>NC_022014.1:44490741-44507135 GCF_000317375.1 Microtus ochrogaster
GAGAGAGAGAGAGAGAGAGAGAGAGAGAGAGAACTGGGAATGACATGGCCTTTTGAAACCTCAAACCCACTCCCAGTGACACACCTCTTCCAACAAGGCCACACCTCCTAACCCTTCCCAAGCAGTTCCACTAATTAGGGTCCAAACACTGGAGCATGAAGACCTAAACAGGCCATTCTCATTCTAACGGTCACATGACAAAAAGCAACTTGGAGAAAGGGTTTGAACTCTCCATTTTAGATTACAGTCCATGACAGCAGGAAGTCACAGTTGCAGTAAGAAGGCTGTCCCATCCAGTCAAGAGCAGAAGGGGACAGAGATGACCAGCGCTCTGTTCACGTTCTCTCCTCCTACACAGGTCAGCTCCCAACCCCAAGGGATGATATTGCCCACAGTCAGGGTGGGTCTTCTCGCCTCAGTTAACTAAGCTACAGAAAATGTGGACAGGCCAATCCCATCTAAGCAATCCCTCATTGGGACTCCCCTCCACGGTGACTCTAGACTGTATTAAGTTGAAGAATAAAATTAACCATCACATCATCTGTGATCGATTCTTTTGATTGCAAACAATGAGTTGTTTGGGAGCTGGAAAGATGGCTACGTGGTGTCGAGGTCCCAGGTTCAAATCTCAGCATCTACATGCTGGCTCACAATATGTCACACTCATAGCTGTAGCTCCAGGGGCCTGGTGCCGTTTCTTGACTCTCGTGAATACCAGGCATGCACACAGCACACAAACATACACACAGACAAAACATTCATTCTAGTAAAATAAAATAAATAAATCTTAATTTTTTTTTAAAAAAAGAATGAGCAGTTGCTTGTCGGTCTCTAATTTATTTTGATGCTAAAGATGCTGAGCTCCATGGCCATCTTCATAACTTCCTATGAGTCAGGCTCTCATTGCTCTCTCTCAATTGGGCTACCTACCTGAGTACCATCACCAGTAGTTATCTCAGAATCTTGTCATCCCATCACTAATAGTGATGCTAGTTCTCTGAGGACCTGTTCTATTGCAGATAGATATTGGCTTGCAGAAAACTTTACTTTGTAGCAATACTGACACTTTTCTTTCCAGAATGTTCCTTCCTGTTCTGGTATCTTCTAGGCCTTCAGATTTTTTTTCAGCCCTGCTTAGTACATGTAGTCTTGTACACCTAATTCCTGGAAATGCATACAGCAATTCTGGCATTTCTATGTGACATAATGCTTGCCACCTTTTCCGTCATGCTTTTTGAAGCCACTGTATCAATGTTCATACCTTCTCCTTGGGCCTTGCTTTAGTTTTAAACCCTGTATCCTAGGAGAGTTTTTCTGTAA
Organism: Microtus ochrogaster; assembly: GCF_000317375.1. Classification (NCBI taxonomy): domain Eukaryota; kingdom Metazoa; phylum Chordata; class Mammalia; order Rodentia; family Cricetidae; genus Microtus; species Microtus ochrogaster. The sequence continues at coordinate 44,492,062 of NC_022014.1, forward strand.
CAGTAAGTGTTCTCATCTAGACTTCTGTTTGACCATCGGCTCAGAATCCAGTCTAATGAGTTCTCTCTCAACTCTTGCTATAGCTAGGATGTATGCATCCTTCCTCCACGTATAGTCCTTTCATCCAACTATCATTGTGAGAGAGTTGGCTTTAATGCTAGCATCTTACTTGAGGAATTGTCCTGGTTGCCTTCACTGATGTGAGAAGAGCCACTCTAAATGTGGGCAGTCTGGTAGCAGATCAAAAACGACATGGCCGACCAAAGACCACTTGCCTTTTGCCTGCTCAGCCTTCCAACTTGCCGTCAAATCAATTTATCTCATTGTTGCTGTTGATCCCTTTACTGATATTAAAGCAGGTGTTTCTAGGCTACCTTCACTGACTAGCAACTCTTCCAGAAACCCTCCAGGACTTAATACCAGATTTGGATGACTAAGGCAACCAACCTCAAAGACTGAATAAGCCAGTGAACATCATTGCTGTGGTCCCTGCCTCCAGGTTCTTACTTCAAGTTCCTGCCTTGACTTTCCCCAGTGATTGTAACCTGTAAAATATTAAATTCTTTCTTCCCAAGTTGCTTTTGGCCATTGTATTTACCACAGCAAATTAGAACTTCAATCAGGCACATCCAGCCAGGATATGGTGATTGTAGTCACTGGCCCAGTGTCCAAGAGGAGAGGTGGGAGCAGAAGATGGAGTTCTGTACTATCTTTTTAAAACGAGAGGGAATTCCCCTCTCAAGAGAGTTGAACAAGTCACTTCTGAAGCTCTAGGGTTTAGGAGGAGTCTGAGGAGCCAAGGTTTTCAGTATAGCAGGACTCCCTAGATCATGTGTCTCAATGGAGGCTCTGTGTTTGTCATAGAGTATAGTTGGGACTTTGCCCACGGGAGCCCATCTATTTCAGCTGCTATATTAAAATATCTGAAGGTGGAATTTGGAAAGAAAAGGACTGTATCTCCCAGCTTTGGGGTTTCAAGGCCAAGAAGCAGGGTGCTAGTGCGGGCAGGGCCCCCTAGCTACATTACGTCATGGTGGTTGGAATCTTGGCTGGAGTGTGCGCAACAAGAAGAGGACTCGTGACAAGACAGGAAGCCAGAGAGAATGAGAGAGATTCATGGATTAGGCGCGATGTTCTATAATAGCTCACTCTTGTGAGAACAAATGACTCATTCCACAAGACCAGTAGCAACCCTTTCCAAGGGCAGCACCTCAACTCATGACCTAGTTACCTCTTAGTGGGTCCACCACCTTCCAACATTGGAAGCCCTGGGGTATTCACCCAAACTATGTCTCAGACAGAGACATTGCTATTGACAAGTCTTAGGCTTGACTCTCGGTTTTTGCTTCTCTCTTGTAAGAGGCAAGGGTTGTTTCCCGCCACTAATGAGGCCTTTCACAACTAGATTTTCATCAGCAATTGATCACCTCAGTCTCTTAATTATCTTTTTCTGAGACTCAGTTAAACTTGTCCATACCATTCTCTCCAAAGTAGGGAATTCCCTGTATCTCTCCAGCAGCTGGGGCCACCTATGAGCCAATGCCTCATCTTCTAACACAGGTGAAAGTTTTAACAATTGCATCAGAGGCTGCTTCGCCTGCATCTTAGGGGTGGGGCCTCACTGATAGCCAGATAAGGGGTGAATCTAGCTCAAGACCCCAACATTGCAGGCACCCACCTTCCTCTCAATCATTCTTGGAACTAGATGGTATAGATTAGGGGCTGTCAGAAGTGGACTCTGAGTCAGACAGGACCTTTATCATAAAGAGCTCTTGTGGTTGAGCCCTGTGGAAAAGGAAGGCCTGAAGCAGGATTGGGCAGGAGGAGTGATTGAGCTGTCACATTGTTTTCACCCTGGTCCCAACTGAGCCCCTGAGCACTGACCTTAGGACAGTCCCTTAGGGTTTTCTAAAATATCAGTGTGTGGGGGCTACATGAAGCAACCTTTTAAGCATAAGCCGACCCTAAAGGGTTGACAGCAGTGGCTATCTTTTGAAGACCTCCCAATAACTTGGAGAAATTCTCCACTGGTCAAGGAAGGCCTGAAATACCCCAATCTTGTGGGGGCATTCCCAAGACTATCTCAAAATGCCAAGGACAAATCTGACCCTAGGCAACTGAGTCAGAAGCCTGATTACAACCTCTACAATGAGATTCCATTGCTTTAGGGAAACACCCCATGTGCCTATCAACTGATGAAAGAATAGACGAAATGCTCACCTACACAGTGGGAAAACACTCGGCCATCAAAAAGAAGCAATTCTGCCATTTAGAGCATGGATAGAACCGGACATCATTGTGGCCAATGAAATAAGTAGGCCACAGAAAGACAAACACCACCTGGGAACAGCTATACGTGGGAATCTACAAATGTAGATCCCGCAGAAGCTGGGAGTGCTGCGGTGGGTTACAAGAGTACGACATGGAGGAAGAGAAGGGTGGGTCCACGGGCACTAAGTTGCCCTCCACAGGGCAACTCTGAGGCACTGTTGTGCTGTAGTGCAGCTTCAGATGACAACTGTGGAGTACATGTCGGAGACTCCTAGAATGGATTTTGAAAGTTTAAAGTTATGAAAAGGAACACATGTTTGGGAAGATGAATGTATTTCACCTGGTTTACATAATGTATATGTGTATTAAACATTACATGGTAAACCCCATTACCATGTACAACTTTTAAGTTTTGTGTATCAGTTAAATAAAAACAATCTTAAACTAATGAGGGGAAAAAAAGAGATTCCACTGCTTTATCTTAAGTTTCTTTTCTTTAGGGATACACCCAGTCAGAGAAGACCCTGGCTTTATCATCCTCAGCTCCTCAAGAGAAATGACTTTGGGATGACCCCTTGCCCCTCTGATGTTGGATGAACACTGTGTCTCAGACACAGTTATCATGAACACCACCTCATAGCCACTTGGCCCTATACATAGTGAGCAGATTCAGCCCCAACTCAGTTGGGGGGTGGAGTATTTTGCCCAAGAACAGTTGTCTTAAGCAGGTACCATCAGAGAGGTCTGTGTGAGGAGGAAAAGTCATCTAGGAGATGGTGAGCGTGTCTGTGCATCTGTGTGTCTGTATGGGATCCACTGGGAGTCATTCGTTCATTCCAGATGGTCCAATGAGAGCTTGGCAGGGATAGGCTAAAGTCAGCGCTGAGAATACTGGACCAACAGTTCATGGTTAAGGTGGCTTCATGACAAAGAAGGCCAAGCAGAGAAACATCTTGGGATACCACTCATCTGAGATGTTGCTCATGAGGTGTGGCAGGTGAAGAAAGATCAGGGACACTGGTCAGAAGGTCAAACCATACTGTGGCTTTCTGAGCAACAGCCTGAGACCTTCAGAACCGGACAACAGAAGGGACCAACCCTAGCCCAAGAAATTCGCACACCTAGAAGTTAAACAGAGAAAACTTAAAGAAGCTGCAGAAGAATCCAACAAGAGCTGGTCATCCAGAACAATGAGAACCAGTTGGGACAAGAGTTGAGGTCTCCGTGGAAATGTCCCCTGATCCTGGAGGGATCAGTACAGTGTGAGGGTGAGGTGGCGTCTGCTGGTGGGGACACCTTGGGGCAGGTGGGGGACGTGGGGAGATGATGTGGGTAGAAGGAGCCTCTGTACGTCAGGCTTGGGTGGTGGGCCTTTGGATAGGCAGAACAGTGACACGATTCGGAGAGGGACGGCCCCAGGACTACAAGTCACATCAGCTGTCCCCCATGGAGCTCTACCCAGGGCTTCGCTAGAGCGGGGTGGACAGGAACAGCTGTCCAGATGACAGCTCATGTCTGGGTTTCCCCAAGGGGCAAGTCTGACCGGTCCACCCGTCCATTCTGGCAGCTGCTAGCTCTCAGGCAGGACGACATTCATTTGTTTCTAGGGCTTTTCTACCAAGCTGTGCTGTTTCCTACAGGGAAACCCCAGCCCTGGGAAAACAGACCCCTACTTCCTGACTAAGGCCTCCAGAATTTGAGCCAGAGGCTAGGGTGGGGCAAGTCATTGAGTCAGGACACTGTTTTTCTAGCTTCCTTAGCTTATCTCCCCAGGCATCCTCACTACCCAACGTGATGACCCTGATAGGAGGGGGACTGAAGCCCAGGCGGTGCTGGTGCTGGAATGACTTCTGCTACTTCTTTAAGACTCGTCACAGTCACGTGTATGAAAGAGAGAGGGAGGAAGGGAGGGAGGGAGGGAGGGAGGGAGGGAAGGAGGGAGGGGGACACAACCCCACCTCACAGATGAGGCAATCGAAGCTGCCAACAGAGACGCATGACTTGTCCAGGGTCACACACCCAGAGGGTGGTAGAGATGAGACCAGATCTAAAGCCTCAGAAGCTCAGCAGGTGCTTGTCGGTCTCACTCCGTCGGGCCACTCGGCACAGTAGGACATGACACTCAAAGGCACACCAAAGCCCTGTGATTTTGAATCGCTGCCAGATAGAGATGCCGAGCCCTCCAGTGTCTGCCCTCCGTCTGCTGTGCAAACCTCAGCTTGAGCTCTTCCTGCCAACCCCCGCCCCCCCAGGCTGCCTCTCCAAACTCAGCCCTCTAGCTCATAACCCCTCCTGGAGATGGGAACCCCCTCATACTCATCAGTGTGGTAAAGGTCATTTTACCAATGGAAAGACTAAAAGGAGGGGGAGGAGAGCCAAAGGTAGAACATACATGGATCTAATATCCCATGTTTGGGCAGGCCCCAAGTGTCCATGCGTGAGCCTAAAAGTGACAGAAGCCCTGCCTCTTGACCACTTGAGAGGACAAGTGTGAGGTTTCTGGGGCAGCCCCAGATTAAGGGCCTTCAGAGGGGATCTCCTCTCCAAGTTCTCCACAGGAAGCATGTGGGGCTGCCAGCCAGCCCCTGAGGTCTGGGCATCCCCAGGGAGAAGTACAGGGGTGGCTGGCAGCCTCCATTTCCCAGCCTCTGGCCTTTTTCCCATTCTTCTTATCTCCAGAGTCTGGCTTCCTGTTGCTTTGAAAAAGTCACACGGCCTACTGGTTAGCTGCCACCAAACCAAAATGCTTTTGCCCCCCTCCCCCGTCTTCTGGGAACACAGGTACAACAGTCTTCACACAGCAGCACCCAGATCATCTGGAGACAGCTCAGTAGCCCAGCAGCTGGCCACATGAGTCTTCTGAAGGGTGGACCCACCAGCCATCCGTTCAGTAAACACTAAACACCCACTATGTTTAATGTATCATCCTGGGCTCTGGGGCTACAGAGGAACCAAGACAAGGTCCCTGCCTAGCAAAGGATATAGACAGCAAAGCAATGGACTGGTAGAGTCTCAGCGTCTAACCCAAGGGATAAAGATGATAAACGGGGGAGGTTATAGAGACACTAGGTGGTTGCTGGGACTCTTTCAGAGGAGACAACACTTGCCTGAGATCTGAGAGTCATGATGTTTTGAAGAAAGACTCTGGCTATGCGTCGTCCAAAAATCTGTGGCCTATCAGGTAATAGCCTGGGTTAGAGGGCAGAGCACAAATGGGGAGAATGGTCTAGGAGGCGGGGGTGGGGGTGGGGAATGACGCAGGGATCAAGGTCCTGCAACATGAAAGTTGCCTATCTCATCTTCCCTATTCTCCGCTCCTTGCCTGGCCTGTGTTCTGGAGGCTACTGTCAAATGTCCATGCACAGAAGGGACATTTAGCAGAAGGAAATGGGGGCAGATGTCAAGGGGGGAATGGAGGTCTGCCTCAGCTGAACTGCTTCATGTTTAGGGATTATGGAGTTGCATTTGATTTTTTTTTAAACATAGCCCAGGTGGATCTGAAACTTCTGATCCTCCAGTCTCAAGCTCCCAGGCCCCGAGATTATAGGAATGCATCACCTCTCCTGGTTTTACACAGGGCTGGGGCTCAAACCCAGGGCTTTGAGCATGCTACGCATGCATTCTACAGACTAGCTACAGCCCCAGCATGGCGTTGGCTAAGATCTAGCAGGTGTCTTTCCTCCTGGATCCCCATTACCCTGAAATGTGAGAACATAGAGAGGTCAATATCATTGCTGCTGCCCACTGCCTGCCACTCAGGACTTGACCTGCCTTTGATCTGGGCTGACACCTGAGGGTGACAGCCACGGAAGCTGCAGGATGTTGCTCATCAGATGGCCCAGCTGGCATCCTATTGGTGTGAAGCAGCATCTGAGATCCCAGCTCCATGGGAGCAAGAAGGGGCTGCTTTATGAGGTTAGTGATAGATGCGTATTTGCTGGGAGACTACCTGGAAAAAAGTCAACATTTGCCAGAGTCGCATGGCTCACCAATGAAAGAACATTCCTCTCCACTGAGCTTCCATGACCGCCAAATGTACCGGCGTGAATAAATGCAGGCAAATATTAAAGAATATATACAATTTTAATGATTAAATAAAACTTACAGAACCGAAGTTCCCACACAGCACAGGAGGTAGGAAAGCAAGAGAGTGTGCAGCCTCCACGTGCTCCATTTATCCGTAAACAATTGCCCCAGGCAAACCCGCCCTAAAGGGGCTGGCTAAACCCTACATCTCCCCCTTTTGTCTAAATAAGACAGAACTAAACCAAATACAACTATAAACAATAATAACAAATGATAAATATAACTAACATTATTGAGAACAAAAGTTTTGCTAGACATTCTATCTCAAGGCGTCTAAATAATGTAGAAAGTAACTACAATTAAATAATCTTCAACTCCGTCAAAGATCTGAGAAGGGAATAAATATTATTTAACAAATTGAGAGATATCCAGAATGTGCAACAAATGACAGAGACAACTGACTACCTGGGCAATCACCCAAAGTCTCGTTTGCAATGTTGAGTCAACCAACTTTGGCTAAGGCCTAACATAACTGACATACCATTATCAAATGCAAGGAACTTTCTTAGAATTATCCTACCCTGTCTTGGCAAGATAAGACAATCCTGTTTCATACCTTTGTCAGTAGTTGAGGTATGGGCTTTTCTTAACCCAAAGGCCAGTTCTGCCAAGAAGACAAGCTCCCAGTGGAGTGTCTTTGGTGCTCAACGTTCTCTCGGGAGTAGAGTGGTGTTGCCAGGAGTAATTGTGTCTCGTTGGCACAGAATTCTAGGTTAGATTAAAGGCCATTTTCTACAGCTCTTCAAAGAGGCTGAAGATTATACTATCTATACTATATAATCTCTATGTATCTAAAAGACCTGATTAACCTAAAAATAAATATGACAAACATATAATTCTCCATACCTATCTAATTTGAAAACTAAGAGAATAAACAACTGTGCAATATGAAGACAATGATCTTTACCTGTAAACAATGTCATAACATATCAAATGTAAACAATGTTATTACATAGATAGTATCAGAGGTAGAAATGTACATTGTGATATGGTAGATGTATCCATACAATATAAGCATACTCTTATACAAAAATAGAGGTAGGAACACTCACATTCAATATTCAATATATCAATATACAAGAAACAATACCAATATAATTTTCTAAAAACAGTAAGTCACAAATACCAATCATCCTATCAAACCAGTTAATCCCCCCCCTTTTTTTTAATATAACCCTAATTCCATACAATATCTCTCCATCCCCGCAACCCTAAACCAACCAGTAAAAGATGTCCCTAACTGTGTGGGCAAACTCTGTTGGGAGAGGGGACGTCGTCCTCTTAGATTGCTTCTAGCTGACATGGGGACGACGTTCTTCTTAGGGGCCCCTGTGAAAGCAAATGATGGTAAAATTCCCAAATTAACCTTTGACCTAAGAAAATTATTACTAGTCTCTGAGCGTTTTAAGAAGGTCCGGCCAGAGCGTTGTCAAAAATGTGCATCATTCAAAATTGTCTCCTGCAGTTGGTACCAAAAAACAGGTCTAATATTAGCATTTAAAAGAAAAAAAATTTTTCATGACGTCATAAAAACCAGATTGAGTTGATGTTGTGGGGCCCCATCTTCATCCTGGAAACTTCAAAGATTACTGTAGGAAAATATGTTGCTTGTTATGGGAAATTTAAACATTAACAACAAGGACATATACTGACATATAAAGAAAGACACAGATATGAGGAAAGGCAAAGAAAGTTTATCAAGTATAAAATTATTATTATTCTGTCCCATTTTATGGCTCCTGACCTGAGACAGAAACTCTGAAATATCTCTTATCAACAGGCCGCGCGCTCCATATATCCGTAGAACAACCGCCCCAGGCAAACCTGCCCTAAATGGGCGGGCTTAACCCTACACATGACCCTGTGAGGCCAAAGCAGAAGGGCAAGAGATGCCGACACCAACGGGCAGCAATGGGAGTGAAGACAGTCACGGTGCCATGGAGTGTCACAGTGTCATGGAATGTCACAGTGTCATAGAGTGTCTGGGAAGAGATGAGCACTGGGGGAGCGAGCACTCAGTGGTAGAGCAAAAGTGATTACCAAAGTCACTCTCATCGGCCAACTGTGGCTATGCCAGGTGGGGCGGATGCCCATGATCAGGTATTCATATCCTCTCTAGTAGGTATGACACCCCACATTGGAATGCGGGGAGTCAGAGAGTGTGTAACACTGTAACATTTTCAACAGCAGTACTGCTCCGGACTCTAAATGAGAGGACAGGGTTCAGAAGGGATGAGATGCTGGTTTCCTAGAAACTGATACCCTATCTTGGAGGCCAGTATGAGGATGCTCACCTTCTATACCTTTTTATAGCTTCCTTGAGAGGCCCCCTGGAAAGCTGGTCTGCATCATGACCTCCTTTAGAGGCCGAGAAAGTTTGCCTATTTGGGACTCACTTGGTAAGTAAGAGCTGTGGTGCCTGGTGTCCATGAACCAAATCTCCAGAATCTAATGAATCCAGAAGATAGTCCTGTACTCCTGTGTGCCAGCTCTGCAGGAGGCCATTAAGAAGGTCCTTGGATACAAAAATCATGTTATCCTAGCACTCTTAAAGATGTTCCGATTTACCTGGTACCCTCATCCCACCAAGCAGAATCGAGGGCAAGAATGTGATCTCAGGTTGTTTTTACACATTTCTGCCAGGTATAAAGGCCCTCTAAGAATTGAGTGAGTGAGCAAAAGTGAGCCCCAAAGAAAGAGAGATCTTAAATGGCTTCAACTCACATATCCTCTTTACCCTGTCCGCTCCGAATTATAACAAGTTTAACTGGCTCTCATACAAAGCAACCATAACCACCAAACACATTTTATCATCTAAGTAACGTCCAACCCCACTGGACCATCTCCAAGGCATCACAAAAAATTAGACACAGAAGTCAAGTATGGCAGCATACATCTGTCATCCCAGCCCCAAGGAGGCAGGGATAGGCGTATTCCTGACGTTCACCAGCCCTGGAGCTACAGATTTCGTAAGAGAGATCCTGACTCAAAACAAAGGAGGTGGAGGGCAAAAGGAAGACCCATGGCTGACCTTTGGCCACATAAACCAATGCTAAAACAGAAAAAGCAAACAAATAAGAAAAAATACAATAAACAACCAGACAATCATCTTAATAATGATGCAAGCTTATTGTTAAACGTTTCAAACAAGAAAACTTTGAACATCCCATACGTAGAGATGGTACTTCCTGGTACCTCGGGTCCTTGCCAACACAATCAAGTACGGACCCATCCCCTTATGGAGCTGTAACCTATTGTTTGTGCATTTAGTAACGTGTGCCACACGTCAGCAACATCACCCAGAGACAAATGATTAAAAGAACTCAGAGGAAGGTGTCACCTGATGTGGTGTGAGCGAATTATCTTTTGGTAAGAGAAACTTCTAGAGGAATTCCTTTCCTTTCTGACACACAGAAGCACATCTTGAACTACTGAGGCGACTTTAATAATGGCTGAACCAAAGAGATGGCTCCCCAGGTAAAGGTGTTTGCTGTCAAACCTGACCACAAGTTCAATCCCTGGTACTCATATGATAAAAGGAGAGAACCAACTCTCTGAAATTGTCCTCTGCCATCCATATAAGCAATGTGGCATGCACACACACACACACACACACACACACACACACACACACACACACACACACTAAATGAATAAAAATTAAACACTCCATAGCTGACATATATCAGACACGTGGGAGACACAGCACTGCTAAGACTTTCCCAACCCCTGATTCACTGAAGTCATGGGATAAGCATCTCTGAGTCTTTGTCCTGCACCAGAAAGTGGGAGTGACTGGTACCCATCTCACGGGACATTTGTCAACAGTTACAAGGCAATTAGAGCGGCTTCAGGGATATGAATAAGGTCTGTAATGGAGATAAGCAGGGCATGCCTCCTGTTCTCTGACAGCTGAGGGACAGACAAGGAAAGGGCAAAGGCACAGAAAAGGGGGCTGCCTGGACCCCACAGCACCCTTGACACAGAGACTCCTCAGCCACCCGCCCCCAGCCTCTGTGTCAACATCGCTGAGAAACCTGCGACATATCTAAAGACCCTGTTGTCAAGTTTCCTGGAGGGCAAGAAAACCCGCCCAGAAGGAGCCTGTTTTGGCTTCAGATTAGCTCATTGTTGCTATAGAAACCTGCCTGGGGACCCCAGAGGCTCACACTCCACCCAGCTGTATGCATGATGAATAAGGGAGAGGGAAAGTGGCGCAAGGGCTAGGCACCCCCCACACACTGCTAGTTGGTCTTGCCACACCCCGTAACATTCTCATTTTCTCTGTCTGTCTTTCCCTCCCTCTCTCACCCTGTCTGTCTCTGACTCTCCCTCCACCTCCCTTTGTCTCTTTCTGTCTGCCTCTTTGACTCCATGTCTGCCTCTGTCTGTTTCTGCCTCTGTCTGTCTGTCTGTCTGTCTGTCTGTCTGTCTGTCTCATATTCTCTCTCTGTCTCTCTCTGTCTCTCTGTCTCTGTCTGTCTCTGTCTCTCTCTCTCTCTCCTCTCTCTCTCCTCTCTCTCTCAGGTTCTCATGTAGTCCAGGCTTGTTACAAACTCACCGTGCAGCTAAGGATGACTTTGAATATCTCATCCTCCTGCTTCCAACCTCCTGAGTGCTGGTACTATAGGCGGGTTCCACAAGACCTGTTCTGCACTGTGCTTGGGATCAAATGCAGGACTTCATGTGTGCTAGGCACACACTCTGACACCTGAGCCACATCTCCAGCCTTCGTATTTGATATGTTCTGAGCTGAGCTCCTGAAGTTCCCTCAAGCCTGCCCACCCCAGCATCTCATCTTACCAAGTCAAGTCTGTCTTCCCGGCTACTCAGAACTCAGCCCTCAGAGCCTTTGGCTCAGCTCTCTCTGCCATCTGCACATCCAATACACCAGCCCCTGAGGGTTCTCTTTTCAAAGCATATCTAGAATCCAGCATTTCTCACCACTGATCCCAATGTGGTTCAAGTCATGGTTCTCGATAGCTAATACCCACTTGCATTGGCACCCTCCTCTTAATGTAGAACCAGCAAGTTCCTATTACAATGCTGGTCAGATGGTATCACCTTAATCAGCACCCTCCAGGGGACCCCAGCTTTGACACTACAAGTTCCCCTTTATCCTCCCATCACCTCCCAGACTCCATCCCCTTACTTTTCCAACCACACTGGCCAGCATCAGCCCCAGGGCCTTTGCACCTTCTCTTTCCTCTTCTAACTCCTTAACTGCCTCCAAATCTCAGCTCAGATGTTATCTCCTTAGAGAACTTCCATGTCCACACTACTCAGGATTTCAGCCTCTTCCACTCCAGCACACTGGTCCCACTTATTTTCCTGCTTCTGTAGGCAAGCACTCTACCTGGTTACATCCCCAACCTGTCTCTGCTGCCTCGTTTTATGTCAACTTAACACAAGCTGTAGTTCCTGAGAGGAGGGAACCTCAATTGAGAAAATGCCTCTATAAAACTGAGCTGCAGGCAAGTCTGTAAGGCATTTTCTTAATTCACAATCAATGGAGGAGGGTCCACCCTGGGCAGGTGGTCCTAGGTTCTATAAGAAAGCAGGCTGAGCAAGCCATGGGGAGCAAGCCAGTAAGCAGCACCCCGTCATGGCCTCTATCAGTTCCTGCCTCCAGGTTCCTGCCCTATTTCAGCTCCCATCCTGACTTCCCTCAATGTTGGACTATGATGTAGAAATATAAACCAAATAAACCCTTTTCTTCCTTGCTTTTGGTCATGATATTTCATCATAACATTAATAACCCTGACCAAGACACCATTGTTTTGTTTTGTTTTTTCTGCCCTTGTCTCCTCCCAAGGTGTTAATGGGTTTGTTTATTTTAACTCTGCATTGTCTATGATTATTTTTTACATTTTTACAAAGGTGTATTTTACTTTTAATTATGTGTATTATGTGGGTGTGTGCACACGAATGCAGATGGAGGACAGAAGAGAGCATCAGATCCCCGGAAGCTAGAGTTAGAGGCAGTTGTGAGCTGCCTGATATGGGTGCTGGGAACTAAACTTGGGTCTATACACATTTAACTGCTGAGCCATCTCTCCAGCCAAACATGATATGTTTCTTTTTAAATTATAATTGTAATTCTTTAATTACAACTTAAAGATGTTTTTAAATGTTTTATTATTTAGTTTTGTTTGAGACATGGTTTCACTGTGTATCCCTGGCTGGCTTGGAATTCACTATGTAGATCAGAATGGCCTCAAAGCCACAGAGCTCTGCCTGCTTCTGCTTCCCCAGTGCTGGTATTACAAGTGCGCACCATCATGTCTAGCTCCCATATATACATAGATACATAGACAAGAATATTTTCTTGCATTGTCTACTCATCACTCCCAAGTGGCCAAACCAGCACCCAGCACACAGAGATGCTCAAGCAGAGAATGAATGAATGAATTTAACAGGAGTGAACTACTCGTTAGGGAACCACCCAAGTCCTAGTTGTGGGATATAGTCAGGAGCCGAAGTCAGATATCTTGAACTCTACAGATGAGGCTATTTCTACCAAGTTGCTTGCCCCGGCCCCACCACACTCCCAAAATAACAAGACAATGAAAAGCATTGACTTGTGGGACTTCTGCTCAGATGACAATCAGAGAACACACAGGCTTGATCCTATCTTGGTCCTGTTGTAGCCTCAGCTAGGTTCAGTAAACAATGGCCAGCCCCACTGTGGCCCTGACTCACTGAGAAGGTTGTTGGCTGTGGTCAGCATTGTTGATTAAGGTGGGGATGTGTGAGAAGTTGAAAAGTATGTCTACCTCAGAAGGTTTCAGCCGCGTCAGGGGCTCACTCACTCATGCTGTCTCAGAGACTTCCACACCAAGGCCTAGACCGGCTTTTCCAAGGGTGGGTGACGGTGACCAGCTGTCCTCATTTACCTGCCAAGCCTTCCTCTGAACTGGCACTGGGCACACTGCCCTCTGAGTGTAGCTCCTGCCTCCATAGATGGGTGAGCCATGCTCCTGAATTCCCCATGCTGAGAAAGCTTTTCCCTACAAGACAGGCCAAAGCTTTGGAGCTAATTTGCTTCCCAGCCCACTCTTCTGACCTCTATGACTAGGTATCAAGTGATACCTAGCAAGGTGGGTGGGTATTTTTCACCACTTCGCAGTCATTGACAGAGTCCTCCATGTCCCTAAGAAACAGGACATAGGCCAGTCCCGAGTCCCTACAGAATCAAAGCAATCACCTAGGTCTTTGGGGGGGAAAAGCTGACTTTCAAATCAACAACCAACAGCAACACGTAATCCTAATGTTCTTAAACAAACACTAGGAAAATGTTTCCACTCTGAGCAAGTCACATGACTGCCCCATGGGTTTGGGGTTGGGTGTCTTAAGCTCTTGGGATGGTAGCACTCTGTGGAGTAGGAAGGCTCCTCAGAAGCACCAGGGAGTTCAGGATAAGATCCTCTAGGAACTGGGCAGAGTGGATTGACCAGATGAATTCCCAGAGAACTGGCTCACACGTGAGGGAAGCTCCTAGGTATTCTGGTGACCATTGGCTAACACGGCCCTGTCTGTCTAATGGGCAAGAGCTCCGAGCCCATGTGATTTCCTGAATCTGAGCAGTCCTCCAGGAATGACTGTCTTCAGATTTTTCTCTCTTAAATAGAGCATCCTCTGAGAGGCTGTAGCCTGGACCCTTCAGTCACTGAGTCCTCAGAGAACACATTTTCTCTTTGGTAAACTTGGCTGAGGCTACTGTACCCACACCCTTCCATGAGATGCTAAGAGATCTCTTGCCTAGGAAGGATGAAGTGCTGGAGATGTTGGAACAGGGTTGTGAGACCAACAGATAGAGACAAAGAAAGCTGGATGTCTGTGCCCAGGACCTCCCTGGTTCCTGCCTATGGTTCAGGACTCAAGGCTGCAGACTCTTGGAGCCATCCTCCGCGTTTCTTGAGCCTACTGCAACATAAGGGGTAGGGGGTGGGGCAGGGGTCACTTTCATGACTAATAACCTAATCATGGAAAATGACGGCTTCCTGAGCTACTCTACCAGAGGTGGCCACAAAACTCTTTATGATGTGGCCAAAAATTCCTCCTGTTGCCGCAGCCCTAGAAAATGGGTCAAAGACATCTTCTATGGGACTCTCAAAGCAGGGCCTAGCTCACACCATCTACTTGTGTGTCACCAACCTACAAACACTGGGGCTGTTTTGGCAACAAGGTCATCCTCCCTGGTGTGAGCTCAGCCTTGACTCGGGAGTCAGTCATCAGTCCTGGCCTGCTCGCCCCTCCTTAGGGGAATGATAAAATATGGAAGTCACAGAGGCCGTGTCTGGTGTTTGTCTCTGGCAAAGTGCACGCCGTGTCTCTGAGGTCTGCAGAAGCAGCTCCTTGTGAGACACCTACAAATGGCCAAGGGCTGTGTCAGCCTAAATATCTGTCATACGAGATGACATGCTCTTTTTCTCTCAGTGCTTGTGTGCATGTTCACTGGTGAGGGTGCATGTGTGTGTGTGTGCAGGTACCTATGTGTGTGTGTGTGTGCAGGTGCATATGTGTGTGTGTGCAGGTACCTATGTGTGTGTGCAGGTGCATATGTGTGTGTGTGCAGTGCATGTGTGTGTGCAGGTGCATATGTGTGTGTGAAGGTGCATATATGTATGTGCAGGTGCACGTGTGTGTGTGCAGGTACCTATGTGTGTGTGTGCAGGTGCATATGTGTGTGTGCAGGTACCTATGTGTGTGTGTGT
>NC_022014.1:44507633-44540572 GCF_000317375.1 Microtus ochrogaster
TGTGTGTGTGTGTGCAGGTGCCTATGTGTGTGTGTGTGGCTGGGTGTACAGGTCATCAGGTTGAGAATGTAGGTATTGTTCTGTCTTGCTTTATTTTGAACAGGGTTCTCCCTGTCTGGAACTCAAGCTGTTAGGCGAGGCTATCTTCACTTCTCCAGGACACGGTAACATGCATGTCACCACTCCTGGGTTGTTGTTGTTGCTACTGCTGTTTTTCTCCCACTTAGCCATCTCCCCAAGCCCAAAGACAGGTTCCTTTGTCTTGAAGCTTCACCTGATCTCAGTCAAATCCTATGGGTCCTTCACGTGGAGTAGGGCAACCTGGTGAATGAGGAACTAACAGATTTAAACAGCACTTTCCTTGGCCTCAGGTGATTGACAGCAGCTGACAGCCGGCTGCTAGATCCAATGTAAGAGGAGCTTTCTCCCTGAATGGCAGGCACCCCATTGACAGAACGGCACAGCTCGCAACTGGTCTGCTTTCGGTGCCTGAGTGAACTGTGGGTCCTGGGCCATCTCTCTCAGCACTCTGAGATTTAGCTACCCCCAGATGTTGGGGAGAGCATTCTGTTGTCAGGGCTACTGTAGAAATCCTAGGAATGAAGTGACAGGTAGACTGTGTTTGAAGACCTTCGCGGAGGGGAGCAAGGGGCTCCAGATTTCAGGCCGTGGTAGAGAGAGACCAAGTGCTTAGCTCTGAGAGCTTCCAGGGAGGCCTGTGGGTCAGCACTCCTGCCTGCTTCCATACTTCAGCTTTCAGCAGGGCCCCAGGACTGAAGCAGGGATGGGATCTCCAGGGTGGACATCCCATGGGTCTGAGGAGAAAGGCTCCAGATGGGTCCACCTAAATGGCTGTCTTCCAAGATACCATTCCCTTTGGTTCAGAGGCCTCATCCAATCTCTGGACTTGACTGGGTGAGGGCTGATGGCTCTGTGGCTCTGTCCCGACAGGACCCCAAGAAGCCTCTCGTCAGACATGAGGTCCTGTGTCTGCCTGGCCTAGTGCCAGGCTTGTGCTGACTCATAAAACTCTGCCTGGAGCCCGAGGCCCCAAGCAATGACTCAGATGGCCTGGAATCCAGGGAAAACCAACTTTGCTTTCCACCAGAGAGAGCAGTACAGCTGGGCATGAGCTCACTGGCCAGACAGTGACAGGGACAGTGGGAAACTGCCCGTCCCTTATAGGCAAGAAGAAAAAGGGACTGAGCTTTGAGCCTGAAACATTCTTAGCAAGCCCCATATCAACCTATCTAAAATTAGCTTTCGGCATCTAAATCACTTCCTGTTACAAAAACCACAGGCCCGATGCTTCAAGTCATCACCTTGCCTGCTGAAAGGGAGTGGGGGGCTGGTGATACAGGGGTGCTGCACGCTAAAAACTGTAATGCTTCAAAAGAGACATAGGAATAGGAGCCTCTCTCCCTTGCAGCGGAAGGACTGATAGGCAAGGCCCATCAAGGTTGCTGCTGCAGGGACAGGGACCACTGTGAACGAGTGTGTGCACAACACACATGCACACACAGCCAGACACACAAACTCACAGACATGGACCAGAGTCTTCTGTTTCTGCAGAAGGACTCCCCCACGGATGGCCTCAGCACATCTCTGCTGTGGCTCTTCCATTCTTTTTTTGCTTTAGAGACAGGGTCTTTCTACAGAGCCCTGGCTGTCCTGAAACTCACTATGTAGACCTTGCTGACCTTGAATGCACAGAGACCTACCTGCCTCTGCCTCCCAAGTGCATGGATTGAAGGTGTGTGCTATCATTCCTGACTGCAGTGGCTCTTCTAAGCACAGGATGCATTAAGAGAGAAGGGCAGGTCTGGCCTGCTTGCAGCATCTATGGCTCTGTCTTGACCTCTCTTCTGCCTAACAGGCTACAAATGAACAAGGTTAGCTCTGTGCTTAGCACTTGGCTGTGGTGATATTCTATTTGTGTTGTAGCAAAAAAAAAAAATCTTGCCTGAAGATCAGAGTGTGGAGCTAGCCACAATAGTTAGCCACAGAGGCCAAGCAGGAGTGGCCTACACCTTTAATCCCAGCACTGAGGCAGATGGATCTCTGTGAGTTCAAGGCCACCCTGGGCTACAAGAGATTGAATCAGTCTAAAAATGAAAAGGGATCAAGTGGTGGTGGCTCATACCTTTAATCCCAGCACTGGGGAGGTGGAAACTGGAAGGGATGTGGCTGGGTGGAGAACGGCGGAAAAGGCAGAAGGAAATAAGAGCTCAGCGCATTCATTCTGAGCATCTGTGAAGACAGGATCTTGCTCCCTTGGGTCTGAGGATTTAGCAGAGGTAAAAGGTCTCTCCAGCGACTGGTTTCTTTGCTTCTGAGATCTTTTAACTTTCACCCCAATATCTGATTCTGGGCTTTTATTATTAAGACCAATTAGAACCCGTGCTACACCTGACCCTAAGTCTTTGTTCCAGCAACTGCCAAATGTTTCCTGTGTAGGGAAAACCAGGTGGAGCATGGGCTGGGTGTGTGAAGCAAGTCAAAGGCCATCTTTGCATGTGAGGAACTGAAGTGTGTGCAGGGGGAGATATTTGAATCCCCAAACTCCCCAGAAACCTGTTATTCTTCTTCCTTCAGCTGCCCCCAGCTCCAGATTTGGGCTGCAGGTTGCCAGCAGCTGTGGACAATGAGTGACATAGTCACGAAGGAGAAACTGATGATCTGTCACAAACCTGGTGAGCCCCAGTCGGTGTCCTACAAACCCTGAGGGAAACTGGGTGCACACCTGAATGTTCTATTAAGTTTGCTGCCATTCCTCTAGGACCCTTAGCAGTGACACCCGATAGACAGAAGTTTCTCAGGAGATGTTTGTAAAAACAACAACAAAACCTAAAGATGGAAGACTGGGTGGTGTTAGCACTGATAAACAGAGAAGATCCACCAGCCCCCAACCTGGGCACAGAAGCATCAAGTCACCGAGAGGGTGCTTTTACAGCGGGGCTGCTGAGACAGCAAGTAGCAGCTGCCCGCTTCCGCTTCCGTAGGAGGGATTTGACTGGGTGGCCTTGGTGGTAGTGGTTTCATCCCACAAGCACCATGACTGACATCAGTGAGATCATCTTTAGAATGATAGAAGCCTACTATCAAGCAGGAGTCTGTCTATAGATGACCTGGCGGTGCCCATTACACCCCTCACTGCTTCATGGCCAAGAGACCCACACTCCGGGTGACTGAGATGTCAGGAGATCAAGCTCGTTGTCAGAGTGAGACTTCAGGTGACCCCACTCTCGGCTGTGGCTAACACATGTAGGAAATATTTCGGGTTCCCAGGAAGAGAAGCCCTGTTGAATTGTAACAGCACCTCAACTCAGGGACCTAGGGGTTTGCAGGCCTCCATGTTTGAGCATGCCTAGATAGAGGTGGTAGGCGACTTTCATCTGAGGGCATGGAGGATCGTAGAGAATCCAGAGCTCCTCACAGGATAGCTGGGTGACTGAGGGTTGGCAAAGCAAGTGGGGGCCACCAACACTGGATCAGCTATTGTTTGGATCAATGAGGTGAAGTGGGGGGGGGCAGAGAGCTGGACAGCCAGCCAAGGTGTGGTCAGCATTCTTCTACAGAACAGGCTATTTTCAACATGCCTCCTCTAAGCTAGGTCCTATTTAGTCACTCAGGATCCAATGAGAAGGTGACTCTGTCCCTATATAATTCCACCTAAGATGACGAGAAACAGAATCTTAGATAGCTCTGGTTGGCTTCACAGTTGCTATGTAGCTTCAGAGGACCTTGAACTCCTGATCTTCCTGCCTTCATCTCCAAAGTGCTGGGATTACAGGAGTCTGCCATCACACCCGGTTTATATAGTTTTGGGCACGCTAGGCAAGCACTCCTATGAACCAAGTTATACCTCCAACCCCCAAGACAGGTAATTGCTTTCATTGGTTAATGAATAAAGGAACTGCTTTGGGCCTATAGCAGAGCTATAGGGGAACAGAGCTAGGTGGGGAAAACTAAACAGAATGCTGGGAGCAAGAAGGCAGAGTCAGAGAGACGCTATGGAGCCACTGCCAGAGTCAGACATGCCTAATCGTTGCCCGTAAGCCACTGCCACGTGGCAATATAAGGATTAATAGAAATGCGTTAAATTAAGTTGTAAGAGTTAGCCAATAAGAAGCCAGAGCTAATGGGTCAAGCATTGTTTTAATTAATACAGTTTCTGTGTGATTATTTTGAGTCTAAGTTAGCCGGGCAGCCGGGAACCAAACAAGTGGCACCTCCTCCTACAGGCTAGAAAACAGCCGAGCTAGACTTCAACCCCAGTGGATGTCTGACTTCATTCTATGCTGGTCAACATGGAACCACTTAGCCCCCTGGCAGTAGGAGACTACATAGGAACGCCAGATAAAAGATCAACAAACCAAATACCAGAGTCTTTCCATATACAAGAACGATTTCCCTTCCGAGCATCTTAAATCCCACTTCTATCAAATTCAAAATCTGCGTAGGATTCCTCACACAGCTGTACAGGCTAACTGAAATTAGAGAAGATCTCATTTATGGAGATGAGGGGGGAAGACGCAGCCTTCATATCAAACTATGAAGGACTCAACGCCATTGTGCTGATGCCAAGGTAAAGAAGTGAACCCACAAATCAGAATGAAGAATCCAGAAGAACTGATGTGGGAGAGTAATTATTTCAGGTAAAGCTACCTGGCTGGCGGGACACAGCCAGCTGCTGCTCCTTACCACAAAGAACCACGTGTTATCAAGCCCAGGTTGCGGAACAGGTAAGAATGCTGACCTCAATTCTATCCAAGGTCGCTCTCATTTTGGTTTACCCCTAATGTGGCCAATAATCAGGAGTACAATGATACTCACACAATGGAGATACATGCAGGGCATGACACCTCATTGCCATTCTTCCTCTCTCACAAGAGCACCCCCAAGTTTGATGATTTTGGGCAAATTATGTAGAAGTTCACTAGAAAAATCTGGATTCCAGCACACATTGCGTTCTACAGTCTGGTCTGTGAGAGCGTGAGAAACTGTCATTCCGCTCTCCAGAATGCCCCACCACAGAGGGCCAGTTGAAAATCTTTGTTGCCCAGGATGATGTTAGTTTTAGTTATCAATGTGACGCAACACAGAATTAACTCAGAAGGGGGCCTCAAAGGACTGTCTCCATCAGGTTGGCCAGTGGGTAAATCTGTGGGTAACTATATTAATTAACTTATTTGATATGGATGACCCAGCCCACTGTGGGCGGCACCATTCCCAAGGCTGGGTCTCCTAAACGGCATAAGAGTGGAGGAACGAAGCTGAGCACACGCAGGCAAGTGAGCAGCGTGTATCCATCTCTCCGCTCTTGACTATGGGGGTCCTGTGACCCGCTGGGCTCTTGCTGCTGCTTCCCAGGGGTAATGGACTCTTACCTGGAATTGTAGTTAAAATAAACACTTTGTTTCCTAAGTTCATTTTTGTCAGAGTATTCTATCCTCACACCAGAGGAGAAAGGAGGGACACGGGAAATTTCAACCATTTACCCTGGTTTTGAGGTGTCGGGGGGCCTTCTGTCTATGTTCACCCTCCTCTCAGAAAGCAGGCCTGGGTGGGGTCTACTGTAGGAATATTTCATATCATTGTGAACCAGATGAAGTGTTCAGTAAATAATATAAAGACACTTGTCCATTAAATTTCTTACAAATACTTTCATTTTTAAATAATAAAAAATTCAACTCAAGTTGACTTGGGGAATAAAGAAAATATATCAGCTTATATAAAAAACAATGACCAAAATAAGATTAGTTGTTAGTACAAAGCTGACTATAGTACAGGCAGTGGGTGGAGTATGGATAAAAAGGAGTCCTCTGTTAAAAGTTCAAAGGCAGAAAGTAAGAAAGGTCATAGCCAGTTCAGCCCTGGGGGCCAGTGCCCAACATGCAGACTGAGATGTGGTACCTCCCATCTGAGTGGTACCCCACTCCTAAAGCATTTTGCTCAAGCTTTGAGAGACTGTCCCTCAGCCCATCTTTAGGTAGTGGCTGGGAACAGAAGTCTAGGGTTGCATGACAGAAAAGGGGGTGCATCGGAATTGATACAGAACAGGACGGATCCTTCCAGCCAGAGGTCTGTGTCTGTTCACATCCACGGATTCCTAGGATGGAATCATCACCTACCCCTTCCTGTAATGAGGAGCAAATGTCTTTTACCCACAGATGTGCTAGCCCTAATTCCCTTCAGTTAGCCAAGTTAGAAAGGAAAGAGCCTGCCCGTCAGCCAGGGCAACGAAAGTCATTCTTTCCACGGAAAGATACCAGAGGCTCTCAGGGCAGAGGGGAGTCCTTCCAAGCCATGGTCCAAACCCTGGGGAAGATGGCTAGAGATGCTACAGTCTTACCTGCCGGAAATGGAATGCTGGGGGTGGTGTGGTTCAGAAAAATACCCTTTGGTTTTTATTGATCCACTTCTCAGTTTACCAAGAAAGTTCAGCCCAGCCTCTCTCCACCCACTCTGCAGTGACTTCAGGGGAAACTTGTGGGGATTGAAGTGCTCCATCCCAGGAAGAGGGGACGAGGAGGACGTCTCCCCTGAGGTTAAGGTGTGAGATGACAAAATCTGCAGCACCACGGAAGACCTTTCGGGGCTGAGACTTCCTGTGTCCACCTCCAGTGCCTCTCAGAGACCAGAGGAAGCTGATGAGTTCAGTTCGCTCTTCACAGGAAGGCAAGCAGAGCTTTTGCCGTCATTTTACAGCTGAGTGATCTGCCACCAACAGGGCAGGCACATATATGGGCTCATTATTTAATTTATTTATGCCAGAATACAGCAGCCACTTTGAAAGGGAGAGTGACCAGGAAGGGGAACAATGGTCCAGCTCACTAAACACCCCACCTCCACCCCACCCGGTTAGTAGTCTCAAGAGTTTCATCTCATATTAGGGACCTCCATTCAGGCAAAACCAGGACTAATGGCTTTGAGGAGGGAAAGAATTTCAAGATGGATCCAAATGAAGCAGAGTTGGAGATTTATTAGGAGACATTCTTAACACGGGGATTACTAGAGACATGGCTGGGGGAGGAATGAGTCCCATCTCGGTATGAGCTTCTCCAGGGATTCTCCAGTGTCTCTGCAATGGGGCTTGGGCATCTCCATTTACATCCATAAAGGGTAGTAAGAAGCAGTACCACAAGACACAGACCTCAAGACGACGGTGCTAGGCAAAGTACTATGGGATGAGCTATTTGACGCCACAGATCTTGCACAGTGAGGTTTAAGAAAAAGCAGAGGAAAGGCATGGTGGGATAGATATAGTGGATTCTGGGTGAAAACCTGTGTTTTTATGCCAAGTAGTAAGAGGTCCCACTTTGGCTATGGAGGAAGGAAGCCCTTGTCAGGACAGGGCCCAGTGTTTTCCGGAGGCTGACCTTGACTTTCTCACCATTATTAGACTCTGTGACCACCTCTTGAGCCTTGTGACAAAGTGGTTCTTCAGATGATGCAGAATACTTTACCCCCGGTTCTCAACCTGTAGGTTGCAGCCCCTTTTTGGGGAAGGGCCACTTATCAGCTATCTTGCATATCAGATATTTACATTATAATTCATAACAGGAGTAAAATTACAGTTATGAAGTGACAATGAAAACATTTTTATGGTTGGGGATCACCACAACATAAAGAACTGTACTAAAGGGTTGCAGCATTAGGAAAGCTGAGAACCACTGCCTTAGATGGTTAGTGAGCCCACCATCTCCTCTTCCATCCAACCCCTACCCCCAAGGCATAAAGTGAAACTCTCTCACCTGTTTCTCAAGGAAAGTCTCCACAAGACACATGACAAGACTTTCCCCTCAACCTTTGCCTTGTAGGCCCTCAGGTCAGAGTCCAGGATGAATGAATTCCCCTTCGAGAAAGTCCAGAGTCCCCACTTTGTATATACAGAGTTCTATGGCTCAGACCAGGGTAGGTAGGAGCCAATGACCTCATTCCTATTTCGAGGATGGAAGGAATAAAAAGCAATTCCAGGGAATGCCCCCAGGATGCTGAACCAGATGGAGGAAGGAGAAAATAAACAGGGAAAAGGCAGACAAAGTTAAGAAGGAAAGCCAACAGGATACATACCTCCCATCATGTCACAAGGTTGGAAATGTACCAACATGGCTTCCTGGAGCAGCTCCAACCACTGAACCAAAGGCCTCCAACCTGCAGCCATGGTAAAGGCACAAGTGCTAAGTATGGTAACCCAGGACCAGGTTTGCTGGGTCACGGCCCACTGCATGCCCTCGCTCTCCAAGCGGATTGCTTTCTCCCCTGTCACACCCATATGCTGACTAGGCCCTCTCTTACTGGTGTTTGTAGAACTCAAGCCTAAGCCCTGACATCTCCAACAAGCTAGACTCAACTACTCGCCCTTGATCTGTTCATTTAAAGCAACAAGCAATATTGAAAAGGCAGAGAAAAGGGGTTTATTCAGAGCAGCTGAATGGGGGAAGACGAGCAAATGGAGAGGCCCAGTGGCCCCACTTCAGCCCACCCCTGGAGTCCTGACGTGGGGTTTAGGTTTAAAGAGAGGACAAGAGGCATAAGTAAGATCAAGGAGTGGTCCTGCCCACCAGTGACCCACCACTTTCCTTGACTCCAGTCTGTACACTAAAGCGCTCTGACACATTGGAACTGCACCAAATAATGGGGCGATTTCCTTCTTGGTCTGGCACAGGCTTCGGCTTTACCTTCCTGGAGCTTGACGTTCCTGGGGACTTTCTAATTCTTTGGAGTGCAGTGCTTCAGTACTGATAGTACAGTGTCTCTCTTCAGAGTACCCCTCCTACAGGATGGCCACAGCTCTACCACACCTCCGTCAGCTCCTTCTACCACCTTAGCAACGTTCTCCCTTTTCCCCACTTCTCCAAGACCCATTGCATGCTGGCCCCCTCCCCTGAAGCCTTCCTAAGAGCCCAGTGCAGAGGGTACCCTCTCTTCTTTTATCGCCTTGACAAAGTTTTTTGAGAAATGTATTTTTTGCTGTTCATTGCTCCACCTGGCTGGGTTATCTCCGACCAGACGCAGCTCCTTGCAGGAATGAGGTTTTTGATTGCCGTCTTTTGAAAACTCTCCCCACTAAGCTTCACTTCAGTTCCACAAACGGTGCAGAGAGTCAGCGCTGTCCCTAGAGCCACGTGTATGCGTTCTCATTGGGGTTAACAGGCAACTAAAAGTTATCGTCCTTGCTTCAGACAGGGCTAGATTGGTCCCCGGCTCCTCCGACTCTCCAAGGCTAGGGAATATCCTTTTGATGAAAGGGGCTGGGTCCGTATTATATGTGGCTCTTCTCTTCACCAACCCCACCCCATCCCATGATATTCTTACATAACTCAGAATCATCTGAACATTCAGGAAAAGATTTAATCTGTGACATCCCATCCCCTGCCTTGAACTGGACGCACTCAGGCCTCTCTCTGCAATGAAAAACAAACCAACCAAAAATTGTACAGTTCACAAGGAGGGGGAATGAGTTTTCCAATGTGACGCAGAGGGATGGACAACAAAAGCAGAATGGAAAAATGCAAAGAAAGAGCTTGATCATAAAATTTCAGTTCCCACCAGAAGCAATGAATGTAATACATGTAATATATGAAACACAATGAGTGAATTAGTGAGTAATTTTCCAAAAAATGAAGGAAAAATCATAGAAACAAGAAAACAATGACGCACTGGAAAAAGTTAGACAGGAAAGGTATAAGACCAAAATCTTAGTGCTGGAAAGATGGCTTGACAATTCACTGCCTTCTGCACAAGTATGAGGACCCGGGCTCGGGTCCCCGGTACTTACATAAATGCTGAGCATAGTGTGTGCCTAGAATCGCTGGCCAGGGAGACAGAGGTAGAAGCATTCTTCGGGCTCATTGGACAGTTAGTCTTGCCAATTTGATGAGTCCTAGGTTCAGCAGGGCACCCTGTTTCAAAAAAACAATGTGGAGAGCAATTGGGGAAGATGCCCAATGTTGACCTCGAGCCTCAACGTTCACCACAGTTCAAGCACATACTACACAAGCATGGACATACATGGACACACACATATAGACACACGTGCACAAACACACACATACGGACACTGAAGTAAATGGCTGAGATACGAAGGCCTACCTACAGATGTTAAGATACAGCTGTGTAGAGAGCGGTAGGAGCCCTGAGTAAGCGAAGCCTTGGGTGAATGTGTGCTGTTGACGTGGGCACAGCCATGATTGTCAAGGACACTAGCACCTCAGACCCAAGGCTTTCCCCACGCTCTGGGGTGAAGCTCAGAGGAAAAATTGCAAAGCCTTCCTCGGATTCATGTGTGGATGTTGAAGGCGTGTGCTGAAATGTCTACAGTATCACCCCCAAGATTATAGCATGAAGACTGCTCCCCTAAGGGTCTGACTGCTCCTGAAGATCAGCCAAACCTGTCTCCTTGACCCAGCCATACACCACAAACCCTGCTTCCTTGTTCAGCTGTTTACAATAATCCCACCCCCAACCCTGTTCAACTCTAAATAATAAACACAACAAGCTTCCTGGGGTTTGCAGTTTCCCCATCCAGGAGCCCAGACCTGCTGACACCAGCTTTTTGTGTGTCCATCTGCTTGTTTTTTCTTCACCCCCTCACTGCCTTTAGTCAGGCCAAGTCCCAGGAGCCATTCAAGGACAAGGCATAGCTGTCAAGTCACACAAGGTACTCACTTTAAGTAAGCAGTAACATGCTCAAAAATATTTCAGCGGTGCATAAACACTTGCAAAGGTTTAATTGCCAACTGGACACCATCTACAACCACCTAGAATGGAGTCTCAATGAGGAATTGTCTACATTAGGTTGGCCTATGTGAAAGTCTGTGGAAGACTGTCTTGAATACATTTATCAAGGTTAGGAAGACCCGGCCCACTGTGAGTAGCACCATTCCTCAAGCAGAGGATCCTGGGTTGTGGAAGAGTGGAGAGAGGGAGCTGAACGTTGGCACGTGTGCATTAATTCTCTGGACTCTGCTCTTGACTGCCGGTGTGATATGACCAGTTAGTTGCTTCGAGTCCCTGCTGCCTTGAGTTTCATGATAGACTGTAACCTGGAACTGTCAACCAATTACGCCCTTTCTCCATTAAATTGCTTTTGTTGTTATATTTTATTAAACAACAAGAAATGAAAGTAAAACACATTTCAAAGAAAAACGGTAACAACAGAGCGGTTCGTGGATGACCGCTGGAACCTGGGGAGGCAGGGGAGAGCACTCAGGGGAAGCAAGCCTGCTGAGGCCTGAATGAAAGAGGCAGAACCCGAGAGGTCTTCTGAGGAGAGAGGCTAGGGAGCCAAGTACGGCGTGGTTGAGGAAAAGAATTAAGGTCAGGATGACCACAAGGAAGCAAGAGAGTAGGGCAGGGTGGGGTGCAGAAAGCCCACAAGATTAGCATATGAAGCTGGGCGATGGTGGCGCACGCCTTTAATCCCAGCACTCGGGAGGCAGAGGCAGGCGGATCTCTGTGAGTTCGAGACCAGCCTGGTCTACAGAGCTAGTTCCAGGACAGGCTCCAAAAAGCCACAGAGAAACTCTGTCTCGAAAAAACCAAAAAATAAAATAAAAATAAAAATAAAAAAAGATTAGCATATGAAAGAAGCTGATTTGCCTAGAGGAAGATTGGAAACCTCCAGAAGACCCACAGGTAACAGACAGGGCCCGCGTGAGGAAAGCCCACTGTGTACAAATGCATAAGAAAGTCCGAGCTATGCAAATGACTCAGGGAGGACCACAGCCTCAGAGCACACATTTGTTGTAGCTTGTTTCTCTTCTGCTGTGATAAACACTGGGGCCTGAAGTGACCTGGACAGGAAAGGGTCACTGTCACTGATGAAATCTATGGTGACATCTGCAGAAACTGAAGCAGGGCCCGTGGAGGACACTGTTTACTGGCTTGGCCACTCTGGCTTGTTCAGCTAGCTTTTCTCCAGAGCCCATGCTTCCAGTCTAATGGTAATACAGTGGGCTGAGCCCTTCCAGGTCAATTAGAAATCAAGAAAATGTCTCACGGCTATGCCCACAGGTCAGGGAGATGGAGGCGATTCTACAGTGGAGGCTTCCTCTCTTGAGGTGTGTCAAGGCTTACGTCACAGTGTTGACTATGGTTAGCCATGATAGCCACGGAGTTTCTAGCCTTCCTCTGATCTCTGACCCCACTTTTCCCTTTGGCAATGCACTCTTTCTTGATAAGTATCTGAGACGACTACTATGCACATCTCTCTCTCTCTCTCTCTCTCTCTCTCTCTCTCTCTCTCTCTCTCTCTCTCTCTCTCTCTCTCTCTCTCTCTCTCTCTCTTTTATTCCAGGATGCAAGAACCTAAAAATTCCAGCAGTTGTTGACCAGACTCTCGTAACTACTGATAACAACACATTGAGCAAGGGGAAGTGGTAGGCAGTGAGAATGGGGAAGTCGGCTGGGAGAAGATGATGACCAAGCATGGCCACGACACTGGAATAAAGCATGTGGGGTGCCACAGGTGAGTCTGGCCTGGGCAAATGGAGAGTGACCTGTCACAAGGAGAGGGAGGACTGATTAGAAGCATATCTCAGAAGCCTCTAGAGCAACCAGTTCTCAATCTGTGAGGCACAGCCCCTTTGGGGGCTGAATGACCCTTTCACAGGGGTCACCTAAGATCATCGAATCAAAACAGTAATAAAATTACAGTTAGGAAGTAGCAATGAAAATAATGTTATGGTTGGGGGTCACCAGAACGTGAGGAACTGTATTAAAAGATCACAGCATTAGGAAGGTTGAAAACCACTAATCCAGACAAAAGATGGCAATAAACTTGGATGTGAGTCTTATTTTAAAAATATGTGTCATATATATATTAAATATAATATATTAGCATATGCTAACTATAATGTACTCTGGTGATATTTACCCCCCCATTACCCTCTCTTCCTGGTGCCTGCAGAGTTCCATCTCCTTTCCAAAGAATCCCCTCTTCTTCATGTGTTTTCTAGTCTAGATTTGACCGATGGGAGAGAGCAGGTATTATCTATTGTTCTGAGCCTGTTTTATTTTGCTTAATGTAATCCCCACTTCCTTCCATTTCCTGTACATGCCATCATTTCAGATTTCTTGACAGTAGAGTTATACCCTCCATCATGTGTATATGCCATTTCTTCTGTACATTCTTCTCTTGAGGAACATCTACACCGGCTCCATGGTGTCACCGTGAGCAGCGGTACCTAGAGGTCTCTCTTGTCTGCTGACGTGGATTTCTTTGGGTATTAGAAATGGCATGACTGGATCCCATGATGCTTCTATCTTTTAGAAACGGCATGACTGGATCCCATGATGCTTCTATCTTTAGCTTTTTGAGGACCCTTTTTAAGACTTCCATTGTGGTCACACAAATTTGCATTCACAACAAAAGTGTGAAGAGTGTTTCTTCTTCTGCACGAATTCAGCAGCATTTATTGTTTTCTTCGGGATAGCTGTTCCCACTGGCTGCAAAGGAAACTTGAGGCAGCTTTAACTTCCTTTATGGCTAGAGATGCTGAACACCTCTTTGTGTATTAACTGCTGTTTAGGCTTCTTTTGAGAACTGTCCATTTATTTCATTTGCTCATTTGTTCTCTGAGTATTTATTAACTTGAATTCTTCATATATTCTGATTATTAATCTCCTACCAGCTAAGTATTTGGCAACAATTTTCTCACATTTTCTAGACTAGTTGTTATCAACCTTCCTAATGCTGTGACTCTTTCATACAGTTCCTCATGTGGTGACCCCAACCATAAAATTATTTTCATTGCTACTTCATAACTATAATTTTTCTACTGTTATGAATAGTAATGTAAATATTTTTTGGAGACAGAGGTCTGCTAAAGGGGTCATGACCTAAAGATTGAGAACCATTGTTCTAGAATGTTTCTTCAGCCTATGAATTACTTGCCTTGCTGTGCGGAAGATTTTTAATTCGATGCCATCTCATTTTCCAATTCTTGCTTTTTCCCCCTGAGTTACTAGTGCTTTATTCATAAAACTATTGCTACTGCTTATATCCCGAAATATCTCCTGTACAATTTCCTCTACCAACTCCAGGGTCTAGGGTCTTATACATTAAAGTCTTTGATCTATTTTAAATTGATTTTTGCACAGGATGAGAGATATGAATTTCAGTCTTTTACATGTTTTTCCAGCACCATTTGTTAGAGACTGTCTCTTTTACAACAAATGTTCCTGGTATCTTTGTCAAAAATAGCCAGGAAATGGAACTGGTCTAGACGCCCATCAACAGATGGATAGATTAAAAAACACGGTACATATATACAATGGAATTTTGTTCTATGGTAAAGAAAAATGAAATCATGATGTTTACAGGAAAATGGATAGAATAGGAAATTATTATATTTAGAAAGGTAATGTAGACTCTGAAAGATAAACACCATGTTTTCCTTCATATATAGAAAGAAGAATTTAAATAATTTATTAGTATATTGATACATATAATGTCTATTTGCTATAATATACATACATATGAACGTGTTATGTGCATGTGTTTAACTGTGGAGAGGTCACCAGAGGGTATCGTCATGAGAGGGGACACAGATAGTGATACAATACACAGGATAAGAAATCATAAGGGGCTGGGCGGTGGTGGCACATGCCTTTAATCCCAACACTCAGGAGGCAGAGGCAGGCGGATCTCTGTGAGTTCGAGACCAGCCTGGTCTACAGAGCTAGTTCCAGGACAGGCTCCAAAGCCACAGAGAAACCCTGTCTCGAAAAAAAAAAAAAAAGAAATCAGAAGGGGGCAGAAGGGGGGCAGTGGAGGAGGAGAAGAGAAGTGTGTGAAAATTCCACAATAAGACCTTTTATTTTGTATGCTAGCAAACT
Source organism: Microtus ochrogaster (assembly GCF_000317375.1). NCBI lineage: Eukaryota > Metazoa > Chordata > Mammalia > Rodentia > Cricetidae > Microtus > Microtus ochrogaster. Next base: position 44,522,481 of record NC_022014.1, read on the forward strand.
GAAATTTTAAAATAAAGAATCAAATGGCTTCAGCTGCACAGGTTTACTTCCGAGCCTCTGTCCCACGGTGAATGTGTCTATTCTTTGTAACCATACCGTGCTGGGATATGATGCATTGGTAATCAAGGTCTCTGAGGCTTCCAGAGCCATTTAGGACTCTTTTTTCTATTTCTAGGCAGGGAGTCACTGGCATTTTGATAATGTTAACTGCACTGATTCTGTAGGTAGCTTTTAGCAATGTGGTCATTTTTACAGTACTGGTTCTTCATAATCTACAGACGTGGTGGTTTTTCTTTCTTAGCACTGAATTTGTGGTTTGGAAGTAGACATGAGCACCAGAAGATGGAGTGAAATAAAGTGGGTGAAACAGACGAGACAAGGAGAAATCAGAAGGCTTAAGAGCCAGAAATGACTAAACAAAGTGAAACTAATTTATTATAATCCAAAATAAAGATAAATATTCATAAACATTTGTAGGCTGACATATAGCTTTGAAAATAACCCAGGCAATAATAAAGAAGAAAAGGATTGATTGCAAAATTGATAGAACTATAATCATAATACACATTCTAAGCATCTATAACTTTAATAGAACAGAGAAATATCTATAAATTTGACTATTAATAAACAAACTGAATTTATGAGAGCTAGCAAACATAATATCTTATAAACAGTGGTTATACATATTGCTATAAGACTCAAAAACAATTTCAATCTATTTCCCAAAGCAAAATATTACTATCTAGATTTTTTGAAACATAAAATTATAATAAAAATAAGAAGGTAAAACAAAACTGCCTTAAATAAATGGTAAAAATTTATCTGAATAACTTTGAGCCAAATAAATCTTAAACTTCAGTGCTGAGGAGACAGCTTGGTTGGTACAGTGCCTGCTCTGCAAGCAGGAAACCTCAGATGGGACCTTCGGCATGGAAACGCTAGGTGTAGCCTGCACATCTGTAACCTGGTGCTGGGGCTCATTGGCCAGCTCAGTTGGTGAGCCCCAGGTTTGATGAGAGACCTCGTCTCAAAAAATAAGGTAGAGAGTGATTGTGGAAGACACCTGATGTTGACATCTGGCATCTTCATGCATACACATACATATGCATGTACACCGCCCCTTACCTGCCCGTGTGCACAGAAACATGCACCTAGAACATACACACACACAAAGAATATAAAAATTTTAAATAAATAAAAATAGACACCATAGTATTTATGCATTAAAAACATATGAGATGGAGTATAGAAAGCAATTAATTCGAAGAAAAATTCCTGAATGTAGAAAGTTGCAAAAAATACTGCCTACACCCTCACAACAACATCTGGATACATTAAAAAATTATAATATTTCCTAATTCAGTCAGAATGGCAAGATTCCTGGGTAATCAAAATGCTTAAAATCCTAAGAGACAACTGGGCATAGTGGTGCACATCTTTAATCCCAGGACTCAGGAGGCAGAGGCAGACAGATCTCCGTACGTTAGAGGCCAGTTTGCCTACAGAGTCTATTCCAGGACAGCCAGAGCTATACAGTAAAAGTCCTGTCTTTAAAAAACAACAACAGGGGGGCTGGAGAGATGGCTCAGAGGTTAAGAGCATCGCCTGCTCTTCCAAAGGTCCTGAGTTCAATTCCCAGCAACCACATGGTGGCTCACGGCCATCTGTAATGAGGTCTGGTGCCCTCTTCTGGCTTTCAGGCATACATGCAGACAGAATATTGTATACATAATAAATAAATATTTAAAAATAAATAAATAAATAAATAAAAAACAACAACAGCCGGGCGGTGGTGGCGCACGCCTGTAATCCCAGCACTTGGGAGGCAGAGGCAGGCGGATCTCTGTGAGTTCGAGGCCAGCCTGGTCTACAAGAGCTAGTTCCAGGGCAGGAACCAAAAAACTGTGGAGAAACCCTGTCTCGAAAAATCAAAAAAAAAAAAAAACAAAAACAAAAACAAAACCACAACAACAACAAAAACCTAAGTGAGATAAACTTGTAGCCCCTAGAACAGTAAGAAACACAAGCACAAAGTCACCTACAGCAAAATACAGGGGAGAAATGATGGGTCCACAGATACAGGTGAGCTGACTATGGAGACCACCTAAGTCCACGTCAAAGGCACAGCAGGGTTGGGGTGAGAGTAGGCAGTTCCTGGGTGGTACACAGTATGGCAAGAGCCTCACCGTCCACATGGTTCTTTTAACAGGCTGAACAGATGTTCATAAAACAGAGCGGCCACTATGGCCAGGGACTTCTCAGCAATGCCTTCCTTCCACGGCAGACCTAACCTTCCTTCCACAGCCGGCAGCAGGAGGGTGTGGTCTGCTCCCATAGTCATAGAACAGCCCCAGTGGCTTGGGGCCAGGTAATTTACTGTTCTTCTCATTGTTTGACACAGATTCCAAACGGCCTGAAAAAGGACAGCAGAGTGCTCTCACTGGTCCCCACCACCAGCAAGCAATTGTGAACAGGAAGTGGCAGATCATTCTTTGAGGAGGGGAAGAGTGTGCCAGGAAATATCCCCTAGACATCACAAAGTCTTAAAGGCTGTAGAGCAGGACCACAGAACACACAAGGGAGAGCTCCAAGAGGCAGCACCTGCCCTAAGTACAATGTTTTGAAGCCAGAGGTCCACAGAAGGCAGCCATAAAGTTAAAAACCAAAAACCAAAATCCCAAAGTTAGCAATAATAAGTAAAGAATAAGAGACCATGGTTTTGAGAGGCAAGGGCACATGGGAGGGATTAGGGAAGGACAGGAAGGAGAAATGGTGTAATTATTTTAACAAAATTTAGAAAAATTAATTCAAAGCCATAGTCATAATTAACTGTAGTGTCCAAAGTGCTCACACCGATGGCTTAGATGGAGAACTAGGCACGTTGTCAGAAAACATGAGCAATAGCAATAATGTCATTGCTTCCATGATTTTACATATAATGTCAGTGTGTGATCACAATTAAAGAGGCAGACATGTAGTTGTGCAGTGGTGGCCCACACCCTTAATCCCAGCACTCAGAAGGCAAAGAAAGGCAGATTTCTGTGAGTTAGAGGCCACCCTGGTCTACAGAGTGAGTTCAGGACAGGCTCCAAAGAAACCTTGTCTTGAAAAACAAAAACAAACAAACAAAAAAGAGGCAGAGATGCTAAGAGACATAGCAATTATTTCAGGAACAACTCGGATACTTGAAATAGATATCCATTTAGGAACTTACTATATTCACGGGTTAATTCTTAAGTTTAAAAAAGGATGGCATTCAATAATCCCATAGAGAACTTGAGGAGAAGTTGGAAACTTTAGGATGGAAATGCCAGAAGCAAAATAAATAAATAAATAAATAAGTAAATAAATAAATAAATCAGAAAGAACCTAAAGGGGTCTTGATAGGCTCACATTAGACCCATGTGTCTACAGTGACTACATGATCTCAATCCAACCTGGAACCTGAGACCCAGTGTGGTGGTACTGAGGGGTGGAGGGCATTTAAGAGGTCAATCACAAGAGTGATGTGCTTGTGGGTGGGCTGGGGGACTTCATGAAAGATTTGAGGGACTGGCTAGGCTCCTTCTGCCCTTTCATTCCTTCTGCCATGTGAGGACACTATTCAAGGTGCTGTCCGAGAAGTGGAGACCAGACCTCAGTGCCTTCTTGATCTTTGTTTCCAGTTGCTGGAACCATAAGAAAACATTTTTATTACTGAAACTATTTTTCAAAAGCAGTACTTGAATTTGCATATGTGTTGCAGAATATTTGCTTAATTGTGCAAAGATGTGTTGATTTGTTTAATAATGTAAAGATGTGTTGCATAATATTTTTTAACTATGTAAAGATATACTGCTATTTTACCTTGCCTGCCTAAGGTACCTGAGTGGTCCAATATGAAGATGAATGGCCAATAGCAAGAAAGGAGGTATAGGTGGACTTCTGGGCAGGGAGAGTAAGTAGGAGGAGGAATTTAGGCTGGGGGAAGGAAGAAAGAGAGACTCCAGGGAGACATCTGCCAGGGACCCCGGCAACCAGACACAGAGGAAGACAGAAGAGTCGGACCTACAGGATGAAACGAAGGTAAAAAGCCCTGAGGCAAGATGTGGGTGGAGAGAAATAGGTTAAATTAACTCAAAAGAGCTAGTGGGCAAGCCTAAGCTAAGGCTGAGCATTCATAATTAATAGTAAGTCTCTGTGTCTTTGTTTGAGAGCTTGTTGGCAGCCCAAAGATAAACCAACTACACATATGCCCTCCACAGTTCTGAGTCTGTGCAAATGAAGGGATGTCCAAGAACACCTGCAGCCTCATGGATCTTCAGTCTGGCTCCCTCCCTCTGCTCAGCACCACTCAGGTCCCATTCATTTGTGTACTTGGATTTCAGCCCATTATAGATGTGTCTGCACTGAAGCCCCAGGGCTGTTTCCTTTGTTATTTCCTAAGCAACAGAACACAGCTATTTATACAGCATTTACATGAAGTCTGGAGAATAATCATCTGGAGTTGGTACATAGGAGGGGGCTAGAGAGTTGGGTTAGCCCTTAAGGGCATTGTTGCTCTTGCAGAGGAGCCAGGATTTGTTCCCAGCACCCAAATGATGATCACAATGAATGCCAGGGGACCCAACACCTTCTTGTCTCTGCAGGCACCAGGCATGCACACAGCATACATACATACATGCATACATACATGCAGGCAAAGCACCCAATACAATAATATAAATAAATCTTGAATTAAAAAAATCAAGCACAGGGAAGGATGCACACATATGATGGCTAGCGTCGATTGTCAACTTGACAGGATCTAAGATCATCTTGGAGACACATCTCTAGTCACGCCTATGAGAAGCCTTCTAGATTAGGCTAAATCTAGAAGGCAGCATCTTGTGAGCACAAAAAGTGCGGACAGTGAGCTGACCATCTCTCTCACTGCCTCTCCACTGAGAAGCACACAGTAGACTGGCTGCTCCATCCACCTGCCACCTTGCCTTCTCAATTAAACCCTTAAGTTGCTTTTTTCACGCATTTTGCCACAGCAGAGACAAATAATTGCTACACATAGGTAATGTGAAGATACTATCCCCCCTTTCTTTAGAAGGAAGGAGCTTGAGCATCCTCAAATGTTGTGTCCTAGACAGCAGAGTGAGACTTTTAAACAAACTGCCAATCCATAATTCCATGTTTAGAGAAATAATCTTTAAAATTAATCTTAAATAGACTTGATAGCTTAGAGAAAAAAAAAGTGGAGCAGACGCCCCTGGTGTCTACTTGAGCCAAAAAAAAGAAAAGAAAAGAAAGGGCAGAGTCTGCACATCATCCCTACCCCTGCCTATGCACAACCTCCTCCACTGTTAGACCCCTACCCACTACGGTGTATGTGCTATACCAATGAACCTGCATGCTGACCTGTGGTTAATGCTGTAAGTCCACAGTTTACAGTTCACACTGGGCGTGGATATTCTGAGGACAGTGACAAATACATGCTGTAGTATCAATGAGAATGCTTCCATTTTCCCAAAACTCCCCTTTGTGGTGCCCATTCACCCCTGGTCACCATTGACCTCACTGTCTTAAGAATTTAACCTTCTCCAAAACGTCTTACGTGTATCAGAAGCTTTATGCAGCCTTTCAGATGAGCTGCCTCCACTCAGCACGCCCTAAGTCTCCTTTGTAACTTCTGTGCTCAATAACTGAATGGTCCCAGTGTGTCTTTGTCTGTTCACCTACTGAGGGACATCTTGGAGGCAAGCAGGGTTTGGAAACTATGAAAAATCAATAAGCATCTACTTGCAAGTTTTTCTGTGGGTATACTCTTTCTTAAGTGTTGAATGCTTTATTTTATTAATTAAATTTATTCTTTGGCTATTTTATATACTATATAGTCAGGGTTCTCTAGAGGAACGAAAGTAATAGAATGAATCCATATATATTGAAAGGGGGGTTTTTGGAGGCTGTGGTCTGGCTAGTCCGACAATGGCTGTCTCCTAATGGGAAAGTAAAGGATCTTGGTAGTTGTTCCTTCCATGAGGCTGGAAGTCTTGGCTAGTCTTTGGTCTATATTAGAGCCCCGAAGGAAGAGGTTCTCATACCACCCCAGGGATGTCTCAGCAGCAGAACAGATGGTTTAAGATTTTAACTTGTGTAAATACTTTTAACTCTGGGTAAATACCAGAGTGTGGTTATTGGATCATATAGTAAGAATATATTTGGTTTTGTGAAGACTGAGATTGCCTTCTGAAATGACTGTAAGTTAGTACTTAGCATATCTGTAGCCCCAGTTCTTTGTTTCTGTTTTGGTCTGCCACTTTCTTTATGCGTCTTGTGATATTTCCCCCAAGCATTTTGGCCTCCCCTTTCTCTTCTTTCTTAGAAGTTATACTTTATTTCTTTTTTTTATTGCTTTATAAATAATACCATTCAAAATTTCTGCTTTGTCCCCTCCTCCCATTTCCCTTCTGCTCCCCCCCCCACTCACCCCTCCAGTCCTAAGGGAGGGCAGGGTACCCTGCCCTGTGGGAAGTCCAAGGCCCTCTCCACTCCATCCAGGCTTAGGAAGGTGTGCATCCAAATAGACTAGGATCTATCCAAAAGGCCAGCACACGCAGTAGAGACAAATCCCAGTGCCATTATCATTGGCTTCTCAGTCGGCCCCAATTGTCAGCCACAGTCAGAGAGTCCGGTTTGATCCCATGCTCGTCAGTCCCAGTCCAGCCAGCTTTGATGAGCACCCATTAGATCAGGCACACTATCTCAGTGGGTGGACCAACCCCTCGCGGTCCTGACTTCCTTGCTCATCTTCTCCCTCCTTCTGCTCTTCAACTGGACCTTGGGAGCTCAGTCCAGTGCTCTGATGTGGGTCTCTGTCTCTATCTCCATCCATCACAGGATGAAGGTTCTATGGTGATATTCAAGATAGCCATCCATTTGACAACAGGACAAGGCCAGTTCAGGCACCCTCTCCTCTACTGCCCAAGGACCTAGCTGGGGACATCCCTGTGGACACCTGGGAACCCCTCCAGAGCCAAGCCTCTTGCCAACCCTAAAATGGCGCCCTTAATTAAGATATCTTCTTCCCTGCTCCCATATTCGCCCTTCCTTCCTCTATCTCAATCTTCCCACTCCCCTAAGCTCTCCCCAATCCTCCCCTTCTCCCTTCTCTCTCCCCGACCCCTACCCCATGCTCCCAACTTTTGCCTGGCGATCTTGTCTGCTTCCAATTTCCAGGAGGATCTATATGTTTTTCTTTGGGTTCACCTTATTATTTAGCTTCTCTAGGATGGTAAACTATAGGGTCAATGTCCTTTGTTTATGGCTAGAATCCACTAATGAGTGAGTACATACCATATTCATATTTTTTGGATCTGTGTTATCTCACTCAGGATAGTGTTTTATATTTCCATCCACTTGCATGCAAAATTCAAGATGTCATTGTTTTTTACCTCTGAGTAGAACTCTAATGTGTAGATGTGCCACACTTTCTTCATCCATTCTTCCATTGAGGGGCATCTAGGCTGTTTCCAGGTTCTGGCTATTACAAATAATACTGCTAATGAACACAGTTGAACAAATGCTTATGATTGGGCATCTCTTGGGTATATTCCCAAGAGTGGTACTGCTGGATCCTGAGGTAGGTTGACTCCCAATCTTCTGAGAAACCGCCACACTGATTTCCAAAGTGGTTGCACAAGTTTGCATTCCCACCAGCAATGGATGAGTGTTCCCCTTACTCCACTTCCTCTCCAGCATAGATTATCATTGATGTTTTTGATTTTAGCCATTCTGACAGGTGTAATATGGTATCTCAAAGTTGTTTTGATTTGCATTTTCCTGATCGCTAAGGAAGTTGAACATGTCCTTAAGTATCTTTTGGCCATTTGAAATTCTTCTGTTGAGAATTCTCTGTTCAGTTCAGTACCCCATTTTTTAATTGGTGTCCCTCCCCCAAGAAAGGTGCTTGAACTCACCTTCAACTATTGAAGAAAAGTAAAATATAGGGGTGGGTACTGGATGAAAATTCCCAACAGTCCCTCTCAGATGGTCCGATATTTGACACTGTGACACAAAATCTGTACAATCAAGTCACCAAAAATGGGCATACATCACACACACACACACACACACACACACACACACACACACACCAACAAATTTTTAAAAAATCTAATGATGTTCTAAGTAAGTTTTTAAGGTTGGATATACCCAATTGTTAATAAATTAAAACTCTCAGTCATAAGGCTGGCTAAATATGTTGATATAGAAGTGAAATGGAGACAGAGGTTGGGAGGAAGTGTCAATAAATAACTTTATAAATATAGAGGGCCCAGAGGTTGCCTGGCCACAGCTGTGTGGTAAGAATACCTCTAAGGCCGAGATGGCCACTTGGTGGGAGCTACAAGGTCTGTGATTACTCCCCTATATCTGTGCCTCCCTAGGGTCTCCCGACACAACCCATTAGATCCCTTGAACATGTTAATTGGTGCTTTAGAGTCAGGTCTGAGAAGTCTAAAACCCTTGACTTTGATGCTGGATCTTTGTGATTTTAGGGAACTGGAGAGATGACTCAGCACGTTAAGGGCCTGAGTTAGGATCTCTAAAACTCAAGTAAGAAGCTGACTGGAACCCATGTTTCTTAAAACCCATTTGTTTTAACCCTGACAGTAGTTCCCTAAAGAGGAAGAACATTCGCAGCCAGGCTGGCACCTGCCCCGTTCTCCCACAGTGCAGCAGCACAGGTCACCATGCGGGACATCAGATAGTCATAGTTGCAACCTACATCATCAGCACCGTGCATCGTGAAGTCTTCATTACTTTCTCTAGAAGGAAAAGCAGAATGGAGGCTATGACTGGGTCTTTTCTCTTCCTCTGTGGAATCAGGAATGACTTTTTCTCTAATCGCCCCTGTGAAAACGTGAAAGGTCTCCCAGAGGAAAATAAGAAAATGTGTGGTGCTCTTTCAGTTTTTACTTCTTAGGCTCCCAGCAATTGGGCAGCCACCATCAGGTTCTTCTGTGTCTTCCTGAGTCTTCCGAGGAGCGGCTGGCATTGGCTCTTCTGAGGACTGGGGCTTCTGCTCTGGGAGATTCTCAGTCAGCTTTATTTGTTTTGTTTTTTTTTTTGTCTGTGGGTTTTGTTTCGTTTTTTTCTTCTTTGTTTCTCCAATTTGTGAGACAGAGGCTGTCCGGTGACCTCAGTTTCAGACCCCTCAAAAAATGGTTTGGCCTTTTTGTTCTCCCAGTTTGATCATCTTTTTATTTGCTTTTATACTATAGCAGCAAATACTCTCTTAAACGCCAGACGTTCTAAATCTTTTCACACAAAAGCTGAGAAAATTCACTATCCACAGACCCATACCACAAAAGAAATAAAGGTGACTGGAAGTGGATAAATGAAGATAATAGTAAATACTTTCAGTGCAAGGGGTAAAGAAGGGTGAGCAGTAACACACCAGCTGCCCCTCGTCCTTACAGAGGACCAGGGATTGGCTCCCAGCACCCATGTCACATGACGGCTCACTACCGCCCAGAACTCCAGTCACAGCAGATACAATGCCCTCTTCTGAACTCCACAGGCGCCAAGCACACTTCACACATGGCCTATGCATGCATATTTGTGTGTGTGAAAGAGAGACCACATGTGTGTGTGAGAGAGAGCACATGTATGTGAGAGAGCATACATGTATGTGTGTCTGTGCATGTGTATGTAAAAGAGAGAGCATGTGTGTATATAAAAGAGAGAGAACACATGTATGTGTGTGTACATGTGTATTAAAAGAAAGAGCACATGTGTTTATGTGAGTATGTGAAAGAGAGAACACGTGTGTGTGTGTATGTGTGTGTGTGAAAGAGAGAGAATGTGAAAGCATCATGCTACAGATAATGCTGTAGCAAATTAAGACAACAATAAGACTCTTACACATGTGCTATCCACCTGTTTCTGTGGACCAGTGAGAAACAGAAACGTACAATGTCAAATGCTGGTGAGAACACGAAGCTACAGAAACCTCATTCATTACTCTTAGGAGTGAAGAAATAGTACAGTCATTATGGAAGACAGTTTGGCAAGTTTCACACAAACCCAAATGCTCTTAACCCATGATCCAATAACCACATTCGTTGGTAGTTAGCCAAGTGAGTTTCAAATGGACACCCCCACAAAAGATTTGCATATACATATTATAGCAGCTTGACTCACAGTTTCCAAAACATCCTTGTAGCCAATAGATGAAGGGACTGACAAGCTGTAATACAGCTATAAAATGAAATAGTATTTTGCAATAAGAAAGAAATATACATAAAACTGGAGAAACTATAAATGCACATTGTTAAGTGAAAATGCCTCATTTGAAGGACTATATAGTGTAAGACTCTCCAAGATGCCTATTTTGTATAATTAAAACACAATTCAGGTGCAGTGAGAAGGCTTACTGGCAGGATGGCCAAGTCTGAAGCCACTCTAGGCTACGCGGCGAGACCATCTCAGCGAAACAAGAACAAAAACCCAAAAAACAAAGAACCTAAGAGAACTGAGTAGAGATCTATGATTATAAAGAAATGTCAGTTCTTCTCTGTTGTCAGTGAGCAGAGAAAATCAACTACAATGTCAAGGACCTGAGCAACTACTAACCCACTGGCCTTGCTGCCGTCTGAGGCGCACTCAACCCAACAGCACGGACCATTTACCGAAGGTGCAACTACAGTCCTGACACTAAAGCAGATCTCAACACGTTTACAAGCATTCAGAACCACAACAGAATAGAATTACAAGTAAATAACAAAGGTATCTGGAAAACCCCCAAATACTTGATAATTAGGCAACATTCCGTGAAATAACTCATGAGTCAAAGTGGAAGTCATAAGGGAAATTAGATAATATTCCAATCAGAGCTCAAACACAAAACAGCTCAAAATCTGTATGGTGACCTTGACTAACCAAGGTTTGCTTCATCCGTATCACCATGTGCCTTTAAATGCTGCGGTACGAGGTCATATAGGCCACCCAGAACTTCAGCTAAATCATAAGAAATCAGCAGATAAATCTAAGGGGATGGTGGTAGTTTAAAATGTCTGAACAGAATTCTTTGTCTTGTCAAGCCCATTGACATGAAGGAAAGAATGACCACAGGAGGCACGACAAAGGCACTTACAGAGGTACCCTGGGACAAAGGAGGGGCAGCAGCAGGAATGCTAGTGAGGGCTGGGAAGACGGCGTGCAGCGTTCTCACACAGGAGCCAAGCTCAGTGACCAGAACTCATACGGGGTGGCTCACAACCATCTGAAACTCCAACTCCAGGGAGCACAGTGTCCTCTTCTGGCTCTGCAAGCAATTGCACCCAAGTGGTATCTGTGTACATGTGCATACACACACACACACACACACACACACACACACACACACACACACACACACACACAGAAAACAAATCTTTTTTTAACCAAAACAAATATAAATGGTGGAAAGTATGCTCAAGTATAAATAAGACTCTGAACTTTGTCTTTTTTTTTTAATTTTGAGACAAGATCTCCATATGCAACCCCAGCTGCCCTTGAACTCACAACTCCTCCTCCCTCTACCTCCTGAGTGCTGGGATCGCAGCTGTGCATCGGTTCTCAAAATTCTTAAGATGTGACTTCTCATCAAAATGACCTGTGTAACCGGTTACAAGCCCATTGGAAAGCCCAGCATTCCTGAAAAGCAGTAATGCTTTTATTTACTCATAGTCTGTCTGGATGACTGTCACACGCACCTCAAGCTGGACAATTCATTGATAGAACTTGGTTTTCATACAGGTGAAGGTGCAGAAGCCTAGGGTCAAGGAGCCTGCTGACTGACTCATTGTCTGAGGGTTTCGTCTCTGCTCTGCTGACAGCTGTCCTGTTGCAGCATATTCACATAGGGAAGGGTTAACCTCACCTCCAAACCATTTTCTAACAGTGAACCCAGGAGGATGAAGCCGCAATCACCTACCCTTCCCCAAGACCCTGCCTCTTGATGTCATCACATCAGAGCTGTTAGGTTTCAACACAGAACTTCTGGAGGAAGGACAACATGCAGGCTAGAGCAAACCCACCAGCGCTGAACAATAGAAACCTGAAGTCGGGAAACGATTCCGTTTCAAACAGTATACCCAAAAGGCGGACAAGATGATTCAAACATAATATTTGTGTTTTAATAAATAAGGCTTTCCCGAAGATCAGAGAACAAAGCAGTCACACTAGTCAAACATACTGGCCAGGCAGTGGGGGCGCACACCTTTAATCCCAGGACTAGGAAGACAGAGGCAGAGGGATCTCTGTGAGTTCAAGGCCAGCCTGGGCTACACAAGATTGGATCTGTCTAAAAGGGAAACAGAGCTCACACAGAGGTGATCCCAGCACTTGGGACCACATGCTTTTAATCCTAGGCAGGTGGGCTGGAGACAGAAGCGGTATGGCTGGATGGAGAGAGGAACTCAGAGGACTGTGAGGTGTAGAGTCCTCAGGATCCGTGGAGACAGGATTTCTCCCATTTTCAGTATGAAGTCGAGGTAAGAGCTAGTAGCTGGCTGCTTTGCTTTTCTGATCTTTAGGTTGAACCCCAGTATCTGTCTCTGGGTTTTTATTATTCGTGCTACATTAGCAAGTAAAGGCACTTACTGCCAACTGCCAAGTCTGAGTTGGTGCTCTCAGAATCACATGGTAGAGAGAGAATTGACTCTGGTAAGTTGTTCTATGATATTTGCATGAGTTGTTCTATGACATTTGCATGCTCTCTGTGACATAATCATGACCCCTCTACTCTCTCTCTCTCTCTCTCTCTCTCTCTCTCTCTCTCTCTCACACACACACACACACACACACACACACAACTAACAAAATGGAAAACTAGTATCAAAAAGGACAACATATAATATATGCAGAACCCCATCACAATGGAACCTGAATCTACAGGGAGCTGCAGGCACCAGCCTCTCTCAAACTCAGGATAGGGATGTGCCTAAAGAAACACTGAGAGTTCCTTGGAAAGGTTAAAAAAAGCACCTAAAATTCGGTGTATGGATGAGAGCTTGTCAGACCCTGAAGACAGAAAAGGAAAGTCTGAAGAGAAAGTGGAAAATACAAACACTAAAAAAAAAATCCCCAGAAAAGTAGGTCACAGCAAATTCATTGCTGTGCCCAAAGTACATGTAATGACATACAGTATCTGTATATCAAAATTGCAAAGACACTTAGCAAAGAAGTGGCCATTAAAGAAAACCCAGAACAACCTAAAGTTGCAATCTACTTCTAAACTACAAGGCTTGTAAGGTGGTAGTGCTAATCCTTCCAAAGTTAATTTAGAAAAGCAATAAAATTTGAGTAAAAAAAATTCGCCAGGGGCTGGAGAGATGGCTCAGCGGTTAAGAGCACTGACTGCTCTTCCAGAGGACCCGGGTTCGATTCCCAGCACCCACATGGCAGCTCACAACTGTCTGAAAATGCAGTTCCATGAGATCTGACACATTCACACCAACGAACATAATAAAGTTAAATAAATAAAAGTTTTAAAAAAAATTCCCCAGACATCTATGACATAAAGCAATGAGGATTCAGCAACCCAGCATCTTAATTCAGAATCAGAGGAGGAAGGGGGGAGGGGAAGTAAGTAGGGAGGAGGGAGAAGAGGAAGGGAAAAAGAAGAAGAAGAAGAAGAAGAAGAAGAAGAAGAAGAAGAAGAAGAAGAAGAAGAAGAAGAAGAAGAAGAAGAAGAAGAAGAAGAAAAGTAGGGAGGAAGGAGAAGTAAGTGGGAAGGAGGGAGAGGAGGAAGGGGGAAGAAGGAGAAGAAAATAGGGAGGAAGAGGAAGGAAGTAGGGAGGAGGGAGAGAAGGAAGTGGGGAGGAGGGAGAGGAGGAAGTGGGGAGGAGGGAGAGGAGGAAGTAGGGAGGAGGGAGGAGGAAGCGATAAGAGAAGAAGAGGAGGCAACTAACTCTGATTCTAAAATGCAGAAGCGGACAATATATCAAGGTTCCTGAAGAAACAGAGATGACGTGGGGAAGCCAGACAACAGGGGAGACACAGTGAAGCAAACTCAACAAGTTGAAGACGTGACAAAGATTTCTCTGAAAAAGTAGCCATTGTGTGTGGGCATTGATGAGGAAGAGCTGTCACAGTGGATGGATGGTGCTGGCCAGGCAGGTGTTCCTCTGGTACTTTTTAGAAAGAAATGCTATTTCTAGGGCCTGGGGAAATGACTCAGCTGGCGAAGCTCATGGACGCATGACAAGAAGTTTCAATCCCCACCTTCCTGTAAGAAGCTATGTGTGGTAGTCTGCACCTGTTGCCCAGCCCTGGAGAGGCAAGGACAGGCACATCCATGGAGCTATTGGGCAGCCAGTCTAGCCTAAGGGGTCAGCTTGAGGTTCAGGGAAAGACCATGGTTCAAAACACAAGTGTGACTGAAGAACACATTTGACATCTACCTCTGGTCTCTGTGTGCACATATGATTTAATATATTTTTTTTAGTTTAAATTTTAAAAAACTCAGCCAAAAAAGAAATAAAGATCATTTTTAAACCCGTGGGACAGGGCAGAACAAGGTTGATCATGTAAACTCTCTCAAGCTTTTTCTGCTTTCAGAGCCGGAGTGTGGGACTTTTCCAGTTCACACTGCACCAAGCCCTCAGATCTGAATGGCCATTTGGGGAAGAATTCAGCAAAGACTAACGCCCTGAATGCACTCAGTTCCAAAGGGTCCAGTGCCCTCTTCTACTTTCTATGAGCACCGCATGCACATGGAACACATACAGACCCACATGCAGGCAAAATACCATACATATGTATAAATGGATTGAAGCTAACATCCACTGATAATCAGTCATTGTTGACTTTTGCCCCTGTTGGCGCCTTCCTTCCAACTAGTGGATTTTTTTTTATTACATCAGAATTTTATTTGTATTTATTTAAATCAAGATTTAGTTATATACATAGCTATGTGCATATAATTAGTTAGAATATATTACATATATATTTAAAATCCTTGAGAAAGAGAACACTAAATTTGCTGGAAAATGTGGGGTGACTGAGCAATATTGAGTGTTCTTTGAGGTTTGTGGCTACCAAGAAACAACTGTCACGCTGATTCAAAGGACATTTCTAAGCATTTGTAAGTGGGAGGGTAAGCTAGGCTTACCACTGTATAACAGGACAGGCAGAGAGGAAATGTGGGTTAGTGAGAGCCAACAGGGTAGCCATGCCGTGTTTTAATGTGTTATGCTTTAAAATGTAGGGCTGGGGAGATGACTCAGTGCTTACGAGTGAGCACTTGGTGCTCTTTCAGAGTCCCAGAGCTTAGTCCCCAGTTCCCACCCTGGCCACTCACAGCCAGCTTTGTGTGGGTTGAGCTCCAGGGCACCTGACACTCTCTTCTGGCCTTATGTAAATAAAACATAGATAGAATTACATACATAAAATGTAATGCAATGTTTCTTAACAGTTATAAAACATAGGTGGAAAACAAGCCTTCTGTGTGTGAAAGCAAAGCATCCAGAAAGGGTTCAGAATGCAGTAAGAACACACATAACAAACAGCCCCTTAGAGAGAGAGGGAAGGATCTGAGGAGACACTTTTCAAAGTCAGAGAAATGACCTGTAAGTACATGAAAAGATACTCTGCAGTACTAACCATCATGGAAATATACATATTAAACCACAGGACATGACATGGAACAGGCTGGAGACATAGCTTAGCATTGAGGGTGCTTCCTGCTCTTGCAGATGACCTAAGTTCAGTTTCCATCACGGATGTCAGGCTGTTCACAGCTGCCCATAGCTCCTGCCCCAGCTGATCTGACGCCCTCTCCTGGCCTCTGTGAGTTCCTGCACTCGCCTGTACATAGCTGCACACAGACACATGCAAACACATGGTTTTTAAAAACTAATAAAATTACATAGCAGAAAATAGTGTGGATGAGAGCATGAAGAAGTAGGGACACTTAGACATGAGGACAGAACTTCTAATTTGTCAGGTAATAGAGACCCTTGAGCTGGTACCATCCCCAGAGGAAGCTAACAGTTACCTAGCAAGTTAAACTGGACCCCTTCCACCCAGAAATAGAACTTCATGCTGCCCCAGAGCCTCAGCCAACACCAATACCTAAAGGCAGAATGTTTGACCCACCATCGTGGGATCCATGGAACATATCCTCAAACTAAGATAGCCACTAAACAAAATACACACGGGAAGGGGAAAATGACCAAAGCAACTGCTGGTCTCATTATACCACCATCACCAATAAACTGGTCGCTTGATGGGATAAAGAATGGTCTCTTGAAGCTTTGGGTAAGATGTCAGCTCGAAGATTGTGCCGGGTAAAGACAAGGTCCGCTTCCAAGGCTGCACCGTCTGTCACAAATCAACAAGCATGATGTGTAGAATGCATGGATGGGTCTGGCAACCGACGGGTGGGAATAGGAACAAGCCCTCCAAGGCTTGGAATGACTCATCGGAAGAGGGCTGTTTCCTCTCCTGCCTTCTCAGACAACTGCGCTATCTAATAAGGTAGCCATCTCGCCATCCGTGGGTGTTTATGCTTACATGAATTAAAACTGCAGTTCCTCATTCACACTTGGCACATTTCAAGTGTTCAATGGCCACATGAAAAAGTAGCGAGGATGTTGGACAGCGCAAAAGAATTCCACTATTGCAAAACATCCTACCAGACTGTACCGTTCTATGGGCCTCAGTCCCGGAGGGAAATGCTTGCATCAGAGGCGATGGACCGTCTCAGTGGGATTTAAACTATGCCTGTCCCCCTGTCACGTTGGGGTTCTCGTGTTTGCAGACCAGCAGGAAAGACGGAGTAACTATTGGCCAAAGTCATCAGTCCTAACCATCAAGAGGGGGTAGTGATCCTATTACATAGTGACAGGGTGGGGTGTGGCTCTCGGTGACTCGCTGGGGGATGCGCAGAACACCCCCTGTAAATTTTCAGCAGTGGATGGGCAAGCATGTTGTATGAGCTTTCGGAAGATGATGGGGAATGGGGGCTCCAAGTCCGAAAAGATGAAGGTTTGGGTAAGCCCACCCCAACCTAGATACCTAGTACCTCAGACTCAAGGCCCCAATAGACAGAGCATGGTGTTTTAGCTACTACTCAAATCTCCTTGCAATTCTAATACTTCTGAAACCCCTACCATTGAAGGCTAGGTGATTAGGATTGTCTATGGTTCAATTCCTGTAAATATGGAGAAGACGGTAACTAAGCAGGAAGGGCTACTTCCAAACATGATGTCTGTCAGGCTTGCCTTCCTCTAGCCCTTTGTACCCGACTGATCTCTGGCCTAGGACACTTACTTTCGAGAACTGTCACAAGTTGTCTCCTGACCATTCCGGTGTCATGTTCTTTTCAAAATTTGATTCGATTTGTTTGGTGAGTGTGCGGGTCCATGTATGTCCATGGAGCGAACAGAGGTCAATCTCAGGGGCTGTCCACTTTACATTTTAAATTTAGTTTACTTTTAATGATGTGGGGGAGGAGGCACATGAGCACAGTGCTCGTAGAAGCATCTGATCTGCCTGTAGCTGAAGTTATAGGCAGTTGTTGGCTGCCTGGCATGAGCACTGGGAACTAAACTTGGTTCTTTACAAGAACAGTTAGTACCTGCTCTTCACTGTTTGCCTAATAAATTTGAGACAGTTTTTTTACCGGGATCTAAGACTCACGGATTCAGCTAACCTGCCTGGCCACTGAGCTCCGGGCATTCACTAGTCTCTACCTCCCTGGAAACGAGATTATAACTTTGTGCTGCCAAGCCCAAGTTTCTGCATGGGTGCTGGGGATCTAATTAGGGTCCTCCTACTTGCATAACAATCACTTAACTTAATCTAAGTCCCTCCGATTGGCATCTTTTAAAAAGAGATTTATGTGTCCCTAACAAGCTTCTCCTCCATAATTTCCTTCAAACCACTCTAACTACTGCCTTTACTAGGATTCTAAAATATATAATACTTTAGTCAGTATTCAGAACTACCTCTGGAATTCAGTGCTTCTGTGTTGTCATCAGTCAATGCAGAGACTCATAACTAGTCAATGCGGAGACTCATAACTAGTCAATGCAGAGACTCATAACTAGTCAATGCAGAGACTCATAACTAGT
>NC_022014.1:44540672-44584387 GCF_000317375.1 Microtus ochrogaster
CAATGCGGAGACTCATAACTAGTCAATGCGGAGACTCATAACTAGTCAATGCGGAGACTCATAACTAGGCAATGTGGAGACTCATAACTAGTCAAACCGCTGAGTTAAGTGACTATTGAGGGTTCGGTCCTAAATGGGACATTAAAGTGGTGCAGGAGAATTGTCTGTATTCTGTCAATCATGTTATAAATAAATGCTGATTGGCCAGGCAGGAAATATAGGTGAGACAACCAGACAGGAAGTAGAAATGATGTAATGAGAACAGGAGAATTCTGGGAAGGAGGAAGTTCTTCCTACAGTCCAACCCAGACCACCAAAGAAGCAACATGTGACATTCCCCACTGAAAAAGGTACTGAGCCACATGGCTAACATAGATAAGAACAATGGGTTAATATAAGTGACAAGAGCTAATAAGAAGCCTGAGCTAATGGGCCAATCAGTTTATAATCTTATGGAGTCCTCTGTGTGATTTTCTTTGGGACTTGCCAACTGTGGGATACCAGGGGAGACGGAAACCCCAACAAGCCAGCCTTCATGTTACACAGCATGGCTGTCACAACTCACGAACTCACAGGCAGCTATGATTACCTGCCCAGAATCAAACTGACACGATCAGCCAATATTCCAACACAACGTGTTACAAAATGAGAAGACAGGAAGATCAAAGGGGACATACTGACAACGAGAGGGGGGGAGCTATATATGATTAATTTGTATCTGTATGAAACTGCCAATGAATAAATAAAAGACTTTTTTAAAAATAGTAAGTCAAATCTTGAAATGGCCAGCAGTTAAGAGCAAAGTTGTCTAGCGTTTCCATGCACAGGATTGGAGGCCTAAGTCTGCTAGGCTTTCAGAAACAAGAAAGCTGAAAAGTAGGGTGCCCACAACCAAATGCTATTTGATGCAACTTGAAGCATGTCTTATGTACATTTTCTAGAGCTCCTGAGATTCACTTTTAATCTCCCATTGTCCTTTTAAAAAGATTAGCTATGCGAGGGGCTCCAGAGATGGCTCAGCAGGTGTAGGCTATGGCCATGGGAGACTGGAGACTGGAGCCTGAGCTTCAGGATTCAAGGTGAAGGAGAGAACAGACTCCACAAAGCTGTCCTCTGATCTGCATGCCCCCCTAACAATAATAATAAATTTAATTTTTTTAAAAATTAGCTAAATAAGGTATGGGGGAGGGAAGACAAAGTAGGTAATGGGATAATGGATGTAAAAGTAAGGTTGTGGTGTTAAGATGCCACAGTGAGACACAATATTGTATATACAGTTATGTTGTGTTAATACTAAGTGGTCTTAACAATAAAATCCTGGAGTCAGATATTGGACTACATGCTAAAAGATCAGAGAAGTAAAGGAGTCAGCCACTGGAGAGACCTTTTACCTCTACCAAACCTCAAACCAAAGTGAGCAAGATCCTGTCTTCACTAATTCTCAGACTGATGCTCTGAGCCCCGTCTCCTCCCGCCTTATATTCTTCTCTCCGCCCAGCCATATCACTCCTGTCTCTGCCTCCCTAGTGCTGGGATTAAAGGCCTGTGACTCCAAGTGCTGGGATCACCTTTGTGTGAGCTCTGTTTCTCTTTTAGACAGATTCAATCTCATGTAGCCCAGGCTGGCCTCAAACTCACAGAGATCCACCTGCCTCTTCCTCCCAAGTGCTGGCATTATAGGTATGTGCCACCATCAGCTGGCCTCTGTGGCTAACTAGTGGCTTAGCTCTGCACTCTGATCTTCAGGCAAGTTTTATCTGTTATAGCACAGACAAGATATCACCACACAATTAATATATACTAGGAAAACCAGCTACAATTAAACAATTATTTTAAGGATAAAAAAGATAGTCCTAATCTAGAGGAGGGAATGGCACCTGAAGGACAAGCCAATGATCATAGGTCTTGACCCCTTGGTGGAGAGACTGATGGGGTAAGGAGTCACAGAATGACAAAGTGTTGGTAACACGGCCAAGTGCCGAGTGGCTGCAGCCCTCCTTTCTATCCTGCCTTCTGTTTCTACCTCTGTCCGCCATGTGATAGAGGCCACTATACCAGGCCAATCAATAAAATTAAGTTACATGATAGAATCTCTAGTTCGTGGAAGCCTTAGAAAGATGTTGACTGGATTCTGGAATTGTGGTCCTGGGAGGCTGGAGGGTGCAGGGGAGGCTGGATGGTTCCTACTAGGATAGTTAGGCAGGAGGAACAGGTCCTTGGTTTGTCAGCACAGGGAGCTGATCACAGTTCCGTACAGCCTGGTGTATATTGTATGAGCATCTGGAAGAAAGGGGTTTGATGGCTCCAGACAAAGAAACCACACCACAGCGCCTAGGCTAACTGCCAGCTCATGCTCCATGCCTCTGTTGTTATACAATTAATGCATCTTAAGATAAAGACATTGGGGGCTGAGGCTGTGGCTCAGCAATAGACATGCCTACCATGCATGAAGACCTAGGTTCCAAGCCAGCCGCTGCACCAACCACACATGGCAGCCCATACCTATCATTCCAACCCGTGGGAGGTAGAGGAAAAATAAAAAAAATAAATAGATTTAATATGAACTAAAGACACCTGGAGAGTTTTATGTTTCTGTTTGTTTTTTTTTTTTTTCTGAGACAGAAGTTAATGGAGCTTAACCCTCAAGAACTGGATTCAATATGAACCTTTCAACCCACACTGTGGGGGAAATTCTACACATTCTATTGGTCTTACTCAAGACACTCAACAAACTCACCATACAATGCCCCAGCTTATCAGGTTCCAAAGTTTCGGCCTCAAATGGCCATGAATTTGAGGTGAAAATGAATATGGCAACCTTAGACATATTTTTTCAAAATCATGGGAGACACCTACTGCCCTGCCATTATAAATAAGGATGTGGGTGAAAAGGAAAAACCCATCTCAGCCAGACAATGACCACACCTCCAGGATAAAGGGAGGGGAGAGACAAGCTGGTGAGACCAGAGCTGACCAGGAAGAGCAGCCTCAGAACAAACACCAATCCGTGCGTTTGTTCATGGTGGAGCAGAGAGCTCCACATAGAGGGTGGGTTAGAAATGACAGTGATCGGGAATGGCACACTCGGAAGATGTTCAGCGCTTGGACTGGCCAGGAATGGCACACTCGGAAGATGTTCAGTTCTTGGACTGGCCAGGAATGGCACACTCGGAAGATGTTCAGTGCTTGGACTGGCCAGGAATGGCACACTCAGAAGATGTTCAGCGCTTGGACTGGCCACGCAAGGGACAGCTCAGACTGCTCAGCAGGGTGGAGAGGTTAATGTTTGCTTTCAAAGTGCGTGTGGCTTTCTTGGGAAAGTTATCTTGACAACATCAAGACAGAGAGAGATGCAGAGTGGAGCAGCATAGAAACAGGATTTGGAGACTAGAAACCTTCAGAATCCGCAGGCACCGAGGCGCAATGCTCCAGGAAAGAGCAGGCAGCAGGCCAAGGCCGAGTCTGTGCTCAAGCTGAACAGTACTTCTCACCAACAGGTTCATCTCTTTGTAATAAGCTGAATTCTGTGGCCACTCATACAGACTTCCTCCACTGTTAGAAATACACTAGGTGAGAAAAATCAGGCGGGAGAGGGAGAATGGGAGAGGGGGGCAGGGGGAACACGTGAGTCAGGAGAAACGGAGCAAAAATGGGGAGCCTGGGAGTATGCAGAGACAGCTCTTCTTTCTTATTGATGGATATAATCACAGCAGTTGCTTCTAGTTCAGATATGCCCAGGAGGGAGGTCATAGATCTTCATAGTTGACACCCATGGATGGGATCCTTGGAATTCTTCTCTCCGATTTTCTCATCTGACAGTGGGACTCCTAGGCACCGTACAGCACCCAGTTTATAAAACCAGCAAGGGCACAGTTGAGATTGAAGCCCTTATGATTCCTCTGTTTGTGTGTGTGTGTGTGTGTGTGTGTGTGTGTGCGCACATACATGGGGGTGGGGAGGAACCAGGCCTCTCAAATTTTTAAGTAAAACTAAGTGAGTCAAACTCCTAAGAACATGCAGGGTAGAAGACACCACTTCCTAGGACCCACAAATCCCACAAACAAAGCTAGAGAGATAACTCAGAGGGTAAGAGTGCTTGCTTTGCAAGCAAGAAGACCAGATCTTGCACAATTTTAAAGTCTGCACTCACGCCTGTACCTCTAGTGTTAGAGAAAATAAGAGGGGGGTGGGGCTCACCTGCTGGCCAGGCAGCCTAGTGGAAAGAGGGGGAGGGGAAATGGGCTAGGGAATTTCAGGTTCAGTGAGAGACCCTGTCTCAAGCGAATAGGGGTAAGATGGAAAGCGACAGAAGAGGACGCATCCACACACACACAAGACCTCAGTACACACAGGCTCACCAGCACACACACAAGTGTGGACTAGTGCACATTAGGGTAGTGTGAGAGACAAGCTGTAAACAAGGAGAGACACCATGTGGACACTGGGCTGAGAAATAATGGGAAGTGCTGCCAAACCACGCTACCCAAGTTACAAGTTTTTCCGGCATGGTAAGCCTCACTGCCGACGCAATAATCCAAATTAGACCAAATCAGACCAAATTAGAAGAAGCCCAGGTTTAATGGATGCCGGCTCCCAGGTGGCCCCGGGAAAACATGGAGTGGGTGGGGAGAACTGAACACGCTGGGAGTGGTCTTGACCCTCCCTGGGAGGGGTCACCGTTTGGCCGGCTTTTTTTTTAAGGTGGAGTCTGGACTTCAGCCACTCCTAGGGGAGGGAGCTTTGAAACGGAACTCTCCACCCAACATTCCAAAATGGATGCCAGGAACTGAGGCTAAACATTCCAGACTTCTTATGGATAGGATGTTAGGGGCTGAGCTGACGCTTTCAATCAGTTACCTCTGGTCAACCCTAGCTTTCGATGGGATCAAGAAGAAGCCGAAGAGGGAGGAAAGACCCTGGGACCCTCGACATGGACAGCGTGGCTTGCACACAGTCTCACCCCACGTCTACTTACGCGCTCGTGTCCAGAGGCCCTAGACAGCTGTCACTTGTTCTTTTGGGGCTTTATTCTGAAATACTACAGTACACAGTTGAGAATAATGCTCGTTCACAGGTACTTCACCCCAGCCTGTCAATCTTGACACTAATCCTAAGAGGCAGAAACTAGCTGCTCACAGGGCTGGCTCAATGGTTAAGACCACTTCCTGCTCTTGTGGCGGACCTGAGTTGAGTTCCAAGCAGCCATGTTTGACAAAGCACAACTGCCTCTAACCCGAGCTCCAGGAGACCCAACCCCCTCTTCTGTATTTGTAGGCTACACATTACCACAATACTCGTTTGACAGTTAAAAAACACATAGAGAGAGTTGGTTTGCTCCTTCTACCACATGGTCCCAGGGATCGAACTCAGGCCCTTAAGCATGGCAGCTAGGACTTTTCCCCACTGAGCTACAGAGCCAGCCCCTGTACCTCCCTTTCTGACTCAGCTCCATATTCTGTGATGTACCTATGAGCGGCATGAACTGCAGGTTCCCTTGTTTCCTTTACAGCTGAGTATCGGACTGTGTGTGGTCCAGCAACTATGTATCTATTCTCTGATTGACATCCAGCCTTCTACAGCCCTTTGCTATTAAAATGACCTTTTAATTTCCACTCTGCGGTCACAAGCTCAGGTGTGAACGATACTGGCCTTCAGATTAGGGTATAGGCAATTTTAGTGAGCAATACACACGATCTGATGACCAGATCTCCACTTTCTTCCATAGCTTTGTTCACCTTCTCTTTTAGAATAGCATTTCTTCCCGGTCTTCAAAACAAAGGCCTACTCTTCACATGCCTACTGTCTGACCATGTTGTACTGTTCCTAGGCATAATACTTCCCCAGGGCATCATCCGCAAAAAGCAATATGAAATACTGTTTTGGTAAACTTTGTCTTATGACTAATCGAGGACCCATGTGCTGGCTAGTTTTATATCAACTTGATATAGGCCAGAATCATCAGAGGAGGGAATGTCAATTTAAAAAGTGCCTCCGTAAGAAGAAAGTCTGTAAGCAAGACTATACAACATTTTCTTAGGGGCAGTAGCTCTCAATCTGTGGGCCACTACCCCTTTGGCAAACCTCTATCTACAAAAATATTTACATTAAAATTCATAACAGTAGCAAAATTACAGTTATAAAGCAACAATGAAAATAGTTTTATGATTGGGGGTCACCACAAATGAGGAACTGTATTAAAGGGCCACAGCATTAGGAAGGCTGAAAAACACTGGGGGGTTCTGACTTCCTTGCTCATGTTCTCCCTCCTTCTGCTCCTCATTGGGACCTTGGGAGCTCAGACCAGTGCTCCAGTGTGGTTCTCTGTCTCTATCTCCATCCATCACCAGATGAAGGTTCTATGGTGGTATGCAAGATATTCGTCAGTATTGCTATAGGATAGGATCATCTCAGGTTGCCTAACCTCAGCTGCCCAAGGGGCGCACCCACCCACTGAGACAATGGGGCTGATCTATTGGGAGCTCACCAAGGCCAGCTGGACTGTGACTGAGAAAGCATGGGATAAAACCGGACTCTCTGAACATGGCAAACAATGAGGGCTGATGAGAAGCCAAGGACAATGGCACGGGGTTTTGATCCTACTTCATGTTCTGGCTTTGTGGGAGCCTAGCCAGTTTGGTTGTTCACCTTCCTAGACATGGACGGAGGGGGGCGGACCTTGGACTTTCCACAGGGCAGGGAACCCTGACTGCTCTATGGACTGGAGAGGGAGGGGGAGAGGAGCTTGGGGGAGGGGGAGAAGGGTGGGAGGAGGGGGAGGGAAATGGGAGGCTGGGAGGAGGCGGATACTTTTTTTCCCTTTTCTCAATAAAAAAAAGAAAGAAAGAAACTAGAGCTGATGGGCCAAGCAGTGATTTAATTAAAAAAAAAAAACACTGGGGGGGGGGGTACCCAGCCCATTGTTGGTAGTTTCACCCCTGGGCTGGTGGCCCTGGGTGCTGTCAGGAAGTAAGCTGAGCAAGCCATGAGGAGCAAGCCAGTGAGCTGCACCCCTCCATGGCCCGTTTCAGCTCCAGTCTCCAGGTTCCTTCCCTGATTGCCATTGAGGATGAACTGTGATGTGGAAACCTAAGAAAATAATCCCTTTCCTCCCCAACCTACTTTTGCTCATGGCGTCTCGTTACAGCAACAGCAACCCTGACTATGACGATTCATTACATTCAAAACAGGGTTTTGTGTTGAACATTATACATGACATTTTTAAATGGGCCTTTTAGTCCTAGCTGGGCAGTTTGGAATAAAAACCTTTTATAGAGTGGGGCAGTGGAAGTGATAGATACTTTTGGTTGATAATTTTGTCTCTTCAGCCTCTTGACTATTTTCAATAAGCATCAGGTATTAACATAATGTTTCGGAAACGCCTAATGAAGAATCCCATTGTCCAGAGGCAATGGAGTTAAATGTCACTTTTTGTTTGTTTGTGAGAGAGGGACTCCCGGGGTAACCCTGGCTGACTTGGTTTGGAACATGCTGTGTAAACCAAGCTGATGTTGAACTCACAGAGGCCTCCCCAGTGCTAGGACTAAGGGCGTGCACCTCCTTGTAAAGCTGACAAGTAGCTTTAATGGGGGTGAGAAATAATATAATTATATACAATAAGGTCTTGATTTTAGAAGGAACAGGCTCCTCTCTGTTGGAAAAATACTGAGAAAGTATCTGAGACCATAGCACTGACTTATGGATATTTTTGACAAAAGAGCTTACCTAGAAAATGTGCTAGACCACAGGTCACAATGCAGAGAAGGTGCTGTCTGGGGGGAGAAAGGGGAACCTTGAAAAGTGAAATGTCCTTTAGAGGTTTGGTGGTGAGGAGGAGGAGGAAGTGGCTGAGAGCAAAGGGCTTTTATAAACATAGAAGAAACAATTCAAAGAAGACCGAACAAGAAACATCACTAAAGGGACCACAGTTCCCATGGAAGAGAAACACTTGACCTAAGATCAATGATTCAGAAAAACCCAACACAATAGCCATGAGAATACAGGAGCTGTCACTACCTACGGTACTATAAACAGCAACACATGAAATGAAAACCATCTCTTCAGAAATTAAAAACACCACAGAACGGTTAAGCCCAGTCCAAGAAACAGAAGAGACGATAATAAAATAGTGACTAATTAATTAGTGCTGGACAGTTGTTAACATGACATCCCAGATCAGAAACTGATACTCACGAGCACAGCTAAGGAATCAGAACTGATCAAGCTCAGGAAAGGCTGCAAGAAACTCAGCTCAGAAATGAAGGCTAGATTATAAGGTATCCAAGAAAGAAGGAGGTATGTCCAAACATGGGCTTAGGAACAAAGAAAAAAAAATAAGAAAACAAAGCAGATGAACACAAAAGAAAGAGGACCAAAAAATAGAGGCAGACAAATAAATGAGAAACATGGCTATAAATTGGAGGGGGGGGATGAAAAGGAAAAGACAGACTGGGGGTGATAGATCTCTCAGTAAAATTAAATACTTGCCATGCAAACAAACACAAGGACTGAGCCCAGGTACAGAAGCTGATCACGGTGACAACTGCACTTGTAATCGTGGTGTGGAGGAAGCAAAGGCAGGTAGGTGGCTCTCTGGGGCTCCCTAGTCAGCCAGCCCAGCTCACAAACCTCAGGTCCCAGTGAGAAACCCTGCCTCAAAAAGTAAGATGGAAGTCAGATACGGTGGTCCATGTCTTTGATCTAAGCACTTGGGAAGCTGAGAAGCCAGGTCTCTTATAAATAATGTATTTTAATTTTATGTTCAATTTGTCTATTGCTATTATATAAAATCTTGCTTAATTCACTAATGGCAATAGTACATGTATTGTCTTAGGCTTTCTGCAGTAAGCGACAATCATTGCTATGCTTTTCCATTCAAATACATCGTGACTTTTCTTAAACACCAACTCCTCTAGTGTGCATCTAAAAACAAAAATAAACACTGAGAAGAAATAGCTAGGTTTGTTCCTAACTTCATAGGAAAATGCTAAGTATTTCACCATTAAGTCTGATGTAAACTGTGGAGTTCTGGTTTATTTTTGACAAACCCTTTTATCAGATTAAGGACGTTCTCCTCTGTCCTTTGAGAAGAGGTTTTTATCAGAACCAGTTATTGGGTATTAGCAAATTCTTTTCTCACTATCTATAAAGAGTATCTTGTAGCCTTTTTCTTAATTCTTTTTATTGTGGTAAATTAGGTCAATTTACTTTTAACAGGAAACCAACCTCCCACTAATGAAACAGATCTAATTTGATTAGAGGCCGTCCTCCTTTCATTTCTGTTGCTGTGACTAATACCCTAACTGAAGAGCAGCATATGGGGGCAGCGGGGGGGGGGGGTGGCATTTGATGACTCACAATTCTAGCTGACAGTCCATCACATCACCGTGACTTCATATTCATGGTCAAGAAAGAGCAAAAAAAGGATGAACACATCCTCGCTTGCTTGTCTCAGCTAGTTTTTTCCCCTTACACTGTTCAAGACTTCTGACATAGGGAATGGTATCACCCACAGTGGGCTGGGTTCACTCACCAGTTAAGAATTCAGATAATCCCTTACAGACCTTACCAACAAGCCCACAGTCCAACCTTATCTAGACAATTCCTCAGTTAAAACCTTCTTCCTGGCGAGTCTAGGTGGTCAAATTGACAATTTAAAATTAGCCATCAAAGCTGTATCTGTGCCTTTTATACATTGTTGGGTTCTATTTGCATAAGACTTTGATCTGTCTTCAAGGAAGATGTAGCCTGGAGTTTTCCTTTTATGTCATTTTTGTTCGATTTTGCTATGAGACTTTTAGTGACCTAAAAACAGATGAAAAATTTGTAGGTAATCCTTAAAAACAGATTTTTTTTTTTTGGCTAAACCAGTCCAGGAGATAGACTAAAAGTGCCATAATTAGTTTCATATTGCCAGCACAACTACAATATCAAATATCTCATTAAAGCAGTTTAAAGGATGCAGTTACAAAACACAGTTTAACAGAAAGAACTATTTTAGGGCTAGTGAGATGGCTCGGTGAGTAAAAGCACTTCTGTCAAGTCTGACAACCTGAGTTTGATCCCCAGGACCGACAGCGTGGAAGGACAGAACTGAGTCTCACGGTCATTCTCTGACCTGCACATGAGCGCACACACACACACACACACACACACACACACACACACCCCATAAAAAGATAAAAGAAAATTCTCCCATTCTCACTAATAAAAATAGAAGCAAAGTTGTACAAATATTGGTGACTTCAATATATCCTGCAAGACAGAAGAGGAGAAATAGACTTTCTAGTTTCTGAAGGATTGCTGAGAACTGAATTAAAAAAAAAAAAGAAACCTAAAAAACAAAAACAAACAAACAAACAAAAACCAAAACCACAACTACCTATTAAAGCTATTTTAGAAAGAAAAATGGTTTCCATGGGGCAGACTCACACAGAGACATCAATCACCAGAATCCAGAGGAATGAGTCCTCAGACTCTAGCAGAAAAACAGAGAAGAGACCAGCTGAAGTTGAACACGTAGCAAGAAGCTTAAGCCGTGTGGCTCTCTGAAACGGACAGGGATTTCTGTGGGTGCAAAACAGATTCCCCGTCATGGGTCACAAGACTGTATATAGTTTGATGAAGTCACTTTAGAATCTGCTCACAAATGCAATCAACTTCAAAACACAAAGTTGGGCTGGGGACACGGCTTGGTCAGTTAGCACCTGTCTCATAGACACCCGAGCTTGATTCCCAGAACCCAACGCGGTTTGGGTTTTCATTTCTTTATATGTATAGCTGTTTTATCTGCTTTATCTGTGCACCAACTGTATGCCTGGTGCCTGAGAGGGCGTGAGGAGGAGCGCTGGATCCCCTAGAACTGGAGTTACAGATGATTGTGAACCACTACATGGGGGCTGGGGCTGGGGAACCCAGGCCCTCTGAAAGAGCAGTCAGTGAACTTACCTGCCTCAGAACTCAAACTGTTAAAAAAGCTAGGCATGGTGGTTAGCTCTTGGAATCCCAGTGTTGGGAAGCTGGAATCAGGCAGATCCCTGGGGCTTGCTGACCAACCAGTCTAGCGCATTTGTAAGCTCCAGGCCAGAAAGAGACCCTGACTCAGAAAACCAATAGGGGCAGCACTTAAAGAACGACAGCCAATCAAATGGTTCACAGGGCTGATCCTAAGACTCACGTGACCAAGAAGCCTGCGCATGCTCTCCAGGGCACCTCATTCTCTCACTGGACAACTCCCTTGCTATCTTTAATCAACTCCAGCTTTGCTTTATGAAATTCTTCACTGCCTCAAAAACCCAGGGTTCTGTTTTACTTGAGACCAGGTCCCTAAAAGGTGAAGGGGCCTCCTACCAGTGACATCACGGAGCCATTCTTCCATCCTGCTGACATATGAACTTCGGGGCTGGGGGAGGGGGCAATTTTGTGTTGATGCTGGAGTCAGGGAGTAGAGAGTGACAGCAACGAGGGGTTTCTGTCTGTTGTTCTCCTTTGCCAGGAAATCATGAAGAGGTTCTGGACGTACCTTGGACTGAACTTCAATCTGGTCAGATGAAACCAGGAGCTAATAGGACTCCACAAGGGGTTAGGACATGGTGTTTGTTGGTGGTGGTGATGGTTTTGTTTGTTTGTTTTGTTTTTCTTCTAAACGGAGTTTCTGGACAGAATTCTAGAAAACCATAAGTTTTCATCTGAGAAAGACGAAAGGCTTCACTTAAGCAAATTCCTAAGCCTCAGCTGATGTCTTCAGATTTTGGGGTGAGGGGCTTTCCTTCCCATGTCCATACTTTTACTGTGGGGGTCCTCACCAGAGCTGAGCTGGTGTCACTGTCATGCCTTTAGACATCCAGACTGTGACTGTGACTTAAATAAATATCTTCTTTATAAGGTTTTTTTTTTAAAAAAAAAAAAAAGGATGACACCCAAGGTTGAACTCTGAACTCAACATGCTCTCTCTCTCTCTCTCTCTCTCTCTCTCTCTCTCTCTCTCTCTCTTTCTCTGTCTCTCTCTCTCTTTCTCTATACACACACACACACACACAGTTCAATGTCACCTTCTGCTGGAGGAACCTCTCTCCTCACACCTTCCTCTGGAGGAAGCAGCTCTCACACTAGACTAAACCAGCATCAACAGTTCGATCATACAGGCTCTGAGAAAGCCTTCCTCTGCAGACACATCACCAGGACGTCCAGGAGTGGCTGACGGTGTGAGCGTCGCCGTGTCTCTGATTCTCTGCAGCCCCACTGCTCACACTGTAGCTGACGCACTGGCAGCTGGGCACTGTTAGAAAAGAACCTCTTAGACTCTTCATTGTCGAACAACAATCTCATTTCATAAGATCCTGAAGTAAGAAGCACCAGCTAGCAAAACCCAGCCTCTCCATTACAGTTTCCCCAGCCTTCTGTAATATAAGGCAGCTCATATTAAAACCATGGATGCTAAACCGGACTTTGGGGTGCACGCCTATAATCACAGTACATGGAAAGCTGAGACAGTGGGATCATGTGTTTGGAGCCAGCCTGGGCTTCATAGCAAGACATATCAAACATTCACTGAGATATGCATTAAAATTTCACATAAATAAAATTCCAAGCACTATCATTTATTTTTTAAAAAATGTATGCCCCCCTAACATAGCACAGTGTAACTGCTGCATATTTTATAATCTTTAAAAGGACACCATGCACTTCCTTATTGTAGATTTGCAAAGGGTTTGGAATCAGACAAAAACTTCTCACTCTTGCCTAAAATCTGCAAGTCTGTCCTTGAGAATCCTCTCCTCTCTGTTCATAGAGACGTTTTTTGTGTTGCCACCAAGCTCGGCATACACCCACTATGACATTAAAAGTCTGGTGTGCGTTGTAAGTTTTCCTTTAACCGACTCCATTCTTCCTGGGTGGAAGCGTGTATTGCTCACTTTCCACCATCCATCACTATGGCTGAGTCAAGAAGATACTGGGAACAAACTGTGGCCACTCATCCCCAAATACAGACAAAAAGGAACTCTCCAAGACATCAAATAAACAAACTAAAAGAACCCGAAGAATTAATCCAAGTAGGGGACTGGAGAGAGGGCTCCGTGGGTAAAGAACTTGCTGCCAAAGCACGAGGACCTGAGTTTGGGTCCCAGGAGTCCACTGAAAGCTCAGTGTGGTCGCAGGCATCTATAATCCCAGTGCTTCTGCTCTGAGACGGCAGGAGGAGACAGAGCAGAGCATCTCTGAAAGCTACAAACCAGGGAGCCTGAGCACACGGAAGTAAACTAGAAGAGACACTGTCTCAAACATGATGGGAGGTGAAGAGCGACACCCAAGGGTGTCCTCTGATCTCAACCCAGCATGGCATGTGCACACCAGCGCTCATACATGAGTATACACACATCACACACATGCACACCACCCAAGTAGAACACAGCAAAGGTATGACAATGGCAGGGTATGGTCATGGCCCCCATGATCCCTGCTTCTCCTCAGCAGGCTAAAGCGGGAGACTCACAAGTTCAAAGTCTGCTTGGGCTACATAGCGAGTTCCAGGACAACCCAGGCAGTCAGCGAGACTCTGTCCCAATGTCAGAAAACAACAACAACAAAAAAAGGATAAGGGTTTATCTCACTGATGGGATATTGGCCTGGCATGTGTAAAATGCTATGCTCCATTCCCAGAACTGAAGAAAAATGGTGGAAAGACCATTCTTGCCTCAATGGGTATACACTGAAAATGCTGAGCACACAATGCCTACCATGCCAGGCCCCTTGCCAGTCATCACAAGAATAAGTGCTGGAGAGGCTGGTGGGCAGATCAGGGGTGAAGAGCATTTACTCCTCTTGAGTTTGGTTTCCAGGACTCACCTCAGACATATGCCCTCGAGGTCACACATAAGTTTTAAGATATAAAATTATTCTTAAAGCCAGCTGGTGGTAATGCATGCCTTTAATCCCAGGAGCAGGAGAGGCAGGTTGGATTTCTGAGAGTTCCAGGCCAGCCTGGTTTACATAATGAGCTCCAGGACAGCCAAATCTACACCGAGAAACCCTGTCTCAAAAAAAAAAATCATTCTTAAAACAGTAAGTGTTAAATATAACTGTAACACGGAAGAAGACTCAGTCCACATTGAAGGGATATTTCATTAATCAGGTCATACCTGTCCATGCCTAGATCTCCAGCACTCTTATTGCCAGGGAATCTTCAGCCTCTCTAGGATGCTCAGACCCATCAGGCCCATCTCCAGCTTTGTAGGTCCAGTCCAGAGTATTCTAACAAATGTTCTAGTTGGCTTTCTGCTGCTTTGATAAAACACTGACCAAAAACAACGTAGGAAACAAGGACTTTGTTTGGTTTACAGGTTACAGTCCACCCTGGAGGGAAGTCAGGGCAGGCGCTCCAGGCAGGATCCTGGAGCAGAGACCACGGAACAGTGCTGCTTACCGACTTGCTCCCTGTGGTTTACTCAGCTTGCGTTCTTCTACAACCCAGGCCCACCTGCCCTGGAACCACTCACAGTGGGCTGGATGCTTCCACATCAATCATCATTCAAGAAAATGTCCCACAGGACAAGTCAATATGGGGAGGGGGAACTCTCCTCTATTGCTTAGGGTCTTAACTGGGTCATCCTAGTGGATTCCTAGGAATTTCTCTAGAGCCAGGTTTCTTGCTAACCCTATAATGGCTTGCTCAATCAATATCTCTTTCCTTGCTCTCAACTCTGTCCTTCCTTCTTCTGACTATACCATTCCCTCAAGTTCTCCTCACCTCTCCCCTTCTCCCCTCCTCTTTTCCTTCTACCCTCCCTTCTCTCCCCACCTTCCCCAAGGCAATGCTCTTTACCCTTTCTGAGGATTGGATGGGGTGGAGTGGGAGGGTGTGTGGGGGGAATGTAAGGAGGGGAGAAAGTGGAAACTAGGATTGGTATGTATAATGAAAAAAAGATAGTTTGTTTTTATTTTTTTAAAAAAATAAAGAAAGAAGAAAATGCCCCACAGACAGATCTGATGGAGGTAATTCTTCAGTTGAGATTCCCTAGAGATTCTAATTTATGTGAAGCTGACAAAATCTAACCAGTATGAACTATCATAGAATGGGTGGTTAACCAACAATATCTCTGGGAGGTTGGGAAAGCAAGGCCATGGTACCAGCAGGCTCAGTGTCTGGAAAGGGCATGCTTCTTGCTCCAAACATGGTAGCTTTTCACTGTACACAGGGAGGGAGAAGTGGATGGGGTCTTCATTCCTGCTATGGGCCTATCTTTTAAGGGTGCTAATTCCGTCCGTGAGAGCTCCCTCCATTCCCCCCAAAGAGTCCACCTCCTAACACCATCAGGTTTAAGATCCCAGCATATAAACATTGATTCAGACTACAGCCATGACCCTGGTACCCTCTCTGCTGCAGACACCCTCACAGGCTCCCCATGGTTCAGATGGTACAGTGAATTCTCAGGGGTTGGTGAATGTCAACGTCTCGGTCTCTGATGCTCTGTTCTCAAGATTTTTTGCCTTTTTTTTTTCCTGTCAACCTCATCAAGTATGGCAGATTCAACTGATGACGTTCA
The DNA here is from genome assembly GCF_000317375.1 of Microtus ochrogaster. Taxonomy (NCBI): domain Eukaryota; kingdom Metazoa; phylum Chordata; class Mammalia; order Rodentia; family Cricetidae; genus Microtus; species Microtus ochrogaster. The sequence goes on from NC_022014.1 coordinate 44,556,212, forward strand.
TGACAGAGGCTGGATGGAGAAAAGCTGAGAAGCGGGGGCGTGGTAACAATCAGGGGAGGTCACTTAGGAAAAATGTAAGAATCCAGTCTGACAAACCTGTATGGAATTTGAACATGGTCCAGAGTAAGACTGTTGCAATTTGAATGTGAAATATGTTCTTCAAGCTCATATTTTTTGAACCCTTGGTTCCCGGCTGCTGGAGCTCTTTCGTGGAATCCTCACTGGGGGAAGTGGGTGACCGGAAGCGGGCCCTGACTTCTAATAGCTTGGCTCCACTTCCTGCCCAATCTCTGCTGTAAGATCAGGAGTCTTGCACACCCCTGACACTGAAGCCACCTGCTGTAATGCCATCTTCCCTTTGAAGGACTTGTCCCCTTATACCGTGAGACAGAGTGAACCCTTCCCCTAAGTAACTTCATTTCAGGTATTTGATCAAAGAAACAAGAAACCAATAAGAGGACTGAGAGAGAAAGCCTCGTTGCTCCTCCAGTCCCGAGGGCTCTAACAAGGCAGACAGGCAGGAACCTGCCTTTCCCCGCAAACAGCTTTACACGATTATACCTAGTCCCTAATGTTTCCATGGCAGGTTAATATGTGCCAATCACACTGGGATGTACAGTAGAGACCCAGGTGACCCGGATCTTCCCAAATAACTTCAGCCTGAGTCATCACTTCACAGACCCTCGCCACACACAAGGGAACTGTGTGCTGGGTCCCATTGTAATCAAAAAGCTTAGGTCAGGGTCAAACTAGAGGGGAAAAATGAACCAATCAGGACTACCACCAGATGTCTAACTCATAGTTCAAGGGACTTACCAAAATGTTCAAGGGAGTTTCCAAAGTCCCAGAGGATATGAAGGATGCTTTCAGACCAGCCAAGGTTCAAGAAAGAGCTCGCTCTAGGACCAGTGTCAGCACGCTGACTCGGGGAAGCGGCGAAGTGAAATTGTGTGAAATCACCCCGAACATAAAACAGTTGCCTTTAGTGAAAAGAAAAGATGTGGCTCACCCTTCATTTACGAGTCTGGCATTTGAATGCCTTTCCTTGCACACAGTACTTGATACTTCCAATGTACTGTTTTCCACGAGACATTGCCTAACCTGCCATCCCTTTGTCCAACTCCTGACATCCTGAGCACTAACTGAAAACGCCCCCCTTGTGTACCCAATGGAGCATTTGCATGCCATAGGCCCTGATAAGTTCCCCAAATTTATTAAAATGTAGGTTCTCCCATCATACTCCTTGTTGGTTGTCTGCTCTGTGGCTGAACATTTGTTCAAAGGGGAGAGGCAGGTGCTATCTGTCAAGGAGTTCCATCCACTTTCTAGAAACTGTCTGAAACAGGTATGGGGGGGGGTATGATCACATTTCATCATATACACACACGAAATTCTCAAAGAGAAGATTGGTAATAACAATAACAGTGACGAAATTATGTTTACTTTCACTTCACTCTAAACTCAAGCCTATCTTATCGTCATAACTTATCTGTGTGTTCAGGCGCTGAGCTTCAGGGCCACAGGCAGCAAACACAGCCAGCTGCTCCGGTCCCTTAGTTTGGCTTCGGGGAGTGGCAGGTGGGAGCAAGAGCAGGTAAAGCCCACCAGTGTCGAATCTCCGCAGGCCTCGGGTCTCTTTACTCCCCAGCCCCACGTGTCACAGTTCTCAGGCAGGCTCAGGATTGGCTCCTCAGCCCTTGGCAGCATCCAACCTCGCATCTTCTGGGCAGGACTGGGGGGTGGGGGGTTCCAGATGCCAAGCAGCCAAGTGGCTTGACAATTATTTTAAATATTTATCCTCAGTAGTGGGGATTGAACCCGGGGCCACACGTGTGCTGGGCAAGTGCTCTACTGTTTAGCCATGGCTGCAGTCCTGTCTTCCCAGTTCCTCTGCTTGGCCTGCTGTGTCCTCTCATGTTGCGGCTCTCCCCTTGTCACCCCTCCGCTGTCGCTACTGCTCTGCTGCCTCTCCTGCTTCTGCTTCCATTTTTCCAGCCTAGACTCTACTACTGAAGATAGGTAAGGAAAGACAACCACGGAGTCTCTGTTGGGCCTCATGGTTAGGCCCGGCAGGAAGGAGTCTAAAGTCAGCTCACTAAGCAGCCTGCTTACATAACTCAAGAAGAGTTGTGTGGACCAATCACAACACGCCCCACACAAAAACAGGGGTTTGTGGTGGCCCTGCTCACAGCCTTCAGCACCCGTCAGCAGGCCCTCAGCCTAGATGCTCCTCATCTGACCTAGGAGTGGGGAGAAATAGCTGCAGGGTCATCTAGAGTTCGCTGAGGCTTGTGATAGCAAAGCCCAGGTATAAACTGTTCAGAACATCCTGGCTGCAGCAGCACCTGCAAGACCCGGGGATGTCTTTACCGAAGACTTCCATGCATGGGTGTTCAAGAGAACAAACAGCTGGCTGCTCAGCTGACAGTCCTCCCACGCAAGGCAGCCGGGACCAGAAGGAAGAGTCCCTCTGCTGACCAGGGAATCCTATTGCCACACCTCCCATCTTGAAAGCCAGAGATGATAGCTCACTTGGCAAAGCGCCTGATACACAAGCATGAGCACCTGAGTTAGATCCTCAGCATTCATGGGAAGAGGGCTGAACATTGCAGCTGGAGCGAAGGCTCAGTGTTAAGCGCACATAACGCTCTTGCAGAGGATCCAAGTTCAGTTCCCAGTACCCATGAGGCAGTTCACAGTTGCCTGTAACTCCAGCTGCATGGAATGCCAATGCTTCTAGCCTCTGAAGGTATTGGGACTCAGGTGCATATCACACACACACACACACACACACACACAAATGCACACACATACACAGTTACACATGCGCACACACGCATGCACACAAATACACACGTACATGTACACACACATACATGCACATACATACACACGTGCACACGCAAACACACATGCATATACAAACATACATACACACAAACACACACATGCAAACACATACATACACAAACACACATACACACACAAACACATACACGCACAAACACACATACATATACAAACACACACATGCATACACACATAAATTGAAAGAAAGGCACAGTAGCAGAGTACTATGCACTTGTCCCAGCATTGGAAGGCAAATGATCCCTGGAGCTCACTAGCCAGCCAAGCTAGCCCATTCACCCAGTTCTGGGCCAATGAGAGACCCTGCCGCAAATAAACAAAACAAAGCAAGGTGAATGGTAAGTACACCTTTCTTCTCCCGCTCCCTGATAGTATAAATAAATTCCAGAGAAATCCCATGACATCCCCAAATCATATAACATAGAATAGAGTCACATTATAAACCCAGGCATGGGTAACCCCTAAGCTAGTTTTTATAACCATGAGAGAGAAGATAAACCCTCTGTGCACTGTCAACCAGACAGGCGCTTCTCAAGGGCAACCTTGCAAGTCCAGAGCATAGCAATTCCATCTTCATGGCTCTGACTCCATTTTAAAATAGGCAGAGATTGAAAAATGGAGCTCTCAGAAGTGCTGCTCGCTGAGGATGTTCACCAAATACTTTAAAGGCTTGGCAATAAGATTTTATTGACTTGTGATTCAGATGCATAACTTAAATCTATGACACCATTAAAATGAACATTTAAGGGGCTAAAGAAATGTCTCAGAGGTTAGTTGTACTTGCTGCTCTTGCAGAGGACCTGAGCTTGATTCCCAGGACCCACACTGGGCAGCTTACAATCCTACCTTTAGCTCCAACTCCAAAGGATCTAACGCCCTCTTCTGGCCTCTGGAGGCACTGCAAACACATGCATACACGTACAAAAACACATGCAAGTACACATCATTTAAAAGTTTTAAGTTTAACACAATGAACATTTAGTAACAGAAAGGCACAAGAAGCCATGATGTCAAAAATGAAGGTGAAGAAGAAGCCACAGCAGCAGCAGAAATCTTTAAAATAAAGATGACTTTGTAAGCAGTGAGTTGCCTCCTTGAACGTCAAGGGGAGACTATCGCTGAAGACAACACACATTTTGGACACAGGATTGAGAGGAGGTGAGCTAGAACTGACTTGGAAGCCTCCTCCAAGAGGACCAGCTCCCAGGGTTTTGGAAGGTACCATGAGGGGAAAAAAGTAACCAATAACTACCCAGCTGTGGAACCTAGGAACCTTCACAGTGCCAGACCCAGCCAGCTCTCTTCAGTGATGCAACAGTGGAACTTTTATCTTGTGGGTAATCAACTGCTGTCTAACTGGACGTAAGGTCCACTCAATGGGAGGGAAGTCATGCCTGGCACTGAAGACCTCAAAGACGGCCTGTGAGAAAGGCCCCAGAGTCCAGAGGAGAACCAATCACTGCTATTTTCTTAAGCAAAGGTAATTTCTAACTGATATCTAAATACTCAACTTTCTATCCACAGACAAGTGATCCTGTCCCTCCTCATCAAAGAAGCTTCTCTTCGTCACAGATGAAGATTGTTAAAGAAAGCCACAACTTTCTGCAAAAACTCAGAGAATAAGTGGTTGTGGATGCCCAACTCCAGTGGATACATTTGCAATGCAACCCCATACCTAAGGCTCAGGGAATATCACAGAAAGATAGAAAAGCTGTAAGAAGCCAAAGGAGCAGGATGCCCACTGCTAGACAGAGTGTTCTAGACATGACAGAAGAGCTGAGCCCATGAAATCTCAACAGTAAAGTTTCCTAAACAAGATATGCAATAATACACAAGCCACCAGGTGGATGGGGAAATCTCATAAGGAGCCACCCATAGATAAAGAGCTCTAGACAATCATGACTGCTGAGAGACAGGCTCTCTCTTCTTCAGGGATGGGCCCCAGACAGGATAGGGTAACCTATCCCAAGAGGTCATCCCTAAACACATCTACATACCAGCAACACTAAATAGACTCAGCACGGTGTGTGTGTGTGTGTGTGTGTGTGTGTGTGTGTGTGTGTGTGTGTGTGTGTGTGTATGTGTGTGTGTAAAACACAGGAGAGGGAGCAGTGGAAATCATGTAAATATATTACTTGTGTATGATATTCTCAAAATAATTTTAAAATTAAATTTAAAAAAGAAAACCAAAAGGTAAATGTGAACATTTTATTTCATTTTTCTTCATCAATCTAAAAGTCTGAAAATTATTTTGATCTCTTTTTTAAAAATTCACCTTTTGGGTTCACTGTTGGTCTTATTTGTTTTGTTTTATTTCCCTGTTCTACTTCCTGTTTCTGCTGGATCCAGGTTAGGTTTGCTTTTCTGCTCTAATCTCCTACAATAGACATTAGATCATTGATTGGAGATATGTGTTTCTGACATAAGGATTAGCATCTAGGAATTTCCCTCTCGGCACTGCTTTAGCCCCACCCCCCACCCCCCAGGTGACGAATGTTATGTTCTCCTTGTCATTCACCCAAGCTGTTTCCCAGTCCCCCTGAGGAGTCCTTTTCCAACCCACTGGTTATTTTAGGAAGTTTTTGGTTAATTTTCATGTCTGTAAATCTCCCAAATTTCTTTTCATTATTGATTTCTAGTTTAACTCAAAGTCTTTGAAAAACATAGTTTGTGGCTGGGCATGGTGGCACACGCCTTTGATCCCAGCCCTTGGGAGGCAGAGAAAGGCAGATGTCTGTGAGTTCAAGGCTAGTATAATGAGTTCCAGGACAGCCACGGTTTCATCCAGAGACCCTTTCTTTAAAAATAATAAAAAGAGGGAAAGCTATAATTTCTGTGTTTTCCATTCTTTTATGTTTGCTGATGATTATGTCCCGACATGTAGCCTGCTATGACTGAAAGAATGTTCCATGTGGAAACCAGAAACATGTGTGTTCTGTTGTTGGGTAGAAAGCTTCATAGAAGTCCATTAGTCTAACCGATTTACAGTGTTCTCCGTGTCTCCTGTTTCTACATTGATCTACTACCTAGACTGTGTGTGTGTGTGTGTGCGCGCGTACGTGCGCCACACACATACACATACATGAGCGTGTGTGTGTGTGTGTGTGTGTGTGTGTGTGTGTGTGCGTGTGTTATCTTATTTCACTTTGCTTTTTGACACAGGGTCTCAACCTGTGGTGTCAGATGCTGCAGAATTTGAGTTTCTCCTGCCTCAGCATCCTGACTGGTATACGATGACCAGTGTACGGCACCAGACATAGGTCCTCAGCATCCTGAATGGTCAGGTGACTGGTGTACGGCACCAAACCTAAAACCTTAGCATTGTGACCGGTGGGGTGACCAATGTACGGCACCAGACCTAGGTCCCCGGCATCCTGAATGGTGAGATCACTGCTGGATGCCACCAGACCTAGGACGTCAGCATCATGAATGGTGGGGTGACCAGTGTAGGTCACCAGACCTAGGACTTCATGAAATCTATTTCTTCAAGGACTTTCTCCTCCTTTTCTTTCTTCTCTTTTTTCAGAACTCTTTTCCTGCACAGTTTGGTGCAGTTTTCCCACAGGCCGACCCAACTCTCCATGTTAACTTTTCTTCATCCCTTTCTTTACCTCAGACTGAGAGAAGTCTGATTTTTTTTCCTTTTGCCAACTTAAATCTGAATGTTAACTTCCTCAGAAAAAAAAATTGTATTTCAATTAACATTTTAACTCTAGCATTTCCATTTGGCCACTTTAATACACATTTTATCTATTTATAGTCTCTATTTGGTAAGAAGATAGCCACATCCTTTTGTTCTTTCGACACAGCTATCACTAGTTCTTTGAAAATATTTATTAATAGCTGGTTTGGTGTCTTTGTTTAGTAATTCCAGAGTCTGGGCTTCCAGATTTTCCCCCTCATAGCCATACTTCCTTTTTCTTACATGTCTTGCATTTTTGGTCGGCAGGACACTTCAAGTAGGCTGATACGGGAACCGGTGGTCACAAATTTCCTGGTGTCCTGCTCTAATGACTTAGTGGTGATGATGTCTGTTCCATGACTTTGCCAGACTTTGAGTCTGGAAAGCACGTATTCTCTGTCTTGCGTGGCAACTGACGTCTCCACTCAAGTTAACTTAGTGGCCCATTAATGCCTGGAAACATTTCTTCAGAGTCCTGAACCCCCGATCTCCCCTGTCTTCTCTGAGAGATCTGGGCTTAGTGGAATGCTTTCAACACACTGATAATTATTTCTACTCTTAAAAGTGTTGGTTTGAAACAACCTAGCTCAAATTTTGGTGAAAGAGGAATTCCTCGGGACCTATTATCCTCATTTCTGTTTTCCATTTCTTGATCTCCCTGTGATGCGTGTTGGTGAAATGCCCCCAACTGATCTTCTCGGTCTCATGTTCTCCCATTACCTGGGCCTAATCTGCTGACGTTAGTCAAAGTCCAGTCACAAAAACAAAGCCAGACCTCACAACAAGTGAGAAAGGAGCAGGGACCAGGCCTGGAAGTCGAAGAGACCACACTGCGGAGTGCAGAACAGGAGAAAAGAGAGACACAGGCAGGAGGGCTATCAGCAGCCTTGGACCTACAGCTGGGGCACAAAGGGAAGAGGTGCAAGGGTTAAATCCAGAACCCCGGTTGAAACCTGTGAGTCCTGCAGAGCTGTAACCAAGACCCCAGAAAAGTGTGAGGCTGTCCAGGTGTTCCTGGTACTCCAAAGGGGACACAAAGGGTCCCAGGACACAAAGCACCAAGAAAGCCAGGAAAAGATTCACTTGGAGAAGTGCTTGCTTTGTAAGGATGAGGATCTGCGTTTATCCCCAGAAGTCACATAAAAAATACCAGGCATGACGCCGGGCGGTGGTGGCGCACGCCTTTAATCCCAGCACTTGGGAGGCAGAGGCAGGCGGATCTCTGTGAGTTCGAGGCCAGCCTGGTCTACAAGAGCTAGTTCCAGGACAGGAGCCAAAAAGCTACGGAGAAACCCTGTCTCGAAAAATCCAAAAAAAAAAAAAAAAAAAAAAAATACCAGGCATGGTGACATGCCCTTATAATCCCAGAGCCAGGAGGCAGAGACAGGCACATCAGGGGGGCTCACTGGTCTTGCTAAGTTGATGACCACCTATGAGATTGGCTACTGGCCTACAAACACACACACACACACACATGCATGCACACGCATGCCCACATACATGTATATAGACACACACACATATTCATGCATGTGTACACACACGAGTGCACACACAGAAAGAGCACCAACTCACCGGTATTGTTATCTGTGTACAAACAATAAGCCTATTTCTACAAAACAAGCCGCTTCTAGAGGACTGGAGAGAAAACGGACAGTCCGAACAACTCCCACAGTGAGGCTTTCAGAATGGCTGTCGGGCTGACTGGACAGGAACAGCCCGGCAGACAGGAAGGAGCATGCTCTGCTCTGCCTCTAGTGTCCCTGCTTGGCAGAGTCTGACAGGAAACCAAATGACAAAGGGGAAGTATAGTTTGCCAAGTCGTGACTCAGAAGCACCAAGCAGAGCACGGAAGGGAAGCGGAGTGATGACCTGACGCCTCTCGTTTGTTTCTATCCAGTAATAATCAGTGTCAAGAATCAGGGTTTTAGAGAGCATATTTGGTTCTCGTTCAGATCTCTGTGCCTCTTTGAGGGACCGTGTTACCTCCTTGCTTTCTCTGTGTCATCCGACGAGTGCGCAGTGATTTCAAATATATGTCTCTCCTAAGCGCCTCTACTCTCTGAAGTTCACTCTGCTTTTGACTGTCATTTGCTAACGAGATGCAATCTTTCAGGGACTTAGATTGTGAACTCAGCCAGCAGGAAGCCAACTGGCAAAGCGTAGTGGGTTGTGGTTTGCCAAGTCCTGGCACTAGGACCACACAGCAAAGCAGAGGCCTGGATTTCATGTGTGTCACCTCAGACAAGACTTAAACTAGTACCCTAGCCCTTTAGAAGTGTTATCTCTAGACTCAGACTCCTACTGATGTGTTGATGTCTATGTAAGGGGTGGGAGGCATTAAGAGGAAGCTAGTCCTAGTCATCCTGTGGATGAGAAAGTTTTCATTCCAGAGTGTTTGACACGGGCTTTCATCTCGTTTCCCACGGAAATCAAGATGCATGTGTGCCCTGGAAGAAGAGGGAGGTGTTAGTCAGAACAGGCTACATGGCTTCCAAGCTTGCTTCACTGAAATGTGTGCTTCAAGCAAAGAGCAAAGGTGGGCTCTGTGATCCAGGACTCTTCCTGGACACTCTCCCCTCCCCCAGCCTCCCCCTCCCGGGTATTAAGGCCAACAAACTCTGGTGTTCATGTCGGTTCTAGCCGCTGACTTCAAAATCAGAGAAAGATAAGAACTCCTACAGAGATGTTCAAGATTACAGCCTGCACAGTGCATTTGATCTTCAGGAAGAAGCCTGCATCTCACCTTTCACCTTAACCTTATCTATGTCATGTGTCATGAGTGGCACAGAAACCCTGAGCAGCAACGTCTCTGTAAAACACAAGAGCACACTCTGATGCTTCAAGGAGTAAAAAGGCTGCAGGCAATAATCCAGCCTTGGACCACACTCTGCCCATGACTGGTGACCACAAGGGGTGCATGATAACAATCCGGGGTCATGAGAATAGTTAACATCTTACAGGAAAGGACACACTACAGTTGTTTGCCCCTAGGGGGTAAACAAATCTTTGTATCGCTAAACTCCAGTCCTTTTATGTCCTCCCAAGAAGTATCAATATCTAGTCCATTCGCACTGTCTGTACAACATGGGGAAATGCATGAATGAGGTTTCCCCACCCTGGTGAGAGCAGGTGTACCCTGAAGGCTGGTATAGTTTCACATCTCCTGCTGTGACAATAGAAACACAAAGCAGTTGAGGGAGGAGGGCTTTTGTCACTTTGTAATTCTAGGTTATAGTTCAATACTTCAAGGAAATCAAGACAGAAACTCAAGCAGCTAAGTGACATCACATCTGCCGAGAGCAGGGCTGTACAAACGCACCCGTGCTGCCTGAATGTTTGCTGCTAATACTCAGCTAACTTCCTCTTCTACGTTCTGGGCCCTCAAGGCAAGGGAATGGTGCCGCCCAACATAGGCTGGGTATTTCCACATCAATTGAAAATTAAGACAACCCTCATAGACATGCCCATAGGCCAACCTACCCTAGATACGTTCTCATTAAAACTCTCTGCCCAAGCCTGTTGAAGAGCCTGTTTGACTGGGAAGCAATATGGTTTATCTCCTTGCCTTGGGTTTGTGAAGAAATTGACTTGGACTCAACAAGTTGAAGGTATGACCAAAAGGGTTGACGTTGCCTGCAGCATTCACGTAGCCCCTAGCCCCTAGCCCCTAGCCCCTAGCCCCTAGCTCCTAAGATGTACCTCAGAGTGTCGATGAGATCCTGGCCAAGAGCTCAGATCCTCTGGAAGTGGTCATAACAGCATATCCTTATAAGTAATCTTTTCTGTACCTTCTTTTCTGCCTATGGTCTGTAACAACTGAAAAAACATGCAGGATGGCACCTTTGTCTTGGGTCCTGTGGAAACTGCTCTTGCCCTCTCTGACTGTGACAATACAAAAGTCATTGCTGTTTGCCATCAGCTGCCATCTCTTCTCCAGCAGGTTGCACCTTCCACATTCTGACCTTTTCACATCCACTGGAAACCAGAGAGTAACTCTGCCCCCCTTCATACCCATTACCCAATGATAGAGGTCCATGTGGTCAGTACCAGCCTTGCTACCATGCCTAAACTATTGGGACACCAAATGACTATGTGTAGAGAACACGATGCCACAGGGTCCTTGAGCTCATGCCAGCTTGTGAATTCTACGTGTTTTTATCCCCTTTGAGATGGAAGGGGCCCCAGCAGAGGTACCCACTGTAGTGAAACCCGAATGAGTAACAGCAGAGGACTCCTACATCAAACCTCAGGGGTCTGGGAACAAAAAAGTGGAGGGTGGGACCCCTATTAAAAGCATATTTGTTGTATGATATTTTGATGGCAATCCGACGCTCCTGAGAGTGCCAATAAAGTTTGCTTTGAGTCAGAGGGTGGAGCTAGCTGCTAGTTGACCAAAATTAACAGTAGAGGTTTTGGAGGACTGAGGACAGATAGAGAGAGACAAAGGGAGTAGTAGGACAGGGCTCAGAGAGGGTCTCGGCCCCTTTGGTTGGAGGAATGAGAGAAGGAGAGGAGGGGGGAGGTCACTGGTTGCTTCTTTGTCACTTCTTTGATCATTCAGTTTCTTACTCTTGAGTTTTTATTGATTAAGAATAATTAGATAAACACTTCACATATGGAGAAGGCACTCACTCTTCCTGCCTAAGAAACTTTGGGATTTTCTATTTAAGACCTTTTGCATTCCTATTGGATGCACATTTGTATTGGATACATATTCCTAGTGGATACACATTCCTATTGGATACACATTCCTATTGGATACACATTCCTATTGGATACACATTCCTATTGGTAACACATTCCTATTGGTAACACATTCCTATTGGATACACATTCCTATTGGATACACATTCCTATTGGTAACACATGCCTATTGGATACACATTCCTATTGGTAACACATTCCTATTGGATACACCTTTAGGTTGGATTTTAGTTAAACTTCTGACTTTTGTATAAGCATACTGTTTTTAGAATATCAAAAGAGTCCCGTTTGCCGAGCTGAAATGAAAAGTTGGTGAAGGAAGTCCATTATGCATTTACTAATAGTTAAGTAACTAAGTAAAGGATTACAAGTTTATTTCACGTACTTTAATTTGTATATTAAAAGCGCTTCATTCTTTTTAGAACTAAAAAGAGTTGTATAGTTTTTGTAACTGGTTAAAAAGTAACTGCTACTCCTTTTTAAAAATTAGTAAAATGAACATATGCCACGCTGGTATATAAATACAACATTTGTATTTAGTCCTTAAAATATGATACTTAAATTACCTTTCATCTTGGGCTTCAATATTTCTTTGTCTTTTTAAAGACTCTCTTCTCAATCAGTTCCAGGCTGTGTCAAGCTGATAGTTAAAATTAGCCAGGACAGGAACTAAAAATTATTCTCAGAAAAATACTACCCAGCCTAGCTGGTACCAACAGATGTGAAAACTTCAGGCCATGGGCAGCTATCAACACGATGGGGACTAAGAAGTTCATGGCTTCAGAGGTCAGCATCTGCAAGGCATTTAGTGACACTCGTTGGTCGGCTGCAGTTGTTTGAGGAAACAAATGCACAAACACACACACGCAACAGAAGTCAAATAACTAAGGGGCACTGGAAATGCTTAAAGGAGTCCATGTCATTACAGGCACCACAGGAAACCAGACAACAAAGAAGCATCTTGCCAGAATAGAACCAGGACTTAAGCATGGTAGGAATGGCTTTGTCTGAAGATGAAGCAAACAGGCTGGGCACAGAGGTCACACCAGAGTCAGCTCTGACCTCTTAACTGGAGCCTTTGGTCCTCACAGTCATGATCATCAAAAATAGTGGAGATGGGGCCGGAAAGATGGCTTACAGGTGACAGTGCTTGCTCATCTTCCAAGGACCTAGATTTGGCTTCCAGCACCCATATCTAGCAACTCACAACCACCTGTAACTCTAACTCCAGGGTTCTGATGCCCTCTTACCCCCACATAGGCACACAGACATAGACCAGACAGACAGACAGACAGACAGACAGACAGACACACACACACACACACACACATCCTTGAAAACTGGCAGAGATTTTCAAGGAAACGGGCTAGAACAGACAAGGAAAAAACCTGGGTTTAACAAAATACTCAGATGTCTCTAATTAGTCAGAATCAGGAAAGCAGAGTGTATATTCAAACATTTCGGATCTCACCGGGAGAACAAACAAGAACGTAAGAGGGGATAGTATTTAAAAGGCTGTCAATTGTAGCAACTGTACTATGGGATGGTATGCCAGCCCAGAACTAGGCCGGAGATTTAAACACACACGCGCACAGACAGAGACACGGGGACACGGGTCATCCTTGATACAAGAATGCCAACTTTATTGTGCTCCAGGGAAACTTACATAGGGATCCTTAACTGATAGCCAAGCCCCAGCTCTTGGGATTTCCAGCTGTAAAACCCACCAGAATTCACTCTCCTGCCATCAGGAACTCATGAGGATCTCGTGCTCAGAGCAGCTGCAGGCACAGGAAAACAAGTTGTTTTGCTCCAGCAGGCAAAGGGTCTGAGGCAGGCAAAGAAAGTCAAGGGGCCATGGGTCTGCAGCCCCCAACAGTCAATAAGCACACAGAAGATATGAAACCACCATTTACCTTTCACAGGAGAAGGTTCTTTATCAATAGGCTAATATATCAGGCGTAGTGATCATTAAGGTCACCTCTGGTTCCATTTGCAGCTGCGATATTCATCAAAACCCACTTCAAAGAAGAAATACAGGTTCGTATTTTTTGTGGTATTTTGTGGTAGCTATAGAGCAAGAGATTTTCCATTTACCAACTTCAATATCTTGGGCAAATTAGTTCAACTTCCTAAATTCTGTTTCTTCCTGTGTAATGTGGTTAGTGTAATAAGCATTAAAATAAATGTGACATCCTGGCACACAGCCATCTGTCCACGGTAACTAGTCAGCATTGGCTCATAAATGCAAAGTATCTGTTCGTTCTTAGAATTCCCATATTTCCCAAATTCTGCCCTCGATGTCCTTCTTGTTCTCTGCATTTTAAACAATGATTTTAGCTACATTTATTAAGAAGTTACCACAAAAAAGGCCCTGTTGTGAGTGACAAATACATATAAGCTCGTTTAATACTTACAATTCCAGGGAGATGAGAGAATTTATCCTAACATAATAAAGCAGGGAGCTGAACCCAGAGAGTTTAGTAACCTGTCCAGATGATACAGTCACGTGTCAGAGGCAAGCAATCTGACTGTGAAGACCATGTGTCAGAGCTACCTCAGCTTAAACCATAAAGCAGAAACTTCAGAACTCTAGTATTTGAGCCCTGTGGAACAACAGAAAACAGGGCTGGAGTTATATCGGTGTAATTTCTGTCCCTATGAGTTTGACTCCTGGAGCCCACATGGTGGAAGCAGAGAACCAGTGGGGACAAGGAGTTCTCTGATCTCCATGGCTGCATTCATATCCATACACACTCACTCATACACACACTCACATGCACACAATAAATAAATGTAATTTAAAATTTTTTAAGTAGCTATAAGGCAAAGCTTCTTTCAGAGAACCTCCAAACCCTACCACGTGCTCATTACACAGGCTCACACACCAATGGCGTTCATCCTTCTTAACTCAGGAGGACTTTTCTGGGCCCTCCCAGGCTTGTCTCTACTCTCTGGAGCACAGCATGCAGGTAGAGTTTGAATGAGCTTAGGAAAGTTTATCACTTCACCTCCAGTAGCGTGGAATAGAGCTGGGGACAAGAACAGCGAGCGCACATGCAAATCAAGAGGGCCCATGTGCAGAAGCACTCGTCTACTGGGCTACAACCTTGGCCCCACTCCGTGCTTTTTTTTTTAATTTATTTATTTATTAAGGATTTCTGCCTCCTCCCCGCCACCGCCTCCCATTTCCCTCCCCCTCCCCCGATCAAGTCCCCCTCCCTCATCAGCTCGAAGAGCAATCAGGGTTCCCTGACCTGTGGGAAGTCCAAGGACCGCCCACCTCCATCCAGGTTTAGTAAGGTGAGCATCCAAACTGCCTAGGCTCCCCCAAAGCCAGTACGTGCAGAAGGATCAAAAACCCATTGCCATTGTTCTTGAGTTCTCAGTAGTCCTCATTGTCTGCTATGTTCAGCCTTTAAAGTCTGCTATTTCCTAAGTCCAGCATACCTGGCATTTAGAACATACACTTTATAAACATTTGATCCTCACCTCAGTAATTTACACACTGTTGAGCCTGCTCAACCAAAAGGCGGTTGACTCATCTCTGACTTCTCTTTTTCCTTTCAAGGTACACATGCAACCCATCCCCATATCCTGTCATCTTTATCTTCTAAACGAAGGCCGGGCCCAATCAATTCTCTCTGCTTCCACCACAGCCGCTTCATCTGTGCTACTGTAAGCTCTCCTTGGATGACGCAATAATCTCTAAAGAGAGCCGCTTCCTTCCCCCTCTCCTTAACTCTCTCCTGTCTTTCTCACAGAGCAAGAGAGCCCCTGTGACCTACAGGACAGATCCCTAACGCTCTTGCCCTACCTCCGCGAGCCTGCATGCCCTTCTGGCTGCCTCATCTACCGGATGCTCCTACCCTACTTTGTCTACTCTGGGCTAACTTGACCTGCCCTGTTCTTCAGAAATCCAACTGCTTCCCAAATCCGAGTCGTCTATACTTACTGTATCCCCTCCTGAAATTCTCCCCTAACCTACTAGGAGCGGCCTTTCCTGCTTTACCCCAAACAATAGACTGGCATGGGAACTTGTCGTCCCAGGAGGCCTTGCTCTCCTCGTAAAGCCACCATGGAGGCTCCAGTTTTACAACATCCTATCCTAGTCATCCCCACAGTCATTTCCATCTTCTCGATGCCTCACAGGGCAGATCAGACTTTAGTATGTGTTGGGGGATGGGAGCCATATTTAAACCATGGCAACTGAAACAAAACATAATGCAATAAAGGTAATAGGCGGGGTCCCTCGGCAGACCCCACCGGAGAATTGAGCCAGCTGCTTGCGACTGGCTCTGGCTGAGGAGGGGAAGTGCACCACTTGCCACCAGCACCCCACCCCCATCCCTGTCCCTGTCCCGGAGAAAGGAGATCGCGAGTGTTCTTCTTAAAAAATAATAAAAGGGGCAGGGGTGTTCTTCTTGAACACGGGACACAGGACAGACACGCACGGCGGAACAAACACAGACACGACACGGCGGCTCCCACGTGGGTCCACTTTAATGGGGGAGGGAAACACAGAGGGGCGAAGGGTGTGGGACACACGAGGAAAAGGCAGGACGAGAGGAAGGGGCCTCGTGTGGCCCTGCCTTTTAACGGGGGGGGGGCACCAGGGAATCTGGGAAGGATATCCCATACCTGCACGCAGGTGCGCGCACAGGTAACCATAGTCCAGGAGGAGTCTGGGAGTTGTAGTTTTCCAAAAGAACAACAGCGAGGGCATCAGGCATTTTACATCATCTTACCCCATCTTTAAGTCCAAATTATCTTTTCTTTTTTGTAAACAAGTCAGGTCTTCTCTCCCCTTGCTCCCCTTCAGCGCCATCTTGGCTTGGAATATTTCTTGGGGGCTTTGTAATGTCACTGTTTTTCGGTTTTCACACCTTTTTCTAGCTGTCACGTTTTTGGAGTAGCTGTTATGCGTTTGGCATAGCTGTCACATTCTTGGCATAGCTGTCATGCTTTTGGCCTAACTGCACCTTTTTCTGACAGTCACTGATTTTGGCGCTAACTTGGCCACTCCAGCCTCCTCTATGCTTGATTCGGCTCACAGTAATAACCTTCAGCGTGCAGTTTAATTCTGTACCCACAGTGACTGCTAAACCCTTAAGATGTAGTTATGAGGACTGAGGCACTGAACCTTAACCAATTCTAATCCAAATGGCTTCATGGCTAGCAACTACAGGGCCAGATAAAGAGGTCATAAGACTACAAAGGGATTACCTCTACGCGGAGTCTCAACTGCTATCTCTAGGGCTAGTATGGGCATGCAAGTGCACAGTACGTCCTGGAGCATCCCTGGGCTCCACCTCTGGATGTCAGTAGTGTCCCTTCAATGAAGACAATTTGAATTATTACCAGATAGTAAGCAAATGTCACCCACGGGCAAATTCCCCCAGCTGAGAAAGCGCTGCTCTAGAGGCAGGAGGGAAAGGAGCAAGAGAGATACCTCAGCACTTTGCTCCGCCCCTGAGTGAGCATGTCCATACACAATGTGTATACAGCAGCTTACAAAACGCTTTCAGTCACTGTGATGAACACCATGATCCAAAGCAACCAGGGGAGGAAAAAGGTTTATTTCATCTTATAGGTTACAGGCCATCGTTGAGGGACAGCAAAGCAGGAAGTTGAGGCAGAAGTCACAGGGGAACACTCTTCCTGGCTTTCTCCCAGGCTCGTATTTAGTTCAGTTAGCATTTTTATACAGATCTGGCTTGCCTGCCTAGGGACAGCACCACCCACAAAGGACCGAGCTTTTACATCAATCAGTGGTCGCAGAAACGACCCACGGACACACCCATGGGCCAATCTGATGGAGGGGATTCTTCAGTCAAGGTTTCCTCTGCCCAGATGTGTCAAACTGACAAGCAGAATTAACTCTCACGCATCCCTGGACCAAATGGAAACTATATACCTAAAAACCTAAGGAGTTTCTAAATACTGATAGCAGAATAGAAACAAATGGATAATGTCCTGGTTCCAAGGGAAGAAAAGCAGATAAAAGAAAGTTGTTGTGAACAGTTAAGAAGACCTGTGAAGAGAGGCTTTCCACTTACTCAGGTTGGTGACCAGGAGGAAACTAGTGAGTTTTGTTTTGTTTTTTTTTTCCATTCACAAAGACAGGATAATCAGAAACAGGAATCATTTAAGGGAGGTCTTTGTGCATGTAGGAGGGTATTCCAGCACGCACATTCTATCCAAAACCTGAAGACCCTCAAACATCTTATACGAAATGGCACAGCGAGAGCTGGAGAGATGGTTCAGTGGTCATAATCATGTTACCCTTGCAAAGGATCCTAGCTCAGTTCCCAGCAGCCACATTGGGTGACTCTCAACCACCTATAACTCCAGGTCCAGAGGATCATATGCCATCTTCTGGTCTCTGTGAGCACTTGCACTCAGGTACACACACACACACACACACACACACACACACACACACACACACACGCTAACACACATACACAGTGTACATAATTTTAAAATAACACAAATAAAATGTAAACAAATAAAATGAGAACATTTGCATATAACATATATGCATCCTCCCTAGATTATTTAGACTAACTAATACAATATAAATGCTATGTGAGTATTTGGTACATTGTGCTGTTTAGGGAATGATGGCAAGGAACAAAACCTATACCTGTCCAGTACAGATCCAATTAAAAATTATTTTGATGAACAGATAGTGGGGCTCACACAATGCAACCCATTTTCGAAACTGACTACACAACGACCTGGTTGGGAAGTGTTAGAACAGAAGTCAGCTAGGCAAACCTGAAACTGCACGCTGGAGAGTGATGCAAGCTGGAGCAAAAGAGCCAAGCATTATCAACACGTCGGTGCATTTAGAAATCACAATTCATTGGGAGAAAGCGAAAAGTCTACAAGAGAACTCTGACCTACGGGGTGGATGTCGGGGTCCAGCCTCGACATAAATTATCTCTCGGACCAGTGTAGAGGTGTGGGAATAACTGAGGCACCGTTCACACAGCAATATCAGGAGGGAGTCTCAGGGTTCATTCAATCCTGAGGATTACCAGCGTTTATTATCCAAACTGCTTTTATACCAAAAGGTAAACTGAGGGGGAAGTTCATTAGCATTGTTTCCAGGATAGTGGGACTAAGGTCAGGTCTGCAACCTTATGGCTGCTCGGTTAAGTAGCCTGAATTAGCACCTCTTCCCAGGCGATCTCCGTAATTATAAAGAAGGAGCAAAGCAACATTAGCATACCCTGACCCTTTGTTAGGGATGGTGACAGTTTGACTGGAAAGGGTAGGTGACTACCTTCTGTGAGGCCAGGTGCAAACTATGGCCTGAGAGTCTGGCGGCCATACGATGTAGAAGTATGGGCCTGTATAACATATGACCCTACAGGTGGACTACACCCCTATAAGCTGTTGGCCAGGGAGACCCCTGGGGACCTTAAAACAATACAGCCTACTGCCACTGCTTTTGAATACCCACCAGGACTAAATGTTAACACCCTGTTGCTGAATATAACACATGCTTTAAATGTAGGATGTAAAAAAAAACCCAAGTGATAACTGAGCTGGAAGCTTCCTCCCTGCTGGATAGCTTTCATAGAAAGATGCTATGCAGGCTGCTGGAGGAGAATGGTCATTGACAGCTTTATTCAGCTCTGAAATCTGCATGCTGCAGCACGGACCTGACAAGCAAGATGTACCCACCAATACAATAGTGGCATGGTTGTTCTGATAGTCACCAACTACTTTCTGATTGGATCTGAGGCTCACTCCGCAAGAAGGAATTCGTGTCTAAAGCTGTAAACCTGTCCCAAAGCTCATGGGTGGGAAAGCCACAGGTCCTAGTGGGGAAGCTATATCCATTTTCCTACATGGATATCATGGGCCCATCACATTGCTTTCTTAATATTTGTGTTTCTTTTCACGGGTTAGTGTTACTGTCAACTTCGACTGGGGAAGCTTCTTTTTTGCAATGATGGCAGTTATTGCATAGACTTTGAACTGGCCAAAGTGCTGAGAAAAAAATAATTTTTTAGTACCCAGTCTTAAACGAGATGTCTAAATCACATACCCCAAGCCTCAGGGCATGTCACAGAGAAAAAGGTGGAAAGAATTTAAGGATGAGAAGAGGTTATGGAATGTGGTGGAGCAGTGTCTGGTGGCCATGAGATGACGATCATCCAACTCTTGAGTGCTCAGCAGCTGTGACGACCTGCACAAGCCTTGTACAACAAGCCTGAGCTGGTTGACAAGCTATCCTGATGGGGGAGGGGCTCATGGAATCCCAATCTTCTCTGAGGATTTATAGGCAGTTAACTGTTACTGGAAGAAAGACATTTTCTTCAGTGATGTGAGCCACTGGTGAATTGCCTGTGATCCTATAGACCCCTCACTCTTGTTTATGTAATTACACTCACTGATTCACGAACGACAAAAATACATGAAAACAGATGAATGTAGTTACTTAGCTACTTTACTTGTTGCCATGACCAAGCATTTGACAAAAAGAACTTAGGGACCAAAAGGGCTGTTTCAGCTCACAGTGCTGATGTACAGCTCATCACAGTGAGGAACACTTGTGCCTTCATTAGTGCTGTGGCAAATCACAACCAAGGCAACTTAAAAAAGAAAGCATTTAATTGGGTTTATAGTTGTCACAGGATTAGAGTCCATGATGGCAAAGACATGGCAGCAGGAACAGCTGAAAGCTCACATCTTGACCCACAAGTAAGAGACACGGGAATGGCACAAGTCTTTTGAAACCTCAAGCCTATCCTCGGTGTAACGTCTCCTCCACCAAGGCCACACTTCCCAATCCTTCCCAAGAAGCTCTATAAACCTGGGATCAAGTATTTGAACATGCAAGCCTAAGGGGACCACTGTCCTTCAAAACACCACAGTTTATAAACAGGGACAGAAGGCAGGTCGTTGCCTGCAGTCAGGACATAGAGGGGAAAGAACACTTTTACTCAGTGTTCTCTCTCTCTCTCTCTCTCTCTCTCTCTCTGTCTGTCTCTCTCTCTCTCATGTTAGAGCTTCCTAAACTGACGCTAAAATAAATGTGTGCTGCAGGGAGCCGGACAGGATCACCATTACAAGATGGCACCGACATCCTGTCTTGTTGGAAATAAACAACTCCTTATTTGGCTATGCCTTTGGAAGCTGCATGTCCCCTGCTTCCCGCATGCACGGTGGTTTAGAGTCCTTGGGCCTATCCTGATGCAGTCTGGTGTCAGCTGATGGTGGCAGCCAATCACAGGGCGACCCGTGTGCCTACTCCCTATATAAGCAGTTGCTTTAGTGCTCTGGGGGTGGGGGGGGCTTGCTTCCTGCTCTCCCTCAACCAAGGGCACTCCATTAAAGCGTGATCTGAGAAGAATCCTCATGTGGTGGTTGTTCTTTCTCACTGGTCGAGAAGTTCGCCGCAGCGTGCCTTTGCAGAGATGCACAGGAATGGACATCATTTTCCTGTCTCCAAATATAAACCTTGGCTAATCTGTAAGTCTAATTTGTGGAAACCGTCTTTAGAAACAGCATCACAGAGTGAGCAGTCAGGAGTCTAGGTGAGCTTTGGATTAACTGTGGACTGTGTTTCAGAGTCCTTGGCCTGGTCAGATCACAGGTCTTCGGGAATCACTCGGGTTTAAACTGCTCTTTTCCATCTCTGAGGCTCCTCTGTGAACAGGGCAGGACGGAAGAGCCCCTGAAGCCTTGGATTTTCTGCTGGCTGAACCAACCATCCTTGGTTATTTCCCCTGTTCCAGTGTCATCGCCTCGATGGTCAGTATGATGGTTGACATTGTCAACTAGATTGGGTTAAGAAACACCCAGGGAGTTTGGAGTGGTGGCTCACACCTGTGATCCCAGGACTTGAGGAGTTAAGACAGAAGGATCGCCCTGAGTGTGATGCCAGCCTGGGCTGCAGAATGAAACCTTGGTATGTTTTAAAGTAGAACTCCCTGGAGGGCTAACAATGCACATTTTGGCATGTGCCTGTGAGAGTAACCAGAGAGGTTCCACCGAGGAGCAGCCGAGAGGTTTTCACCCCAGCCTTTGAACCTCGAGTTTTATTAAAACGATAGAGATTTAGTAGTTAAAGGTACCTCTAGCAGCAGCAACAGAGCCATCCCCTGGGAAACAGAATTCCCCCAGACTGAGCATTGGGGCGCTAGTAGTTTCAAGTATAGCCATTGTGACAAGGTCAAACAGAACAGGATCACAGAGGGCTTGTCTGTGAAGGGTTATCTAGGTGAGAAGATGAGGTGGAGAGCTGGGAAAACACACCGAAACTCTGGGCAGTGCCAGTCTGGGCTGGGATCCTGACCAAATAAAAGGAAAGGGTTCTGAAGGAGTCAGACACATTGAAAGTTTAATGGCAAAGGTGACTAGATTTTCCTACATACTCCAACTTCATTTCTGTTGCTGGAATAAAAATACCCCTATGAAGAGTAACTTAGGGGAGAGGGGGCTTATTTGAACTCACAATTCTAGGCTACAGTTTGTCACTATAGGGAAGCAATAGCAGCAGGGGCTTGAGACAACTGGTCACATTCCACACATAGTCAGTCAAGAACAGAGAGAGGTGAACGCAGGCTTGCTTGGGCTCGGCTAACTTTGTCTACTCTTACAAGTCCATGGCCCTCTGACTAGGGAATAGCCACCCACCTACCACATCTTAACAATCACTGTCCCGCAGACATGTCCACAAGCCACACTGATCTAAGAAATCCATACTTTTCCCCCTGGTGAGTCTAGGTGGTGTCAAATGGATGATTGAAACTAATCATCATACTACATTAGGCCTTATTTGTGAGCATTTATAGAATTACTCGTGAGACCCATGTTGGTCCTATAGGCGTGTCCACTAGAAAGCTGGGTAACAAGGTCTAGAGAGAGTTCACGACAACTTAGTACATCACAAGCATATATGTGGTTGCTATAGCAATGGAACTGAAAAGGAAGCAGGAAGTGGACATCATGGCACATATGTGAGGGCAGAGGAACCCACAAGGGATGCTGGTAAAGAAAGGAAGAACAGTGAAGCTAAAGGCCGAAGGAAAAATTGCTGTCAAAAGTGTCTACCCGGCTCTGTCACGAGGAGAACACAGAGCATTTTATCAGTTTCAGGGAATGAGTTAAAGGGAGACACCGTGTGGCATTTGAAAAATGGGAAGTGAGAGGCCATCAACAGGCCACAAGGTTTCAAGTAGTTCACCAATGAAATAAAAATCAACATCGCTTTGCCTGGGCGTGATGACACAGACCTTTAACCCCAGCACCGAAGGCAGACAGATCTCCATGCATTGACAGCAAGATAGTGAGTTCCAGGCTAGCCAGGGATATACAGTAAGATAGTAAGTTCCAGATCAGTCTGGTCTACACAGCAAGGCAGTGAGTTTTAGACCAGTCTGGTACACTGCAAGATAGTGAGTTCCAGGCTAGCCAGGGATACATAGCAAGATTGTAAGTTCCAGACTAGCCAGAGCAACATAGTGAGACCCTGTATAAAAGAAGAAAGGACAAGAGCAGCTGTGAATTCTTTGAGAACAGGAGGGGTGGGTTGGGAGGTAGCTCCATGGATAAAGCACTTGCCATGATGGCATGGGTGGAGAAAGATGTCATGTGTCCTTGTGTTATGTGTCTCCCCCCACTCCCGTCCATCAATGCCTGAGGTAGGTGGGAGAGTTAGTCCTGCGGTAATAAGAGTCGGGGAGCTGTCCCTGACCCCCATGGGCTGCAATACTAGCACCTAACCTGAGCAGCACAAAAGAGTCAACCCTGTCTACTCAGGGGTGAGGCAGTGTCACTGTGGGTGAGGTAGCCCCAGAGTAGTGAGGATGGGAGCGCTGTCACTATTCGTCATCTACTTTGTGGTGGCATAAGTGGGGGGATGTCCCCCCCATCCATCAATGCCTGAGGCAGGAGGGAGAACTGGTCCTGAGGTTACGAGAGCAGGAAAGCTGCCCCTGCCCCATCCCCCACCAGCAGCAACACCTGGGAAAGCAGGCCCTGCCCCTCACCTGGGCAACACAATAGAGCCAACTCTGTTGGCTGAGGTGTAGGTGAGCCAGTCCCCAATTGGTGAGAACGGGAGTCCTAGTCCCAAAGGCTGGGGAGAGATGCTTCCCCGTTGGGGGCTGCAGACCTCTGGCCCCTTGACTTTCCTTGCCTGCCTCAGACCCTTTCTGGAGTGAACTGAGCAAAACAACTTGTTTTCCTGTGCCTGCAGCTGCTCTGAGCACTGAGACCCTCATGAGTTCCTGATGGCAGGGGAGTGAATTCTGGTGGGTTTTACAGCTGGAAATCCCAAGAGCTGGGGCTTGGCTATCAGTTAAGGATCCCTATGTAAGCTTCCCTGGAGCACAATAAAGTTGGCATTCTTGTATCAAGGATGACCCGTGTCCCCGTGTCTCTGTCTGTGTGCATGTGTTTTTAAGTCTCCAGCCTAGTTCCTAGCTTGCGTACCATTCTGTAGTGCAGGAGCTCCCCCGCCCCCAACACACACACACACACACACACACACACACACACACATCCATCAATGCCCGAGGCAGGTGGAGAAGCTGGTCCTGGGGTCATGAGAGCAGGAGGGCTGTCCCTGCTCCCCACCAGTGGCAGGACTCAGGAGAGGGACCCCTGCACCTTGCCTTGCCCTGATGGCATTGGTGGGAAAGAATCGACCCTGAGGGCATGAAAGCAGAACTGGTCCCACTCCTTGCTCATTGCTGCAAGGGTAAATTAGCTGGGACGATGCTGGAGAGCTCACCCTGGAGGTGAGGAAAGGGGAGAATTGGTGGGCTGATCAACTGTGCAGCTGCCCAAGGCCAGACCAGGCTATGACTTGACCTGCCCCAACATTCACCCCATCTGTGATCTGTTGGAACACGTGAAGGGACTGGTTCTGCAGACCCAAAGCTGCAGGATTTCCACAACACAGGACAACAACAGGATATTCAAGAAGGGTCTCAGTGAGGGCCCAGCATCGATGGTGTAGTAGAAACCAGAGGCCTCAAACCAGACCAAAGACTCTGCAACGAACACTTGCAAGTAAAGATTATATAGACAAACAGGTTTACTGCATGGCTCACGGTGTCACGCTGCAGTTACATGATGAGAGTTTAATTTCTTTCCATTTTTTTTTCTTTTTTCTCTTTATTTTTGGAGGGGTTGCAGAGGCAGCGGGTGGGTGTGAAGGGATGGAGAAATGAATGGATCAAGATTCACGGCACATCGAATAAATAAAAAGAGCCACAGAGCCCGAGGACCCAGATTTGGTTTTCCATGGAGTCCCCAGAGCATGCTGGGTAGTGAGAATGGTCGCATCAGGGAACTCTGGGACAGACTGAGAGACTATGAATAAGATGGAAAAACAATTGGGGGTGATTCCCGACATCACCCTCTTGCTCCTCCATGCACACATAGGAGATATTTTAAAAGGTGGTGGGGGGAGGGGTGTAAGCTGGTACTTCTGTGCAGTTCTGGAGGCTACACATATGTGATGAGAAAGAGGCTGGCTAATTGGGGAAGAGGAAATGGGGAAGACAGACATCCTGAGGACACGGACCATCCACGCTGCAAGTGCACTTTTAGAAAGAGCATGGAAAATGCTTTAAAGCATCAGGCTGGGGATTTGTTAAACACCCTCTGCTCTCCCCTAGTACTGGCCTCTTAATCCCAGTGTTTTACAATAATAACTCCACCACAAATCAGGTCTCCCTAGAGTTCAGAGGAACAAAGAATCTTTTAAAAAGTTAAGAAAACTCTTCAACACACATCAGCCTTGTGAAGGACATCCGAGACATCCTTGGGTCAACAGTCAGCGGGCTAAGGGTCCTTTGCTCTGCCTGTTTAGAAATCACAGGAAGGCAAGAAGCTCTGTAAACTGGGGCGGCAGGGATGGGGGGGGGAATGGGGGTCTCTGGCAGCTTCCATTCCCCTCAGCATTTTGCAGCAGAGTAGGGGCAGTACAGGCAGGCAGAAGCGGCAAGTGGTGCCCTCTAGTGTTACAATGATGGGCATGCCTCAAGTTATCTAGATCTTTGGCTTGAGTTCTCTGCCCAGGACCTCAGACCCTTGTCCCTGAGACTTGACAGTTATCACTGCCTCTACCACTCTTTTTTGTGTATTATCAGTTCCACTTGCACTAATAAAATAAGGTAAGAAAAGACCACACCAGAGAAGCCAATTATTGGGTCTGATGTTGCCATTCAAGTAGCAGCAGAAGAGAGTGCAGGACTTAGCCTGAGTGGCCTGCTCAGATAGCCCAAGAGGGGTGTTTGGACTGATCACAGACATTTAGTAGGACTAATACAACTTCCTCTTAGCACCAATCACAGTCATTGAAGCTTGTGGTTTTGACCAATCACAACCTCATAGTATGGTCCCTCTGCCAGACCACAAAAGGAAGTATTTTCCCTCTGGCCAACATGGAAATGCCACAGGGTCATATAGAGTTCATCAAAGTTTGTGATAGAAAGTCTGGTATTTTGAACAGTTCTATGCTTTCAGAACAGAGACAACCAGCTGCGATTGTCACGGAGCTTCCTAGGGTGTCCTTGGAGTGTTTGAGGTCGCTGGCACAGGAACCAGTCATCTGGCAGATGTTAGAGCGACAGTCCTTTTTGTATAACGCAGCCAAGTCAGAAACAGAGTTCCAACACCTGCTAATTTGAGTCAAACTGTCCCAGCCCTGTCTTTAATTCCATAAAAATAAACATCAGAAGGAACACTTCCCGTCTACAGTTTAAAGATTCCCCGTTAAGTCTTTAACACTTTGCGGTGCCCCAGAGAGGGGCAGGTCACCCTCTCAGCTGTCTCCCTTGAATAATTCCAGGCTGAAGACTCCTCCTCTATCCAGCTGCCTCAGAATAAAGACTATAAAACAGTGCCAGGGCAGCACCTCACCACACTCCAGCCATCCCAGTGCTCATCAGTCTTTTGGAGCTAACAAAACTTCCTGGAACATTCTTGTTCATTCTGCCAAACTCACACACGGAAGCCCTAACCCAATTTGTGACTATATATTTGGAATCAGAGCCCTCAGGGAAAGACAAGGTTAAATGAAGTCACATGAATATACCTTACTCCAGTAAAACTGGTGACCTCAGGAAGTAGATTAGAACACAGACAACAGACAAGGGGGTGTCCATATGTAGCCCAAGGTGGGAGGTCTCAGAAGAAATTCAACCTACAACATCTTGGACTTTGAGTCTTTAGAGCTGTCAAAAAGAGATTATCATTATCCATTCAATTAGCCAGGAAGCAGCATTTTATTTTGGTGATCCTAGAATGCTAAAACACATTATAATTTTATTAGATAAGCACCGAGAAGATTCCGTTTTACAATTAACTTCAACATTGCAAAAACAGAGTTCAACTAGATGAATAAACATGGCACTTGATTTCATTTTCATTCCAGTTCTGTTGCTAGGATAAACTATCTTGACGAAAAGGAAGTCAGGGGCCTGGCATGGTGGGCACACTCGAGGAGGCAGAGGCAGGTGGGTTTCCGAGTTTGAGGCCAATCTGGTCTACAGAATAAGTTCCAGGACAGACAGGTCTATACAGAGAAACCCTATCTTGAAACAAAACAAAAACAAAAAGGAACTTAGGGGGAAAATTAAGAGTTTATTTTAGCTCACAACACAGACTATAGCCCATGACTGCAGGGATGTCATAGTGGCAAGAGTTTAAGACAGCTGGCCTACAATAAAGAATTAATTACAGATGCTTGCTTGATGGCTCAAAGTTTCCACTCTTCTATAGTTCATGGCCCCCTGCCTAGGGAATGGTGCCAACTACAGTGGGCTGTGCTTCTCCACAACTGTTAACTAAAATAATCCCCCAAAACATGTCCACAAAGCAGCACAACGTAGAGTCTCTCTGCAGGTGATTCTAGGTGTGTCGACAGTTTTCAGCTCCACCGGGCAGTTCATCATGGACATTAAGACAAAGGAAAAACGGGGCGGGGTGAAAGGGCAATTGCCAGTTAACTTACGTGTCAACCTGACTAAACCGTGATGAACAACTGTTTGATCGATGCCAACCCAGCTTGTCACCTCCCATAATAGAATGCCAGAGATACCATCTTAGTTTTGTCAAACAAAAGCAAGATTTGTGTTGCCAGGCACAATCAAGAGGGCTGAAATACCAGACTCCTAAAAAGTGACAGGGGAAAGAGGAATGCAGTGTAAGGCAGTGAACAAATATTTCTCAAGCTTACCAGCACACACTAGACATAAGATTTATAGTCCACGGAATGAAAAAGCCTATAGTTTCTAGTGGGAAATGGGACAAAGTATAATGAGTAGTGGGAAGGCACAAATTAAAATCAATTAATTTTATTTTTTTGTGGGTCTGTCTGTCTGTATGTGTTCATGTATGCACGCAGGTGTCTGTGCAGGCCAAAAGACAGTATCAGAGCCCTTGAAACTGTAGTTACAGGCAGTTGTAAGCTACATGACAGATGTGGACACTGAGAGCCAAACTCGGGCCTTCTATGAGAGCAGAAGAGCAGCAAGTGCTCCAACTGCTAAGCCGTCTCTCCTCCCCAACACACCACCTTTTTCTTTTTTTTGAGACAGGTTTACTATGCAGCCTTAGCTTGCCTAGAACTCATGCTATAGACGAAGCTGGTCTTGAACATCCTGAGCCTCTTTCTAAGTGCTCAGGTTACAGACATACACCACACACCTACCTGTCCTTTATTATTATTTTCTAAAGCCATTTGTATATGTTTGAAAGTTGTCTAACAGAGAAGGCAAAGGTATTTGTCCTCCAAGATTCAGCTCCAATGCTGTCCTGTCCACTCTAGAGCCAATGTTCTGGTAAAAGACACCCCTCACTCTGACCTCTACTCTTCCTCTCCTCTCCTCTCCTCTCCTCTCCTCTCCCCTCCCCTCCCCTCCCCTCTCCTCTCTTCTCTT
>NC_022014.1:44585082-44599442 GCF_000317375.1 Microtus ochrogaster
CTTGAGCAGACACCAGCACACGACAGATTCCTTAATATGAGACACTCGACATATTATAAGTAAGTAGGGTATCTGTATTTGAGTTATATTTCGCATGGAAGGAAATTTTTAAAAAATGGTAGACTTCTAGCCAAGATGAGGAATATTATGGTAGACTAACTTTTAGGCTTCTATGCTCTGAAAAAAAGGAAAGAGAGAGAGAGAGGAAAGACCACAGATGGAGAAATGACTCAGAATGAATGGATGCTCTTCCAGAGGGCCCAGGTTTTGATAGGCAACACCCATGTAGCATCTGCAACGCTAGTCTTGGGATCCAGTGCCCTCTCTGGCTTCCAAAGGCACTTCACACATGGTACAGACATGTTTGCAGGCAACACATCTGTACTCATAAAACAAAAATAATAAGAGGGGAAAAATTGAAAAAGACAAAAGACGGAAACCAAGAAAAATCATAAAATCTGAATAAAACTGTATAAAAACCTCCTGGGCAGCATGGAATTACTACATCATAAAGGGCTTGGGTATCAAGGTCATGAAGGATGGATCTTAAGAAACCAGAAGTCTACATCTTAAAGTCGTTTTCAGGTTGTTGATCTGTGGGAGAGTGGGGATCAGAGCGAAATGGAAGAGCACGCAAAGACAGGACAGGACGTTGAGGGGTGGGGAACCTTGCTCAAACGTTCACCCTGGTTACCTATTGAGACAGTTTCTGAACTCTGAAGCTGCACAGGCTGGAAGGTTAGGATGCTAAGCAGAAAAAAAAAAATCTCTGGCTCAGATTCAAATTTTCTTTGAATTTGAATCTTCATTTCTTTGAAAAGAGGAATGACATTTGGGGACTGTCTAGATATAAAATACGCGAGGATCGGATCTGAGGAACTGCTGACGGGGACAGAGCAGAGAAGGCTGCAAACATCACAGTGGGAACCCCTTTGATTTCTCCTCCTACTCAATCTATCTGCCCACCAGCCCTGCCTATTCTCCCTCTGCCTAGCTATTGTCGGTTCAGCGCTTTATTAGGTCAGTCAGGTGCCTTAGCCAGGCAAGGTGAAACAGATGCACAGACCTTTACATAATTAAACACACATTGTTACATCATTAAATAAACAGCAGAAACAAATGTAACACACCTTTACACAGTTAAAGTAATATTCCACAGCATAAAGAAATGTAACACATCTTTGCCTAGTTAAAATAATATTCCACAACACTCCTCTGCCTAGTAAAGTGTGAGCCCCTGTGCGGGAAGCCATCACCATCCAGGGCTTTTATAATCTGTCGATGCAGTATTCAGAATTCAATAAAATGCCAAGAGTGGACCAAACAACCAGAAAAACAAAGGTGTTAAAAAAAAAAGCCACAGAAAACGAAAACCATGGCATTATCCAACACGAACTTTCAAGTAACTGTTTTCATTGATCCAAGAAAAACATGGAGGAAACAAAAGAAGAATTCCCCAGAGAACTAGACCCAGAACTAAAGAAAAGGGAAGGGAGAGCTGGAGACACAACGCAGTGGTTAAGCGGACCGAGTTGGGCTCCCAGCACCCCCATCAGGTGGTTCCCAACTGCCTGTAACTCCAGCTCCATATCTGACCCTCTCTTCTGGCCACAAAGACACATAAATAAAAATAAAAATAAATCTTTAAAAACCGAACTAAGTTGGGATAAACTCGGGGTAGAAGTGCTTGCCTGGCTCCTATGAGGCTCTGGGTCCAATCCCAGTGCTGAGGAAGGAGGTCGGAGGAGAGCAAAGGAGGTAAACAGGAAACAAATGAACTACAAAGTAGACAAACGAAATAGCTAATTTTGAGCATCTGGGGTGGGAGGCCAGGAGACACAAAAGGGAGGCTAGGACAGATGTGTCAAAGCAGACGCTTTTACCAACCAGATTTACCGGAGTCTCAGGAAGACAGAAGGAAGGGAAAAATCAGGACAGAAACATTACTCAAAAGATGCAAGGTCTGAGAAATTTCTAGAACCCATCAAAGACCTCAACTGGCAAATTCAGGAAGCTCTGCCAATGTCCAGAAGGAAAACAGGGAAAGGAATCCTGTACGTACATCACAGAAAAGCCACACAAAGTGAAAACGAAGATAAAAAATGTCAGTTAAAAGACAAAGGGGTGAGGGGTTACCTTCAGAGCAGCAACAACACAGGGTAGCCTTCCTTTTCATCAGAACTAAAAATGAAAAAGGCACACCACAAAATAAGCATTTGGAAAAGATAATGAGCAAAACTGAAATGTCTATGAATTAGTAAGAAAGGCTTGAAGCAGAAACCTGATGACTAATAAATATGAAAGGTGTGCAGCATCACCAGCAGGCAGCAATCGGCACCATCTTACTTAGAGAGATCTGCTGGAATAAAAATGCTATAGACTGAGCAAAATGATCTATTTTTTTCTTTTATTTTAAGTGAAGTATCAAAACCGTGGTGTAAGTAGATTGTCTGGTGAGTGTGTGCTTCCTGGTTCGTGGTCAACCATCTTCTTGCTATCTTTCTACATGACAAGAAGACAGAGAGCTTCTGGGATATCTTTCATAAAAATGCATGTGCTGGCTAGTTTTATGTCAACTCAACACAAGCTATAGCCTCCTGAGAGGAAGGAATCCCCACTGAGAAAATGCCTCCATAGACTGAGCTGTAAGCAAACTCATTTTCTTAATTAGTGACTGACATGAGGGGGCCCAGCCCATTGTGGGTGGTGCCATCCCTGGGATGATAGTCCTGGATTCCATAGAAAGCACACTGAGCAAGCCATGAGGAGCAAACCAGTAAGCTGCACCCCTCCATACTGCTGCATCAGCTTCTACCTCCAGGATGCTGCTCTGCTTGAGTTCCTGCCTGACTTCCTTCGATCATAAGACACAGAAGTGTAAACTGTGCCAGGCTTTTTCTTTTGGAACACCAACCTGCTCCCAAATCATAGTAAATAGAAAGGACAGTGCAAGCCACTTACTTCCAAGCCTATAGAAACAACAGACATCTGGCTGCCTGGACAGTTAACCCAAGGTTCCTCTGCAATATTGGGGCATCCAATCTTCAGCCTACAGGCTTAAAATATCCAGTCGACTCTTCTATGGAGCAGGAATTTTGAAGGACTGTCCTACCTTGTTTTGGCAAAGTTCAGCAGTTGCTTTCCAGACACTGGAGGGAGGCCACGTAGAACTTTCACTTACTCCTCCTTATACCCTCAAGAAATGTGAGTCAGAAGTCATGTGTAAAATTACTTATTGCATCCTTTATCATACTATACAAAGACTGAAGCCATCTCAAATGCCCAAAGGGTAGAGTGTTGACCATATTATGATTTATCTTGTGTCAGTATCATAGACTCTGAAGTCAACTAAAAGACACCTCTGGGCAGCTTTGTGAGGGACTTTCAGGAGGAATTAGTGGAGGGGGAGGACCCTCTTTTACAGTACCCAATACCTTCCTGTGGCAGCCCAGATGCAAAGTCCAAAACAGCAGTGTTCTCACTCTTCCTTGCCTGCCTTTCCGTCTTGCTGGTGAGTGTGTCTATCCAGTTGTGGCCACCGCTGCTGCTGTCCTCCACTCCCATCACAATGAAGCTTCTTCCGTCTTCCAATGTGGACTGAAGACAACCTCAGGCCTTCAGCACCAGACTGGGACAATGGAGGCACAAACCTCATAGACTGAACCACTTACTGCTGGTTCTCAGCTTCTCCGGAGTGTAGCTCACCACTGTTGAACTACCCAGCCTGCATGCTGTAAGTCAATCTAATAAATTCCCTTTGTAACATATATTTATCCTGTCTGTTCTGTTTCTCTAGAGGATCCATAAAAACAAACTCCATGTCAATATGGATAAATCTTTAACACAATACCAAATGAAAGATGCCGAACAGACAGAAATAGTTATAGTCTGCCTCAGCTGGTTAAAAAGTCAGTGAAAATGAAGTTACTGTAGTCGGTGACTTGGCCACAGGAGGGAAGCTTCAGTGGTGACCACCAATCACCATCCCATGGTTACCCACAGCTTCTTAGACAGGGAAGATGTCAGGCAGGAGGGTCTCCCATATGGCTCCTGAGTGCTAATCAGAAAAACTCCAGCCAGAAAGTAACATGTATGTAGGTACACACACACACACACACATACACACACACACACACACACACCTTCATATTCTTTGCATCTGTGAGCCAGGGACAACTCAGTGCACAAATCCCAAATCAAACCCTAACAACATCCCAATTGTGAACCACATGTTCTTCCTATGTTCTCAGGGAGGGCAGGTGGGATGATTTACCTCCAGTTTCCAGAAAAGTACATAAGCCTGGAGGACACATGGGCATGAAAACCATTTTTAGAACCAAAGACTAGGGCTTTGCTCTTGAGAATGTCTGCACGGTGGAGATGCATGAAACTGGTACTGTAGAAGAGGGTCCTCCTCCTCCACTAATTCCTCCTGTAAGTCCCTCACAAAGCTGCCCAGAGGTGTCTTTTAGTTGACTTCAGAGTCTATGATACTGACACAAGATAAATCATAATATAGTCAACACTCTACCCTTTGGGCATTTGAGATGGTGAAACTGGTAAGGGCTCCTGGATTGTGTGCATACACATTCATATGTGTGTATGCTCATGTGTGCACATGCGTGTAGAGACCAGCCATCCACTTCAGGCATTTTCCTCTGAAACAAGGTCTCTCTTTGAACCTGGACCTCACCCGTTTTGGCTAGTCTGGATGTCCGCCAGCCCCAGGGATCTTCCTATCTCCACCTTCCCAGTACTGGTATCATAGGCATGCACTGCCAAGCCCAGCTTTTTATATAAATGCTGGGAATCAGAATTCAGGTCCATGTCTGTGTGGCAGGCATTTTAAACCAAGTCAGCCCCAGTTCCTTGACTAAAAAACAAAACACAACAGCAATGAACTCAAAACACTGCAAAATAGGCTATTTAAGGCTTCTGGCAGGGGACACTTTATTTTTTGGTTAAAGCCACAACAAATAGAAATGTCATAAAAACAAACTTGTAAACACAGCATCAGAACTTTGGTTTCACTAAAACCTCTCCCACCTGAAACATCTGAGGTACAAAGACACCGAGCTAGGTGCCACACAGTTTGGTTCTGCAGCAGCCACACCGATGCTACCCTTGGAGTCAGAGCAGGCATAGGCTGGCCAGAGTCTGGGGCCCAGGTCACCCAGGACTCAGCCCAGGACACACTCTCTCAAATTCAGACAAACGCTGGCTCCTCCGCTGACCTGCCTGACAGGAGCTGGAACACACAAAGGAATCTGTCACGCTGAACTTGAAGATGACTTGGGCTGTGGGACCAGGAAGGAGCAGAGCAGCAGACGAGGATGTCAATCAACTTCTGTTGTCCCACAAGGCCTCAGGAACTCTTGTCCTCGTTCATGGAACCACTTATTGGAGACTGTGAACAGAAAGCAGGGATGTGATGATTCAACCTAACAGTTCAGCGGTCCAATCATGCTTCCCACGATGACCACTGCCCTGTGGTGGGCGGGGGGAGACTCCAGAGCAACACAGCTCAGACCTCAAGCCAATCACGCACTGTTGAAAACACACGGGCACGCAGGTAATGATACAAAAGTCTACCAGTGATTCGATGCATGTATGCAAGTTGCCATAGGAACAGAGCCAAAGGGTATCTCATGATGTTAGGAAAGCAGGACTGACTCAGAACAAGAAGCTGAACTGAAGTTATCGGGCATATCATGTGACTGCCACTCACTCCAAGTGGGCTGGATGCAGAAAGCAGGATGAGAAAGTCCTCAAAGGCAGAGGCCACCCGGGGAAGTGTGAAGGACCTCAAGAGGCTGGGATAGTGACAAGCAGAAACTGAGGAGAGGGATGGCGAACCTATCAGCACTGGCAGGGCTTGGCCATAAGCCGCGGGCCCCGTGAGCTATAGAGCAGAATCTTAGTGCAGTGGGTACCCTAGCTGGAGCACTGGTACCGGCACCACCAGGTCACAGGCATGTACCGTGACTCTCTTCTCAAACATGGACTCTCTTATGAGGAATACGAAAGTAATGCAGGGCAGATGACAGCTCATGTCATAAAGCTGACAACCTAAGCTTAATCCCCAGAACCCACAACGTGGTAAGAGAGAACCCATTCTTTCAAATTGTCCTCTGACCTTCAAACGTGTGACATGGCACATGTGCGCGCACACACACACACACACACACGCACACACACACGCACGCACACACGCGCACACACACACACACACGCGCACACACGCGCACACACGCACACACACGCACGCACACACACATGCACACACACGCACACACACACACATGAGTTTTTAAAGTACTGCACTACTCAAGTCAGAGATTTTAAAATACAATTTAATACCCAAACTTACCTAAACAAACTGTCCAGAAGACTTGATTAACAGCATATATAGTAGAACGGGAAACTTTAATTAAGCACGTAGTGCTTACATGTGTCGTGTTTGTGCAACACGCTTGCCATCTAGTACACTGACTTTCCCTATCCTTTTTCCTCCCAAACCAGCAACTACTTCACCGTTTCTGCGAGCCCGTCACAGTTTACCTCCCAAACTCCACGGGTTACAAACGCAAGAGATCCCTTCCTGTCACAGTCTAGTCCACGCTTTTCCCAGCTCTCCACAGCTGCTTCCAGGGTGAGGCTCAAGCTCATCCTCTGGGCTGTGCCCCAGGTCCAGTCCCATCTCAGGACTCCCCTTCATCGTGTGACAAGGACAGCTAGCCTCACCACCACCACCCTGTTACCTACAGTGCTGGCTGCAGCCGCATGTGTCTTTCTTGTCTCACACAGACACCCTCTCTCCTCTCTGTTCCCAGCTCTCTCGATGAGTCACTAAAACCCTTGCCACAGCCCACGTCTCTGAAAATCCATCCTGGACCTAGAGTGCTTATGCAGCCCCGGCCTCCGTGGCTCTCTGAGCATTGACAACCAGCTGTGGAAGCTCTGGCTGGGTGGTGTAAGCAGCCAAGACAACCCTTTGTGATGCGGAGCTGACAGCAGCTAGCAGAGCAGTGGTTTCCACCTCTGCATCTAAGGCCGAGGGCCCCTAACACTGCCCCTCACGTCACTCACCCCACTTGCAGCCCACAAGTACGGGACAGGCTGCGTGTCTCGTCCGGTAATCGCCTTCCCCACTCCGCAGAAGGTTGTACCAGAAGACAGCTGTGCCCTGGGAAAGAACAAGCTGTCAGAGTGCATCCTAAACCTCAGGTACAAGGACCTGCTCTAGGAATCTAGCTAGAGCCATCCACCCCTAGGCAGAAATGCCCCTCCTTTTCTGTGCTGGGGGACAGGGCTCAAACGGAAGAAAGTTCGGTGATGCACCTGCCTTGCCCTCCCTTCTCCATGGGTACAAGTGGGGACCGCAGTCCAGAGCGTGGGTGGGAAGACAGTCAAATAGACAGCCCGTGGTATTGGGGGACATTGACAAGGTCTGAGCCCTGCTTCAACGCGTGACCCTGAAGAATCACACTCACCTTCTTGGGCCAAATGGCAGCTCCCAAGTCAGGAAAGACGGTGGCACCTCCAGCTTCTACATCACTCATCTGGGGACATAAGGCAAAGAGCTTGGTCCCTCTCCCCAAGGACCACAGAGCAGCAAAATCGTAAGGACACGACAAGATGCACAGGTCACCCTCACACCAAGAATGAGCAGCACTGGCTGGAAGTTCTGGCTCTGACTGGCTAAAGCCAGGAAAGGCTTCCCATATGCAGCTTAATCTGTGCTGTTCATCAAGACAGGCTCCACGCCTGGAGGTTCAAGAGCTAAAGCCCCCAGAAGAGCCACATTCAGGACACCCTTGAATAGACACAACCTGTGTCCATTTAGAAAATGACTTTCTTAGGGGCTGGAGAGATGGCAGTTAAGAGCACGCTGTTACACACAACCCAGGCTCAGTTCCCGACACTCACATGGCAGCTCAACCACCCGTGACTCTAGTTCCAGGGGATCCAATATCCTCTTCTGGCCTCGGTGGGCATCATGCATGCATGTAGCACATATAACATATATGCACACACACATGCATGTAAACACTGATATAGATAAATACGAGAGAGAGAGAGAGAGAGAGAGAGAGAGAGAGAGAGAGAGAGAGAGAGAGAGGAGAGAGAAGGGAAAAAGAAAATGCCTATCTTTACCCTGTCCCCATCTTGAATTCTGACCCACTGCAGGGGCCTTGCCTAAGCTAGTGTTCTCAGCAGTGTGTACAGAGCTCTGGACAGGAGTTCCCTATGGCTTCTAACCTCAGGAGTACCCCCTTCCCTTCATGGCCGTTCTTCTGGCTCTAGCTGCTTTAATCAGCCCTTCACCTTCCCAGAATGCTACTCTTCCCCACTTTCTCCTGTAAACTGCACTTTTACTTGAAGCATTTTGTCTATGCTGTAATAAGAATTGGAGCTAAGATGTTTCCCAGTGTGACACATACAGCCTGCCTGGAGGGGTGGGCACTCGGCAGGCTCATGATAAGGAAGACAAAAAGCCCAATGGCTTCCCCAGCGCTGGGGTTCAAACCCAGCGACTCTCCAGGTCAGCCTTGCTCGCCTCTCTCTCCAGATACACCAGCCTTTGCCTGTTTCGTGACATCCCAAACCTATTCCCTTCCAGGCCCCCACACACCTTCTTCTTTGCCAAAATATGTTCCACAAATTTCCATTTAATTTTCAAGTCTCAACTGACATGCTATTTCCTAAATGAGGCCTTTACTGAGCCCCGTGCCTGGGCAAATTCTCCAGTGTTTGTCTCCATGGTAACTAAATAACCATCTTTCCCATGTTTCAAGTGAGTCTCCCATGTCAGACGTCAGATGTCACAATGGAGACCACATAGGACCTTCTCAAAAGTGTATGTGCATAGCAATCTCCAGGACAATTAAAACTTCAAGCCAAAAGGCAAGCTTTGTTTCTAAGTTCATTGACTATGCATCCTTAGAGTGGGCTATTATAATAGGGAAAGGTGAACTGAGAGCCCACGGGTGGGGGCGGGGCAGCAGGAGGGGAGCTGGCTATGCAGCCTCTGAGGAAACAGGCAGTTTCCATCTGAAAGCACCCCCTGGCCACCTCTGCTCTCTGCCACCAAGACAGAGCTCACCGTGGCTCTCATTCCCACAGCTCAGAGTAGATCTGAAGCAGAATACACCACGGCAGACACATGTTAAAGACAGGGGCTAAGGGCATCAGCCAGCAAGAAGTCGACATTGCAGGGCTCCACGTGGATGAGGTTATGTGGTCTCAGAGAGAGGGGTGGTGGGGAGGAAGGGACTCTGGAATTAGTGTTTAATAGAAATAGAGTTTCCATTTTATGAGGTGAGAAGAGCTATGGTAACAGATGGGATATGGTTCACATTAGGGATGGACTTAATAAAATCACTAAAGCACACAGAATATTGTTATGATGGAAAAATTTATATTATCTATATTTTACCACAGCTAAGAAAGATATGAGGGGCAGGTAGGAAAGAGTCAGGGAGTAGAAGAAGGGCAAGCTCACAGATGGGAACAAAAGCCAACTCTCTATCCTCTAGCCAAGAAGGGCGCCGAGGGAGCCTATGCAACAGCTGATGCTATGAGCCCGGATGGGGTGGGATGTGCAGGAGCTCTCTGGCCCCAGGGGCTCCACCGGGCCCATCAGCGCACGCATCATACTCACGTAGTTTAGAAACGTGGCCACACGATTCCCAGTCCCTAAACGCTTGAAAGCATCTTGCTCATCGCTCTATAAAATTAAGTGAGAGTGGACAAATGGGCCCAGCCCAGTACTTACATAGTTAAGAAACGTCGCTAACCTATTCCCCTCCGTTTTGAGGCCGCTGTCAAAAGGTCGCTGCAATAGACAACAACTTTTATCTAAGTTTGCAACTAACTTACCCGCCAACCCAAAGGACTGGGACCCGAAGGGGCAGGGGGATGGTAAGTGTGTCTTCCATAGAACATCAGGGACATGGGACAAGGCTATCAAACATTCCCTACATCGACAGAAAACAGCCAGGCTTCATTCCCCAACAACATAGTCTTCCCCTGGTGAGGTGGAAGGCAGAGGAGGGATGGCGTGAAAGCTGAAAGGCTTCTAGAAGCTCTAACCTTGTCAAACCAGCCAGGGCAGAGCCCTTCAGAACTACTAGCGACTGAGGGCTTACCCTAGAGAAGTCAAAGTGTGGTTCGTACTGTCCTCCCATTCCGTAGTTTGCAACCTGATGAGAGATTACAGCATGGACTTTGTCAGCAGTAAGACCACCCCCACAGCCGCCCAACTCTCCGTGGAAACCATCTCCCTAGGCCTGAAAACAACCCCCAACTTGTGTGTGTATGTACTATGCGTGTGTGGTATATGTATATGGTGGTGTGTGCACACAGAGGTCAGAGGAGAAGGCTGTGTGTCCTGCTCCATCACGCTCTACCTTATTCCCTTAAGACAATGAACCTGGAGCTAGGCTGCCACCCTGCAAGCCTGTGGGTGACAGTAAAATGCTTAACCACGCTCAGCTTTTAGTATGGACGCTGGGAATGTGAACTCAAGGCACAGGTGAGTACATATTCGCTCCGGAGATGGTGGTCCTGTCTTTGGAGGGTGGAATCTTTGGGACCTAGCTGGCATAATTAGATCATGGGCTGTGGGCCATGAAGGTTTTATCTGCTGTTGGCTCTGGCCAGCCCAAGCCCTCTGGTTTCTGATTCAGCAAAATGTGAACAAGTTGTATTACAAGTTTCGGCTGCGGAGCCTCCCCCACTGTGATGGACTAAACTGTGAGCCACAGCAGACCTCTCCTTCATCAGTTTGCTTCTGTTGGGTCCTCTGATTAGAAGAGTAACTAACAGTGTAGGTGCCTGCTCAGACAGCCTGGGAACCTGGGGGACCACCCAGCCCAACAGAACCCCTCCCAACTTCTCTGGACCCAGGACCAGCCTACCTGCAATAGTTCTGCAGTCTTCACGGTCAACCCTGTGATATGCTGCATCCGACGGTTGACGCGGGCCACAACAGGGTCATCATCCTCCTCTAACCAGGAGCTGCACAAAGAAAACAGCAAAGATGGAAGGTATGGGTAGGCTTACGTGAGTCCTTCCCAGGCAAGGCCAGCTAGTGGGCAACACAGGGTGACTGCCCCGGAGAGAGAAGGTGCAGCAAGCAGGACAAGCCGGCATCAGCCCTCTTCTACCTCCTTGTCGTCTGGAGTTGGGCTTGAGTGGCTGCCCTCCACCCCACGGCTACCTCTGCTCACCTTTTGGAAACTCTGTAGCTGGCAACAGTGAGAACACCTGTCTTGGGGTCACGAACAGTAGCTCGTGCGAGCTAAAAGAAAGAGGATGGAGTTATCCTTTTTGGTTTTGGGTGTTTTCCCAGAGAAACTGAGACCAGATGGGCCAGCCACATCAGTGGGAAAACAGCTGCAGAAAGTAGCTCTAGCTGAGGTCCCATGATACTCCAGTCCAGTCTCCACTTCCCTGGCCACACCCTCCTTGCTCATTATCCACCCCTCTGCTACCCAGGTCTATGCTGCCAGCTCTGTTATGCCTATGAATTCTGCTTAGTCTGTACATGATTTCTCCAAGCATGGCCTCTCTTGACAGGCCCACAGCACACTGCCTGAGCATGGCTTGAGCTTTGATTCCACCACACTCAGACCAGGCCATCTCTGAGTTGCAACCCAAGGCTTCTGTTGACATGGTCAAGTTTTCCCATCCTTCTGCCAAGAAGCTACCCAAACGTGTCTGCTGTGCCTCCTGCCCTGCTTGGCTCCTACTGTGCAGCAAGAAAAATAGTTTGCAGTCTGTCTCGGCCCTCCCAGAGTCAACAGAGAAAACGGTAGGAATCTGATGTACATGAACTGCTGTACACAAGCCACCTACACACGAATACACACACACACACACACACAAAGACATAACATACACACAAACACACACATATACACACAAACACACACACATGCAAACACACGCATACACACACAAACACACAAACCCTTCCTCTACCTCATCTCCCCAGTCTCCATATAAAGGCTCAATGGAACTTCCGGGAGGGGACAGGCATGTTCAGGCAGAAGTATAGATGAACCAAACAGAACAGTGCTGACTCTTACTTCCAATAACTATCTGATTGGTGTTGGCTGTGTGCCAGGTGCTATGCTGAGAGACCGAGCCATGACCCCTGCCTTCACAAACGTTGGTCAAGTGGAGACGGTAGTAAACGGGCCACGTAAGTAAGCATGGGTGAGCTTACTGTCCTGTGGGAACGCAGCCAAAGGTTGCAGCAGCTTGGGTACTTCTGAGAGCTGGGCTTTCTCTGAGACCCTCATGTGTGGAGAAGGAATGTAGCTCCTTGTCTGATCCTTAGCAGATACAGTAATGACCCGGGGCAAAGGTCCAAAGGGAGCTGTAGCTTTGGGTCCTCAGAGCCAAACGCTGTGGGTATCAGTGCCAAGGCTGTGAACTCCTCTCTGATGCCCTTGCCCTTGAGATACCCCGTGTTCCCCTCGTGTGACACTGCTTGGTTAGCTACCTGATGACGTCATCCCCTTGTATGATAGTTCTTCAGTGGCACTGTCTCATGTCTCCCCTGGAAACAGTATATAAGACACTGAACTTCTTAATAAGCTTGCTTGGTGTGAGACATAGCTTGTTCAAGACCTCCTGAGCCCACCTGTTCTACCTTCTTTACCTCTGACCCTTCTCCCTCGGGACCCTGCCCTTGAAGAACAACCTGCTGGCCCAGGCTAGGGTACCGCGTACATTATAGCGGCAGGGAAAGGGCACTGGTGCAGAGGCCCCGGATGAAAGGGCACTGGCTACAGGCTGAGGCCACTGATGCAGTGAGATGAGAAAAGGCCAGAGACAGAGACTGGGGTCTGCTGCCATCTTATGGTCACCCTGAAACAGGGATGGCCTTATGCAAGGGAGGGGCGGTCACAATGGAATATAAGGACTATTGTGCCACCTGATGGACAGACCAGATGGGAAGACAACCAAAAGAAACCTGGAACAAGGATCAGGGCAAGAGATGGCAGAGGCCTGGGACAGGAGGTGAAAAGGGATGGAGAAGAGGAGCCATACCAGAAGTCTGGTCAGGAAGTAAACTGACCCATCTGATCACTCTGGCTCATAACGCTCTAATAGGAATATGGCCGCCAGCATACCCAAGAAAGATGGTTTCCTAGGTTCCTATCTATGGTCCTTTTATTAGCCTAGTGGATGGCCATTCCCGCCTGATGACAGTCATTGCCACTAGACTGTGCAAACATCTGAGCTTTGGCATTGGCCTGGTGCCCAAAAAAGACTTTGGGCAGCTGTGCTCTGCCCTGGGGACAGACGGGGCTATTTTGAAAGCAGACTGGGGACTCACAGACAGCTGCCAGGCATTCCCCGCAAGCCAAGCTAAGCTCGCTGGCCCCACTTCAAAGCCGGAATAGCATCTGTCTGCCCTCGCCTCCGGAAAGGAGAGGTCAGCTCATGATGGCCAATGTGTATGGTTTATCACATGGCTCCTGTTAAAAGACCAGTTATCCCAACATCAGCCACCTTCCCTATCCCTGCCACTCACGTATGCATGTGCACACAGAAAAGCATTCCATGCCCCGGATTATGGCAGGTAAGGAATCTCTCAGGAGATTTTGGTTTGTCAGTGTCTCTCTCGACTAGAAAACAGGAGAATAAGCTTTCTTCTCTGGGGGACTTTGGAAGTGACCAAGGAAGTGAAATGAGGAGTCCTAGTTACAGTGCTCCATACACTAGACTGAACCTCGATTACACCCATGATACCAGCAACAGACCCTGTCTCCTGATGTGTGCTATGTCTTCAAACCAAGGCTGTTCCAAAGTGAGCTTTGGGGCCACTATAGGCACCTATCTGAGGTCTGCCCATGAGCAGAAGCTCCCGGCCACCTCAGCCACTTCAGTTCTACTACAAACAAAGCACTAGAAGAGTCAGCTCATCCCTCCCTCCCAACTGCCTGTGACGGGACAAAGCTGGGGCAACGACAGCTTCTCTTCGAAAAAGATTAAATGGGACCAATCATCTATGGGCTTGAAATCAAAGAATAATTGTAGCAACATGACATACAAAAGCCAACAGTCGATGGTTATGGAGCAGGAAATGCCAGTTGGGTTTCCATGATCCTCAGACACAAGACAAGGCGGTCCACTGCAAAGATGTTCTACAAGCTCCAGGCATCTCAGCAATATGGTCAAGGCAAAGGAGCTCTAACTGTTAGGAAGGATAAAACATTTCCCTTGCTTGCAGATGACAATTCTGTCAAGATAACCCAAGAACACCAGCCAACAAAGTCAAGAAGGAGGAACTTCTACCTCCCCTCTGACCTACACAGGTGAGTTTCTTCAAGGGAAAATGA
>NC_022014.1:44600045-44603026 GCF_000317375.1 Microtus ochrogaster
AGAACACTGGAGAAACCGGAGT
Source organism: Microtus ochrogaster (assembly GCF_000317375.1). Classification (NCBI taxonomy): domain Eukaryota; kingdom Metazoa; phylum Chordata; class Mammalia; order Rodentia; family Cricetidae; genus Microtus; species Microtus ochrogaster. The sequence continues at coordinate 44,600,068 of NC_022014.1, forward strand.
CTGCAACAGACAACCAATAAATACACATAGAACACTGGAGACAGTCCTGCCACACCAAGCTCGGTAAACATGAGTTACCACTGCAAAAATCAACAGTTTGGCATATTAGGCCATAAACGTGGCTCAGCTAAGAGTGCTGGGCTGGAACACAGGAGACCCCGGGTTCAATGGCTGCACTATATAAACCAGGTGTGACATTATACAGCTGTAATCCCAGCCCTCAGGAGGTGGTAGCAGAAGGGTCAGAAGCTCAAGGTTATCCTTAGGTATATATAAAACAAGTCTGAAGCCAGCCTGAACTACATAAGACCCTACATAAAAAATGGTACTTGATAATTTAGCATATAACAATGAACTAATATAACGATGCAACAAATTAAAATATTTCCAAGAAGAAAATTTACAAAAAACAAACCAAATGAGGAATAAGTTTAAGTAAGAAATGTATTTAAATTGAAAATTTAAACATAAGTAAAGATGAGGACTATCCAGATCGTATGTATGTACACCCTCCTCCAAGTCAAACAGTTCTCTGTGGTTTTTATCATCTCGTGGCAATCTTCACCCCTCACTGCCGCCCTTACCCCTCACTGCTGTCCTCACCCCTCACTGCAGCCCTCACTGCAGCCCTAACCCCTCACTGCAGCCCTCACCCCTCACTGCAGCCCTCACCCCTCACTGCAGCCCTCACCCCTCACTGCAGCCCTCACTGCAGCCCTCACCCCTCACTGCAGGTCTCACCCCTCACTGCCATCCTCACCCCTGTCATCCTCACCCCTCACTGCCATCCTCACCCCTCACTGCAGCCCTCACCCCTCACTGCAGGTCTCACTGCAGGTCTCACCCCTCACTGCCATCCTCACCCCTCACTGCAGCCCTCACTGCAGGTCTCATCCCTCACTGCCATCCTCACCCCTCACTGCAGGTCTCACCCCTCACTGCGGCCCTCACCCCTCACTGCGGCCCTCACCCCTCACTGCGGCCCTCACCCCTCACTGCAGTCCTGATCTGGAACTCCACAGATTCCATTTTTCTGGGACTATGCATTTCTTAAAAAGCAACCCATACAACCAGCCCTTCAACCAGGTGAAATGGCACCTGTCACCGAGCTGCTCTGCATGCTCACACCTGCTATCATGCTCACACCTGTCCATCTGGTTCCCTGCTTTTTCTTCTCTACGGAGCTCATAAACCTACAACGTCAGCCCAAGTCCACACTAGCTATGGACGAGAGTGAACTGGCGCACAGACAAGCTGCCCCACAGAAGCAGCAGGAGGGACTGTACCCCGCCTCACTCAGGGGCCCAGCAGGACCCACAGAGACACCTACTTTGGGCTTAGCGATTTCCTTGATCCTCTCGATTTCTTCATCCGACATCACATCATAGTACCTGACGATGTGCGGGCTATCCCACTCATCTTCCTCTTTGAAGGGGGCGATGAGGAGCTGAGGCACCCTGTTACCATGATGGTACCTACAGAAAAGCTTCTTCTGCCTCCGGGGCGTCTAGGAAGCACAGAATATAGGTCCTGAGCGGAGCGAGTCCTCATGCTCAGCATCAGTCCAGCTGTCTGCACACACTGGTTTCACCCTCCATGGCCAAGGCTGTCCTCGGCTTCACCACAGAAGAAAACCAGAGTGGGAAGTGACCCCACACAAACCATGCAGCTCCCCTTCTCCCTGAAGATCATGCCATTTCCACAATTCCTGCAGCAAAGGGCACCTCCTGACCCTTTCATGGAGATTTAAATAGGCCTGAAGCACTGTGGCTGGGGAGAAGCCTTTCCAGATGGAAAACAATCGGAAGCCAATCAGGGGGCACAGAAAAGGGGAGTGCCTCCTTCAATACTGAGCTGTGAGGATCAGTAGAACCCTAGGGCTCTCGGAAGCCAGGGACACAGACACCAAGCCCCAGCAAGTGCTGCCATTTTCACCACTGGGTCTTTCTTGTCATTGACACCCTGGGGACCTGAGGCATATCTACACCCATCATTTCCCTCAAACCAATGAGTCAAACATTAGGTAGGCACACTGGGGTGAGTTGGGAGTACAGCAATGTTCTGGAGGATGGGAATTCTCCCTGGAGAATCCATGGAGACAATCTCCTGTCCTATGCATCAGAGAACCCCCACCTCCCAGCCTCAGAAGATGCTGAGCAAAGTGCAAAGCGACAGTGGAACTTCCCATGCTGCCTGCCCAGAGCCAGCACCCAGATCCCCAGCCTGGCCACCCACCCTTTCCCAGGTCTCACCAGTTTGACGCCTTCCCCACGACACAGGCTCTCATACACATCCCTCTCGGGGAGGTAGTCCACGGGCCTCTCATACAGGTTTTCCTGGGTCGCTAGCCCAGCTTCTGTCTGATTGAACAATGGTTTTTCTCTTTCTTCCTCTAGCAGCCGCTCAAAGTACCGAAGATTCCCGCCAGCTCGTTCATGGCTTGGGTCTAGAAAAAGCGAAAAGTGTGGACAAGAAAACCACAAACATCTGTTAGGGTCGTTTACAGAAACTGTTCTGTGAGTCACTCCTCTCCCAGCAGCCCGCTGGTAGGCTACACTCTGCTGGCTGCCGCACCTAACCGGGCTGCGTCAGCCAGCGCTTAAAAGACAGCAGGGGCTTTCTCATCCTGTCCAGTGATGAGGGAGATGTGTCATTAAAGTGAGGCACATTCAGCTAGTAACTAGGGGATTAGGCAGAACTCAGAACTGTGAAACTTCCAGGAGATCCCTTGGAGTCCGACCTCCTTCTTGTGATTGGCTGTAGCTATTTAAAGCCATTCCCCAGAATGCAGCCAGCAAGTCTAGCGACCACATCACACACTGGCTACAGATGGGACACAAGCTGAGAGACTGGTAAAAAATAAAATATAAAAAAATAAATAAAGCCGGGCGGTGGTGGCGCACGCCTTTAATCCCAGCACTCGGGAGGCAGAGGCAGGCGGATCCCTGTGAGTTCGAGA
>NC_022014.1:44603126-44620370 GCF_000317375.1 Microtus ochrogaster
AAATAAATAAATAAATAAATAAATAAATATAGGAGGGCTACAAGGCAGGCCAGATGGCTCAGCAGGTAAAGGCGCTCACTGCGAAGCCTGACAACCTGAGTTCAAAGCCCAGGATCCACACAGTGTACAAGGAGAGAACTGACTCCCTGGAGTTGGCCCCGACCATACAGATGTACACTGTAGCCCTTCTGCGTTCACCCGCTTACACAATCAACAAACAAGCATACAGATGTACACTGTAGCACATACACAAACAAAAACAATAAATAAATAAATTGTAATAAACTTTTATTTAAAAGTAGAAGAGCCAGAGTTCTGGAGGACAACACAGTATCTGGAGCAACAGCCATGGCAGGAATTCGGCATCACTCCCAGATAACAATACTGAGGCTCAGAGAGGTCCAGTGACTCAAGATGAAACCATACAGAAGAGTTGGGTGTCCTGACTCCCTGTCCAAGGCTCTTACTAACTCACATGACAGACTCTACAAAACCTTCTGGCCACATTGGTCTTGCGGGATGCTCACTTTGGTCTTGCGGGATGCTCAAATGCTAGCTGGTCTCACATGCAGGCTCCCTGGGAAGCAGTGGCAGAGTCAAGTCTCCACTGCTTTGTGAAAGTCCAGACGATAACATTCCCACGTATTAGCAAAAGGTGCGGTAAAGATACAGCGCTTTGAGCCTTGTTCCGTCCCACATCACAAGACATACAGAGTACAAATGGCACGCTAAGTCCTACTTTAGACTTCGGGACACTAAGAGCTAGAATTACTGTCACTGCAGCCATCCAGAAGTACAGCTTGCTTCTCAATCTGTACTTTACACGGTGAAGGGTCTACCCTGCATAATGGTACAAGCGCCACAACACTAGGTTCTTATTTTAAAAAGTGCCACAGTACACATGTATGTGCACATGCACTTACATACATATGTCCACGCACGTGCATGAGCCACACTCACATATACACACAAGGATGTCCAAGGCCTTTGAACACCCATCACCAGCTGAACATGACCTAACAGGAAGGCTGTGGGTAAGGAGCTAGTTGGCAGTTGACAAGGCAGTTGAAATCACTAAGACACACTCATCCCTGCGCAGGGGACAATCCAACCGATTTAGTTCTAAGAGATGATCAAGCAGTGTGGCCAGAAGAGTCAAGTGCCCTTCCTAGGTCCAGTCCCTAACCTCCTTACCAAGAGAGAGCAGGCGGCGGGTGAGCTCCACAGCACGGTGCAGGTCCCCCAGCTGGAAGACAGCATAGCTCAGGTAGTCCAGCACCAGGGATTTTGTGATGGTGGCCTCCTCCCCAGCATCGAGCTGCTTCAGCACCTGCTCCATCCACAGCACAGTATGGTAATAGTCTCCTTCATTGTAGGCTGAGCGGCCCATCCCGAAGCAGTCGTCCACACTCAGCACGGCCTGGTACTTTGTTCCTGTAGCAGGAATAGCAACCGTCAGGCTTGGAAATGCCTCTGGGCGAGGGAGGGAGATGCTCACTTTGGAGAAAGCCTGGGCCACTGAAAGGGGGACATTATTTAAGCAAAATCCCACCCTGACTTCATGCCACACACCATGAAATACCGTCAATATAGTGAGCATAAACAGGATGGTTTAGCTTAGGTTATAGGTCATAGTCAATCTCTAAGCCTCAGGGCTTTGTGATAGGGAGTCCCACCAAGACACGGCCCTGAGGTCAGTGGGTATAGGTCCTGTAGGTCAAAATGAGAGCTGTGTGGAGGGCAGCTGGCCATGGAAGTCTAAAGAGCAGAAAACATGGATGAATTTAAGAAGGATTTCAGGTAACATGAAAGTCATGGATGAGGGCAGTCACAGGTAGGAAGTCTGAAAAAGGAAAGGACAGAGAAGGTTCAAGGTTAGACCTCAAGGGAACACAGATGGAGTAACATGAGAAGGACGAGGGGAAGAAGAGACAGGTAATGGGAACAGGTGATGGATGCCAATGGCGACAAAGAACTGAGGCTGGGATCCAGCAGGGATGTTGGAGCATCAGCTCAGGGGGTCTCGTGCCTGATAGGACCTCTGTCATGGAACGTGGCCACAAAGATGGTTTCAACCTGAGGAACAGCAGCAGCTTTAGGGAGATGTGGAGCTTGAGATGGCAAAGACTATGTGTTCCTCAGGGGATAATGAAAAGGCAGCTCCCACGAAGAGGGCCCTAGCTAAAAGGATACGCTACCTACCCAGTCTTATCTAAATAAAGACACCAGAACTGTTTTTAAAGGACTGTGCCAAAAATCCACTGAGATGATATATGGGGATGTTACCTCAGGATGTTAGAGATCAGCAGCTACAATCAACATGTCTTATGAATGCCAAGAATGTGAGGAATGACGTCCGTAACTCAGCATCCTCCTCAGAAGGGAACTCGAGTGTCTGCACCATGAACGGGGACAGCTAGGCTGAGCGCTGAAGGGCTAACAGACACGGAGGAGCCCACAACGGGTGAGGGTACCAGAGTCGAGAGATGGAAATGCTGGGAACAACAGGCAAGCTGGGAACAATGCCCCACCTATAGGGAGACTTTGGGGTCACTTCTGAAAGCTAAGTATTGAAGTCAAATGGATAAATGTGTACTTAGGAGCAGACAGAAAATTGTCCCGAGTGAGTTGGAGATATGCAAAGGGCCAAAGGGCATTAGAGAGACAGAATCCATAGACTTTACTATTGCGGCTTAGGCTGCCAATGGGCAGAGGTGCTTTCTGCTAAGAGAATAGGTAAGGACAGATGGGAATTTCAGTTTGGCACCAATGAAGTTTATGCAATCCATGGAATGTCCAAGTAGAGAAGTCTAGAGGTGCTCGCCTATTCTGGTTGGAGGCCCAGGAGACATGCCTTGACAAGGAACACAGACCAGCATGTCATCCGTGTCGGGCAGCACATCAAACGATGAAAACAGTGGGGCTCCCCTGAGGAAGGGGTTCAAAGTGAACAGTGGGTGAAGTTCTGGGGAGTAACTCGCTTTACCCTCCGGCCCTATCCAGGACACTCGGGGGCCTGTTAACTGCGGAAGGACACTGTCAATATACAGCTCCCTTCTCCCATCCACCATGCCTCACAACCACAAGGCAAAAAGCTCCCCAGAATTATCTTCTCACTTTGGCCTCATGGTTGGGTCTGGACCAACACTGACTTAAGCAGGAATAAAGAGAACCCTCCTCCCCTTGTTAGCTCAGCAGAGTCCTCCACACCAAGACCCTGGGCCTTGAGTAGCCAGCCACAGGACAACTAAGGAGGAAGACAGGTCCTACATCACCTGGGTCTCTCAGCTGTATTTCCCCTAGGCTCCCAAGAAGGGAGATGTTATTTAAATTATAATGAGGTCCAACTGAATTCTTGGGTTTATTGGTCTCAAATAACCCCCTAGACCCAGTAAATCTATAATCACTAGCACTGGGCAGGAAACAGGCAAGAGGCCAATTAAAAAAAATCAAAAACAGAGGAACGAATGGCCAGACATGTGAAAAGAGAAAAGGCAGAGATCAGCACCCCAGAATCCAGGACATCAGACAGAAAAAAACAATCCATGCCAGATGCTACAGCAAAATTAAAGGGTGTTATGCTTGTAATCCGTGAGCTGGCTTTGCTGGCCCTGTGCTCCTGGTGACTCTGAAGAACAGGATCACAGATGAGAGGGACAAATGATGGAGGAGGGTCGTCTTTCTATCTGTTGTTTCATTGGTTAAGTAATAAAGAAACTCTAGCAGTCACCATGATTCTCCGACTGGACATAGACGCAGGTTAAGATCTTCCCTGGGAAGCCACCTCGTGGGCTACACAGATTATTAGAAATGGGTTAGATCAATATGTAAGACCTAGCCAATAAGAGGCTGGAACTAATGGGCCAGTCAGTGTTTAAAAGAATACAGTTTCCATGTAATTATTTTGGGTAGAGCTAGCCGGGTGGCGGGAAGCAGCCCGCCGCTCTACTTCAACAGACAAAGGCACTGTGGGTTCAGGAGTATGTGAGAACCGGGGAGGGCAGCAGAGAAAATAAATCAAATCACTACCCAGAAGCCTCAGGAAAGAAGAAATGGACTCAAAGGAGCATTGGACCTAGAGAAGTATGAGCAATGAGCTACAGAGCCTTCTTCTGAGGTCAGGGGAGAGAGAGAGAGAGAGAGAGAGAGAGAGAGAGAGAGAGAGAGAGAGAGAGAGAGAGAGAGAGAGAGAGAGAGAGAGAGGAGAGGAGAGAGAGCGCACACAGGGAAAGGGGGACAAAAGAAATGGAGGACTGGGCGGGACTATATATGAACTCAAAGAGCCCAGAGAGGTAAGGACAGAATGGGAAGGGACAGAGACTGACTAGGGAGACATACGGGAGATGCAGTGGGTCTACAGACCAGCCTTGGACAGAAAGCAATGAGAGGCTCAGGGATCGGAAGCAGGTCTGCCAGCTGATGGGCGATTTTCTGGGAGCAGGATGCTGAGGGATACTCCTGAGCAACAGCCTCAACTCTCTACCATGCTAGAGGAGAGATCTTGGCTAATACCTGAATCAAGACGCTGGGGAAGGGGTTGAAGCATGGGAGACTGGCATCCAAAGGAAACCGGAAACCACCACCACCACCACCACCGACAGTGAGTTCCACCTAAGCCAGTCTGACCTGTCCAGACACTGAAGAGACGGAAGTAAACAAGGTGCCTCACCTGGAAGTTCCCCCCTGGAAATTGTGTCTGGGTCCAGTTTGTATGTGTCCTGAAGTCTCATCAGTGCTCTGGCGGCTCCGGATTCGTCCTCGTCGGTGGGGAAGAATTGCCGCTGCACGGAGAGGTTGGCGACAAAACCTTCCAAGTGACAGCGAGAAGAGAAGTCACTCCTGATCCTGGGGACAGAATTCTACCAGGGACCAGAGGCTGTCGCTAGAAGGTGTCTGGCTGGTGGGATTTCCCTGTCCCTTCCCTCAAAGGCTGTTGGTAGGCTGTAGGCTCAGTGATCAGGACACGTGCCTGGCAGGCATTCGGGAGCCAGCACCAAAATAAGAGTAGAAAAACAACAATAAGGTGTTCTCCTTCTTTAGAGAGTCCTCCCTGGGGGCTCCTCCACAGAACTTCTTTCTTAGCCCTCCCTATGCTATTCATTTGGAACTAAAAGGCTTAGCACTTGAGTCCAGAGTATGGGCTTGTGGTGTCTGGGCTACTTCAGCGGTCAAATCTATCTAGGCTAGATTTGACCACTGAAGTAGCCCCAGGTGGCTTTCTAGGGCCTCAAGGCCTAGTCCCAACGAGAGACACAATTCCTGATACTCTAGGACTCCGGGCCTTGCCATGCTAATGCTTCAGGCCTGAGAATCTGCCTAAGAACTGAGGACTGGGAGGGGAATGCCAACGAATTCCACTCCTGGCCCCTTTCCAAGAGCAACAGCACCTGGTGCCACCCCTTCTCCACATGGCAAGCCAGGGCCCAGGGATGAAAAAGCTGCTACATTATCTTCTTCACAGCTATATGGTCAGGAACTCTGAAGATGTTAGCATCCACAAAAAAGAAGGAAAGCCTCATAGATAGCCACACTGTACTGTCAGGGTTCCCCCTTATTTCAGGGGCAAGCATCCAACATCAGAGACGAACATAAATCATTGCTCTCTGGGCCTGTCCCATCACCTTCCAGGTAATCCTCGCTCCCAGCTGTTGATGGGAGGTGGCGGGGACAACAGGATCAGACAGCAGATCATCTGCGTCTGTAAGGGCTTCCTCGCCTACACCTCCTGCAAGCAGGAGGAACAGCCTGTTCTGAGCTGTTCTGAGCAGCAGGCCCAGCCCAGGAAAGGGAGGGGAGGCGGGTCTGGGAAAGGCAGTGCTTTCTGGAGGCAGTGAGCTCACAGGCACTGCTCCAGCAGGGCTGAGCTCACCAAACCCTCCCCTGAGACTACCCAGCCCCCAGCCAAGCCCAACCCCAGCTGGTCACGTGGCTGGGACCAGTCTCAGTCAGAGAGACAGCTAGTCTGAAGTTAATCAGCACTCCCAGCTCTGAGCAGAGGCCCAGCCTGAGGCTGGGAATCCCGTGGCCCACCTCCAGCCCACCCTTCCATTACCGAGATCCTCTCCTCTGGATCACAGGAGCGTGTTCACAAACAGAAAGCACTAGCCCAGAAAGAGCCTTTAGCAAATCCGTGCTCCACCCTGGAAATACCATTTCTAGGAATTTAACTTAGAAAAATAATTGGAGGTCGACACCAAGATACATGTAATAGAGCTGAAAATTTGGACACAACCCAGGTGACTTGACCAGGCTTAGAGAATATCACTGTGACAGATGACTATCCAGCCATAACAATCACGGCACAGGCACATTTAATGGCATCTGCAGAAGCTGGGAAACCCAGGACTGAGCACATATTTATGTTGAACCCACGCAGTCATGTTTTGTTGTAAAAGACACACATAGGAAAAAATTCAGATGACGTCTCTATTCCCCAGCTTGCCTCAGCCCCAACACGCAGCCCACCTGGCTCACACGTAAGCAGGTTAATTCTTTTTGGTGTGTGTATGCATGGGTGGTGTTTGTAAATGCGTGTGTATGCATGATCGCATATGGGTGGGTGCACACGTATGCATGCGGATGTGCATGGAGGCCATGGGCCTTCTTCAATCTCCCTCTACTAACTCACGGAGGCAAGACCTCTCAATTGAGCCCAGCACTCACTGATCGGCTAGGCTAGCTAGCCAGCTTGCCCTGGGAAATCTCTGCCTCTCGAGTGCTGGGATGATGCCAGACACACTTGCCTGGCTTTCCATGGCTTCTGGGGATCCAAACTTCAGCTCCCCTACTTGTACGGTGAGGGCTTTACCCACTGAGCCATCTCACAAGCCTGAGATTACAGGGTTTCTTAAATATTTATTTTTTAAAGTTTATGTGTATGAGTATTTTACCTGCATGCATGTTTGTGTATGCATGTATGCATGTCTGTATTTATGTACGCACATATGCTGTGTATACATGTATGCATGCCTGGTGCCTGCAGAGGTCAAAAGAGGGTGTCAGATTAACTGGGACTGTAAATACAGATGGCTGTGAGCCACCATGTAGATGCTGGGGACCAAACTTGGTTCTTCTGCAAGAGCAGCCAGTGCTCTTAACCACTATGTAATCTCTCCATCCACCAAGATCATAATTTTAATGGTGCGTATCATGGAGCAACTGGATTAAGCATCATGATTTTTATGTGATATATTTTGTGTTCCTGAAGTTTGTTATAAAAATATGTATTTCTGGAGCATAATTAGAAAATGTCATTACCAGGAAACATTACAAAAGAACAGGAAGTGACTGTTAGACCATTTTTCAAACAAACCAACAAGGACAGCTCCAGGCAGAAGCAGACAGGCGCACAGACACAGCTGACAGCTGCTCACTGCCCCTCACCTGCGGCCGAGTCCTGCAGGACCAGGTCCCCCAGTGCAGGCCACTCTGTGTTCAAGCGCTTTACCAGCTTATAGGCATTCACGGGATGAGCCAGGTAGCCCTCGGGGTCAGCGGCTGACTTGCTGGTCAGGGCTTCCATTTTACTGGCCCAGCTGTAAAACCAAAGAGAAGAAAAAAAAAAAGACTACCACACCTACCCACACAGGCTGGTAATTTCCTTGGTGAGGCCCAGAGCTCTTTCATCAAGAGATAATAAAACATGACTATAGTAACTTCCTAGATACTTCTAGCCCTTAATCTAGGTAAGAGCTGGGAACTCCAGTGTAAATTAAAATGTGTTACGCAGAAAGGAAAAAGGTGGTTGCTTCTTAGCCCGTAGACTCAGCAGCTCTGGAGGACCAGCACAAGTTAACTGCAGGTCTGCTCCTCTGGGTCACCCTCTCGATGAATTCCTTTTACAGACACTTGGACAGGCTGGGGACAGTGGAGCAGCAGGGAGACTCGGGGTGGGGTCTTAGGACACTGGACACCTCTTAATCTTGGAGAGCTTGGCTTCCTCCACAAGGATGTACTCCTTCAGAGACTGCACGAGGTCCTTCTCTGCATAAATCAGATCAGTCATGTGCCCTACAGGAGAGAAGCAAGGACCAGTGAGAAATGGATGAGGAGTGGCCTGCCCCATACACCAGAGCAGAAATGACTACCCCCAGGCAAGTGCATGTCAGTAAACCGGGAGTCATAGGGACTGGTGGTTAAAGGGACCTAGTCACTCACATGGCATGACCCCAACTCCAGGAAGAGAGATGCTGAGGCGGCAAGAGCATGCCTGGGCAAAGTGCAGGTGCACTGGGGAGGGGACTAAAGGAGAAGTCCTAGCTTCATTTTCTCATCATCACCTGATTGGTCCTATCATAGGGGGATGGACAGCCTAAGGGCTCATCAAATGCAAATCAGCTCTGAACTTCCAGTTGAGAAGGAGAGAATCTGGTCCTTGGGACAGAGAATGCCCACTGCTTAGACCACCCTCTTGCCAAAGACCAAGAAAGACCTGAAAGCTACTTGCAGTCTGCACTTCCAGAAAGGAGGGCCCAATTCAGAAAGCTGCCTCCCAAGATATACGATCATCAGGATTGCGTGGAGGTGTGGGGGAGTAGAACCTTCGCCAGCCCCACCCTCCCTGAACTGAACCCTGAACGAGCCTCAGGCAGTGACATCCCCTAGCACTTAGCTGAGGGCTGCTTAGGTAAACTAGAGTTCGGTTGCCACGTACCAATAGAGGTGAAGAATTCTGCCTGCACCCAGCTCAGGACACCAAACCAGGACATCAGCAACACCAACACCTGGAACTCCATGATGGGAAAGGGCAGTATCTGCAAGGCATTCAGGGTCAGTCATCAGAGGGACACGGTGGAAAGAGCACCTTCAGCTGGACATGGCTGGGACAAGCCTGTAACCTCAGCACTCAAGAGACGGCGGGTGGAAGAACAAAGTTCAAGGCTGCCTGGACTACATAGCAAGATCCTGTACTGGGGTGGGAACAATGTATATGAGAGAACACATTCATATACACTGTGCACATACATACACATACCCTCAAGTATATCACTAAATAAGGTATTCAAGATCGCCCAAGGGAGGGGTCACAACATGGAACTAGGGCTATGTGCTCAATTCTGGCCCCTGCCTGGGTTTTGTTTTCCTTTTTAGAAACAAGGTCTCACTATGGATACCAAGATGGCCTAGAACTCAATAAGCCTCCTGCCTCAGCCTTCCAATCGCTAAGATTACAAGTATGCAGACCCGGCTTCCTTTCTAATACATATGCCACGAGAGTGTCAAGAGCCACACGTAAGACGGTCCAATGCGGACAGTTTGTTCCCAGGACATCAAGATCATGGGGATATCCTAGGGGAAGAAGCAGCTCTGCAGGGCCACTCTCCCCAAAGCACTGATGCAGGTCATACCATCCAGAATGTGACAACGTGCCTCCGACAGAGACCTCCCTTTGTACTTGAACTGAGGGCTGCCCAAAGAGGTAAGAGTCCTGTTACCACATATCAATAGAGGTGACGAATTCAAAGACCTGGATCCCATCCACAAGAAAGTGACAGAACAGAACAGACAATGACAAAGAAATGACAATGAGATAGTATGACGCAGGGGGCCAAGCCAAGTTGAAGTGTACAGAAGGCTGTCAACAGAAGAAGAGGAAAACTGACTTCTGCCCATCTGCCCCTGCTGCAGAGAGCACTTCTGAACAGACATAGGTCTTCCTGTAGTGGAGATGGAGACAGACACCTTCCCTGGCCACTCTCTACCCATTCGCAAACATCTACTTACACCCCAGAGATTCCAGGCACCAAGCTCAGGATACAAAGGTGGATCAGTCGCACACAGTCACAACACTGGGGTTGGGCTGCTGACATGAGTGACAGGCCAGGCACTGCCTTCTCAGCCATCTAGAAACAGTTAGAGTTCTGAGGGACCCAGCAGCAACCTGGAGCAAGCCTTACTGGCGGCTGGCCTAAGTACACAGTGGAGGCTTCAGACATGCTCCCCCATCTCGGCCACACAGCCCGGAACATGCTGGAAAGCCAGCACCCTGCTGAACCCTTGTTCTGCCTATCCTTCCTCTTCGGGTTTCAACTCAGCCAAGTCTCTGAAACAGCTCAGATGGAAATTTACTCTAAAAGAAAGCAAAGGAAATAAATGAGACAAAATGCCCAAAACTATGTAGGAAAAAACTCCAGGTTAGGAGGATCTCTGATGTGGAGGCCAGCCAACTACCCCTCAAAGTGGGGGTGAAAAGAGAGCAGAGTTCAGGCAGGAGACCAGACCAGACCTGGATGAAGCTGGGGAGCTCCATGCACCTCCCAGCTGTGTGGCCAGTTCCAGCGCATACCTAGTCAGAAATCGGGCAGCAGACTCGGGAAAGTGGGGGAAGCCTTTTCATTCCTTCCAAATACCACCCACAGTTCATACCTTACAGCGACTGAGAGAAAGCAGCCAGGTCTCTTTATTACACGAGGGCCAGCTGTCATTTCTCTGGAATGTGCTGCCTGGCTGAGATGAGCCCATCCACAGATCCCAGCCTGGAGACACAGCCTCAGAGAGTCACACATGCGCTTTAGGAAGCGACTTACCAAGAGCCTTCCCAGTCCTGTTCTGGCTGGGGAGAGGAGTAGGAAAACTCTGTAAGCCGGAGAACTGGGTGCCCCAAGCACCATTCTAATCAGGGCCATCTGCTCATTTCTTCTGACCCCAGGATCCCTGAGCTCAAAGGCTTTGTGTAAAAGGTCACCTAACTGGGGTCAGGTGAAGAGGATGCTCTTATTCAAGAGCAACTGCACTCTCCACTGTGGGGGAATGTCAACTCCGGCCTCATAGCTACACCCAGCACTTCACCCAGGACAGAGAAAGTGGGAATATGTGAGTCTGCCCAGGGCCGGCACTGCCAAAGCGGTCCCAGGAGCCCTCAGAAATCCACAAAGAACAAACAATACAGGAGGTGGTCATGGTCAAATCCCTTTTTATGAAAACGCGGCACCAAATAAGAACACTGCTGAGTTTTATGATCCACACCTCAGGGCTTGGAATAATGTCTACCCTGTAGCAAGCACCCAGGGAAAAGCATCATGAATTTGTTTAGATGAAGAAACCGCAACTAAAGAGTTTACACTCTGTATAGTACATTAACATAGACTATGTGACAATAAACACTCTGTGGCCATCAGCATGGAATGATCAAAGCAGAGTGGCAAGAGCCAGCCCTCAATAATCCTTACTGTGTGCTCCATTTTTTTGAAAGGAAAAAAAAATGATGTATGTATACATATAAAAAAGAATCATACCATAACTCTATCTTGGTGAACTGATTTTATTTTTCTTTTTATGTTTGTTTTCCTGATCTTTCTACAAGAAATCCTACTAGAATTAAAAAGGTACATATTTTTGTGATATGTTAAATATGCAGAGGAAACAAAGTGGGCCCTTCTCAACTGAACTCCAAAGGGGCCTTGGCAGTCCCGGTGTCTGGGCCCCTGTAGGGAGGTCTCGCAAAACCTGCCAATGTCCCAGTGACAGCAATTCACCCACCAGGCGGCTGGCACCGTTTCTCGGCATGGTGATTCCAAGACATACAACCTGAGCTCCTGCAGCGAGCCTGCTCTTTGGAAAGTGCATTTATAACCTGGCCAAGTAGCCATGGAAAGATGTTTCCAGCTGCAAACCGGCAGCATCGTCAGCTTCTCCCCTTACCTCATCGGGGAGGACCCTCTGCCAAGCTCTCAGCTGCCATCCAAATGCTGCTACATCTTGAGTTTTAACAAAGCACTTAACAGCCCAGAGACAGAACATGAGTTTGTAAAGAGGTCTTGCCTGGCACTAGGCAAAAATGCTATTTGCCTTCAGTAAAGGGATAACCTCCCCCGAACAAGGCTCTTCAACCCCTTTTCCCACCATACAGTGGCTAACGCTATACTGGCAGAGCCGAGAGGACCCAGGAACTCAACCAAGGAGGAGCTAGGCACAGGCTCCAAGAGGTCACACCACTGAAGCACATGACTGCCCACAAGGGCTCAGAAGTGCACCCAAGTCTCATTGCCAGACACCGTGCCTCACCCATCACCCTGATCATCCTCTAGTGTACTTCTTATCCAGGCAGGTCCCACCTGCTCTGACCTCTTCACCTCTGGATGGGCTTCTCTCCAACTCTATTCTACCAAGTAGCCAGCAAGGCTTGCTGAAGCCCTCCCTTTGGTTCCTACTGCCAGATAAGATACAGTCCAAAACCTTAGCCCAGTGGGCCCTTGTAGCTCCGTGACCTGGCCCTGCTACCCTCTCCTGCCCACCGCACTACCTCAAACTCAAACCTTCAACGACTTCAGTATTTACCTCCACCAAGATACTTGTGAAAGCCAGATCTCTGCTCAGTGAAGCCAAGTGTTCTCCCGTCTCCCAAGAGTCCCCTCGAGTCCCATCTCTCAGTATCCATTTAAGAAAGCAAGTAAAACCGTCAGTAACCGAACTCTGACCTTAGATCTTCGGCCCCACTGCTGTCGTCAGGGGTGGAAGCTCACCAGGCTTGACAGGAATGCCTGTGTCAGGTACTGTACATTTGTCCTTACATCATCTCTAGTCAGTACATGAATGCTGGGAGCCATCAAAACCATCACCTCCTGCTGCAGCAGAGAAGCTGCCAAGGTCCGTTTGCCAACACTTAGCTGGGTTCCCATCTGGGCCTCAACAGATGGTCTAATGGTCTAGTTGAACTTAACTCGTGCGTGAAAACAAAAAAGCATCATCCATGCTGCCCCATGCCCTAGGCTCCGAACCTTCTATTCTGCCTTAGCCAGGCAGAAGATACTGTTGACCCAAGCCAGATGCTCTGGTTCCTCCCACTGCCTCCCGACTAGGCTCTCAAGTGGCTACAGAAGGACCACGCTGAGGAGTGAGGAAGAGTTAACTCTCTTGAGGCAACTCTGGCTGACGAAGGATAAAATACAAGAGGGAGCCAGCAGGTACTTCCTCCAAATACCTTCTGTAAGAAACCGTCCACAGGCATGGAGTCCCCACGGAGGTTCTACACAGAAGCAGGCCCGAAATGGCGGAGGAGCTAGCAGACCTCCATTGAGCAGGACCAGCTTGCTAAGGTACCTCCTCATTGTTTCCCCTTCGTCTCTCCTTTCCCCTCACCCTGGCTGCCCTGCAATAGACTTTTCAATAAGCACTAAGCACTTAAGCTCTGCCTCCGGCTCTGCTTTCTGGGAACCTAGTCTAAGATAACCATGGTTTATGTTTCCAGAGATCTTTCATTTCTACCATCTAATTCTCACAAAAACCTTGTAAGCCAGATAATCATCTCCGCTTCAGCTACAATACTCCCGCCTGGTCCGCAGAGGATACATTCCAAGAAACCCGGTGCATGAAACCACAGATAGTATCGAACCCTGTGTATGCTGCTTTCTCTGTGAGTACATACCTATGATGAAATTGAATTTGCAAATTAGACACAATGAGAAATTATCAGCAGAACGAAATAGAATGGTTATAACAAGTTACTGAAATGAAGCTGCCAGCGTGGCTACTTTTGCACACTGGGGCCCACTATTTAAAAGGTTACCTGAGCGCAAGCAGTGTTAATACCATGCAGTCAACCTGATAAGCAGGTGGCTACAAAGGATGGCGAGTCTAACAATGGCCAGTGTACACAGCAGGGATACACTAAACGAAGCAATGATAGCCTGTGAAAACCAGAAGGGAGGGACGCGGATTCCATCACAGAACTCGGGCAGGCTCACAGTTGTTTATTTCTATGATTTTCCAATAAACATGTTGAGTGTGGATGATGAAAGCTAAAGAAAGTGAAATCAGGACTAAGGAGGGACTTAGTGTATAAGACGTGAGAAAGATCACTATGGAGGGAGGGCTCCCCATACACCTGACATATGTTCGCAAGCTAAACCCCCCAACAAAGCCCCCTTCTGCTAGCCATGACCATCCAATCTCACATGTGTCACTTCATGGGACATGTGACTTCCTGAAATTGGGAAGTCATATTCTACTCAGGTTGAAGACTTTCTCATGGAGGGCTCAAAGATTCACAAATAAAGTCCATGACATCCCTAGTTGGAGCCCATTAGGAAAAGGAGAGCCCATGGACAAAAAAAAAAAAAAAAAAAAATAACAACAGTTCCCTGAATTCAAGTGGGCAGTCATTTCAACTGGGCACATTATGCATTATCAGTCAACCCAGTTTTGACACCCAAGAAACAGGTAGGTACACCTGCCCTGGGGTAGGAAAGACCCAGAGTTAAATTCTCACTGGCTTTGTGACCTTGGTCAAGCCCTAGACTTCCTGATCCTCCTGCACAGGAACTGAATTGGATGACAAGTGTCAGCAAGCTGCCAACCATTGGGCTGATTTTGACCAATCGTTGGCACCAAGAGAATCGCAGGAACCTGAGGGGAGCTGAAGTGGGCATTTGCTCGCCCAAGTTAGTCGCCCTTGGAAGGAGGAAGGTCCATGAGGAGGCAGAGGAAATGGCGGAAGGTGAATGATGCCCGCATCCCAGGAACGCCAGCAGAGACGACATATTCCATTCAGGACAGACTGGAATCAGGTGTCACAAAGTACTCAATACTCAGAGGTGACCCTGGAATTGTCTTGTCACAGACCCTAAAGCCCACCAAGGACAGTTCCCCAGCAAAAGGCCAGGAGTGCAACCAATACTCCAAAATCTCCTAGACCTCTGTGCTTCTGACCTGCGCATTCCAGGCTCCTACAAGCACAAGCCTTGGGGATTCCACCCCACCCTGGCTCCCAGGAGTGCCAGGTACAGAGCAGGCACTTCCCAAGAAGTCTGGAGCAGAGGCTGGCCTGGACCAGGCTCACACAGACCTACCAGAGCCAGGGAATCTCTATCAACTTAATCCTCTGCCCTGCAGTGGTCTCAGCTGAACAAAACCCCTCTTCTCTAAGAGGTCCAGTCCAGACCTTCTCATCCTGCTCCGCTCTCACTGAGAAGAAAAACTGTCTGTCTATCCCTCATTTCATGTCCCCAGCACAAAACCCACAGACTAGAGGACTCCATGGTCCCCTTCACTCTGGGAGAGAATGGTGGCCTGCTGTCAGGCACTTCACAGGTCTAAATGACTAGATTTAAATGGCGTTTTCAAAGCTGAGCTCTTCTTGCAGTATTCAGCTGGTCTTCACGTGCCGGCATTACTGCATCTGCTGCCAACCTCCATCTGCATAAAATTAAGCTCTTGACAGATCCTAGAATCCAGGGACACACCTCCCAGGCCTCTGCACACTATCAGCCAGCGTGGCCATAAGTCAGCCAAGGCCTTTCGTCCAGCCTCAAACCCTCCCGAGGATGTGGGAGGGCGCACTCAAGAAGGGAAGCTTTCTCAGGAGATGAGGAAACCCTCAATTCCCTCTCTCCACTCATTCCTCAGACTTGTGTGTACTCAGTCTCCCTCTGATGAGCACCCATCAGAGGCTCATCAGGGCTCCTCCCTGGCCGAGGCTCGTTGCCAGTGCTAAACAGCAACCTCAGAGAGATTAGGAGCTGCCTATGGGACAAAAAAAAATGCCTCTTCCACCTCCTCTTCTCCCTTATTCTAGTTAGCCAGGCACGTTCTAGCCAGATACCAGGCACACACTATTCAAGGAATGGCCCACAATCCATTGTGGGCCATCCAATCTGTAGATAAGTAAGCCACTCTCTGCATCACCTCACAGCAGAGCCTGTGACAAGGAATACCAAAGGCCACATATAATGCTTCCTTCAGTTGGGTTGTCACCGTATCTGCCTGATGAGCTCTCCAAGTACTAAGGAGGGTTAGTATGACAGAATCTTCGGGATAAGGCTTCCAGCCAACTCCATCCTTGCAACGTGGCTTCACTGGCTGGGCCACACAGTGGACGAGCTGGACTGTGTGAGAACAAGAAGGCCCCAAAAGGAAAGAATCCAGAGGTCAAACATCCTGTGCATGGAGAGGAGCCGAGAGTCCCGGCCTTGGGGCAAAAAAAACCCATAGTGACAGACTGTACCTTGGACACTTCCAAGGCAGATGAGGTGCAAGGTAAAGGAAATCCCTGTCAATTTAACAGAGAACTCAACCATGGATTGTCGCAGGTGTGATATAAACTCAGAACAAGCAACAGATTGCGAAAGTGCCCTATATTCTGAGCTAGACAAAGCTTAGGACATTTGAGGGTGCCAAAAGCTACAAAGTGGTGCACCCAGACCCTGCCCTTAGGTCCATCAGGAGGACCAGGTGGTCTGCACAAGCCTTAAAGTGAGATTCAGCAGGATGAGGAGGCCGCCTCAGAGGAAACTCAATGACCTCTCTGACAGCATAGTAAATGTTACAGTAGGACACAGATGACAGAAGCACCCACCTGTACTTCCCAGTGACAACGGGGGACAAACATGCTCTTGACCCATGCTCAACGAACTTCTCCACGCACAGGTTTCTCACTCCTTGGTGGTTGGGGCTCTTGAACAACTCTCCCCTAATCGGCCCTTTCCCCATTACCTTGCCTCCACTAGAATATCACAAAGATGATACTGGCCCAAGTTTGTGGCCACTTTGGGTGCTTCCCAAGTGACCACTCCAGTCCACAGGAGCTCCTGCCCCCTGTCCTGGGGCATTCAGACATCTGCCAAGTCCACACGGTCCAAACTCCCTAGCAACCCAGTACTTACCTTGCTGCTCCTCTAGACCTGAACTTTCTGAGTCTTTCCTCTGCCTGCCTTTGCAGTCTCCAGGCACACTGAAGCTGTTTGTTGAATCAGTCAGTCACCACGGGTCTCAGCAACTACCGAGGGAAAACATCAGAGGTTCGACAGGGATGCCTGACAGAGAGGAGGAGGCTTTCTGATATAACTGTCCATAAAACTAGCGGCACCAAGCTAGTCCCTGTTAGGCTTGGGAGCCCTTAGCAGCGACCCCTCCGGGGCCAGGCGGGCGCCTCCGCTTTAGATGGGGGCGACTCCGGGGTCAGGCCGCCCCTTCCCGGGATCCTGACCCCACAGGCCAGCCAAAGTGTCCGGCCCGGAGGAGCCGCACCGACAGGAAGGGCGCCGCCGACCTCACCGCCCTGACCCTGGGAAGGGACACGGGCGGGACAGGAACCGAGGCGGGTGAAGAATCAGGGCGCTGGGCGCGGGGCGCGGGGCTGCGTGATCCCGGATTCAGCTCCCAGCTCCGCGCAGGACAGGTCGCACCGCCTGGCCACCCCAACCCGAGCTCAGCACCGCAGACGACCCCGCAGAACCGCGCTCACCTGGACACGCGCAGCAGCCGGCGTTTCTAGAACCTCCCGCGGCGTCGCCCCGGCGCGCTCGGCTC
>NC_022014.1:44620470-44644636 GCF_000317375.1 Microtus ochrogaster
CCACCCCAGGGCCCGCCTGGGCCTGGCTTGGAGCCACTGGAGCCTCGGGGAAGGCCCGAGCCGCTCGCCACGCGCTGCACGTATGCGGTGCCCGCCTCCCTGCACCTCGTGGGACCCCGCACGACGAGCGACATCCCCCCCATGCCAGTCATCTCCGGCCCCTGACTCCTGCCCTCGTCCTCTGTGGTCCTACCTCCCCCACATCCAGCACAACCGGCAGATTTCAGGAGGCTGGCGTCATTGAGGAGGGGAACTGAGTGTCCCAGGAGACTTGAGGAAGAATAGTCTGGGGTGCGCTCAGGGCAGGTGACCCATCCCCAAAGCCTAACTGCTTCTCTGAAGGACTCAGGCTGGCCCTGTTAGGACTCTTTTGACGAGGTGAGGAGAAGTTGCCACAGCCTGGAGCATCCTGGGGCTGACCTATGGCTTATCACCCAAGCCAGTGAGATTGGACACCTCAGCCAGCCAGCTGGGCCTGAAAGCCAGTCAAGAAAGGGAAGCAGCCTACCTTAGTCTGAACTAAAGGATGCCCTGGCGGCTGAGCAGGTTCCCACGCCTGCCCTGTGAGCTTGCCTCTCCATGAATGAGAAGCAGTCTGAGAATCTCATCAGGGAGCAGAGCCCAGAACGGAGATGCCCAGCCTGTGGGACTGCATCTGGAGCCGGTTGAGGATTCCCTATAACGGCAAGGGCCAGGCAGACAGCCTAGACTGGGAAAGACAGACACACAAAAACACAACTCAGAAAATACCACTCAGCCATTGTCGGTGTCTGTGTTAGCCACCAGCCAGAACTCGGATGAAACCAAACACAAACCTTCCTGCATCTGCTAAGCCACGGAAAGTAGTCTGCCCAGATCTTTCCATGCTTTCCCGATTCTCTCTTCAGACGTCACCCTCCTCCTTTCCATGGGATCTTTCCCATTGGCCTATAAATACCTTCAAACCATGGCTGTGGAACATAACCCTCGAATCACCCTACCACCTACTGTGCATCTCTCTGCAGCCAAGCCCTCTTTTTGACCTCTCAAGCCTTCCAGCTCTACAACAGCCCCAAGCTAGTGTTCTATACTATGTTTATTGTTTTCCATATATGTATGCTCTTTTCAATACATCATCTAAATCAGCTTGCAAATACTTTACTACTGCTTTAGTATTGCTGCTTTTTCTTGATCTGTTCGGGTTGTCTAGATACTCTTGGCTCACTGTTAGTCTGTATGTTAGTGACTTTCTGCACTGCAGTAATGAAATACCCCAAAAAGCAACTGTAGGAAAGAAAGTTTTGTTTCGGTTCACAGTCTGAAGGGACAAGCTGCCATGACAGGGACGGCACAGAGGCATAAGGAGGCTAGTCACGTGGTGTTCACAGGCAGGAAGCGGCCAGAGATGGAAGTTGGTACTCAGCTCTCTTTCTTCTTTCTTTCCTTTTTCTTCATTCCAGAACCCCAACCCATAAGACAATCCTATTCACATTCAGAGAGGGCCCTCAGTTAAGCCTTTCTGGAATGCTCTCAAAGACACACCAGAGATGCATCTC
Source organism: Microtus ochrogaster (assembly GCF_000317375.1). Classification (NCBI taxonomy): domain Eukaryota; kingdom Metazoa; phylum Chordata; class Mammalia; order Rodentia; family Cricetidae; genus Microtus; species Microtus ochrogaster. The sequence continues at coordinate 44,622,006 of NC_022014.1, forward strand.
CTAAGTGAAGGTAAATCCCATCAAATTGGTAACGAGGAAAACCAAGACATCAAGTCATATGGTCTATGAGTGTGCTGCTAGGAGTGGACTTTCCACTTCATTAGAATTCAAGCATCCACAATGCTCCCCAGAGCTCCTGGCTTTCAGTGGTATTAGAAGCGTATGTTAATACCTCCTTTTTCATCTATAATTGTATTAATTTGCATCCTTTCTTTGGTTAAGATAATAGAGAAAAGGCTCTGTTAACCTTGTCTAACCAACCCTTTGTTTTACTGTTCCTCTGTATTGTTCCCTAGCATCTGTGGTAGTTTGAGTGAAAAATGTCCCTCATGGTCTCAGGTTCCCAGTAGGTAGCACTGTTTGGGGAGGGAGATGTGGTGCTGATTGCTGGAAGCAGCATGTCACTGGAGAAAGGCTTTGAGATCAGATAGCCTGACGCTACTCCCTGTTTGCTCTTTCTGCTGGTGCTTCTGTTTGAGCATGTGAGCTTCCTGCTCCTGCTGCCACGTCTGCACTTGCCATTATGTCTCCCTGCCATGATGGACTGTAGAACTTCTCCTGTCCTGCAGCTGCTCTCAAATAAACAAACTGAGGCTGATATTAATTATAAATGCTTGGTCAGTAGCTCAGGCTTATTACGAACTAGCTCTTACATTTTAAGTTAACCCATATTCCTTATTTATGCTTTGCCACATGACTTGGTACCCTTTCTCAGTACAGCACATTCATCTTGCTCCCTCTGCATCTTGCTGGCAAGTGCAGACTCTGCCCTTCTTCCTCCCAGCATTCTCCAAGTCTGGCTCTCCTGCCTAACATTATTTTGCTCAGCTATTGGCCTGTTAGCTTCTTTATTAAACCAATCACAACAACATATATTCACACTATTCACACAGTGTAAAGGAATATTCCACAGCAATGAACTCTTATCCCTCTGGAACCCTAAGTCTAAATAAACTCTTCCTTCTATAAGTTGCCTTGGTCATGGTGTTTTATCACAGCAGCAGGAAATTAACAAATAGTCTGTATTTCATTAATTTCTGTCTTGATCTTTATTATTCCTTTGTATCTTCTAATTTGAGTTTGGCCATAGCCTTTTCTTTAGGGCCAATCATCCAATAATTCTACTTTTTTTCTCTTTCCCTAGAAGTACAAAGTGCCTAGGCTACTTTGTGATATAACCAGTCATGTGTTTTCCCCTGTGCTCTTGAACTTAAGCTGGGGTCTTAATATTTCTGGCACTAATAAAAATAATTATGTTGTTGTACAAAACACTGAATGAAATTAAACACAAACCTGAGCTGGTTTCCTTTTATATAAACCCCATACCCCGATACTCTTGTGTTACAAGAAGAGGGAGCGGGTCCTTTGTTTGTCCCAGCTAGCTTACACCCAAAACAACCACACAGAAACTGTATTAATTAAAACACTGCTTGGCCCATTAGCTCTAACTTCTGATAGGCTAACTCTTACATATTAGTTTCGCCCATCTCCTTTAAACTGTGTATCACCATGTGCCAGTGGCTTACCAGAGATTCTAACTGGAATCCATCTCAGGCAGAAGATCCATGGCTTCTCTCACTCTGCTCTTCTTTCTCCCAGCATTCAGTTCTTTTTTCTCTGCCTACCTAAGCTTCACCCTAACAACTAGGCCAAAAGCCGGGCGGTGGTGGCGCACGCCTTTAATCCCAGCACTGGGGAGGCAGAGGCAGGCGGATCTCTGTGAGTTAGACCAGCCTGGTCTACAGAGCTAGTTCCAGGACAGGCTCCAAAACCACAGAGAAACCCTGTCTCGAAAAAAAAACCAAAAAAAAAAAAAAAAAAAAAAAACAACTAGGCCAAGGCAGTTTCTTTATTCATCAACCAATGAAAGCAACACACAAATGGAAGACCCTCCTACACCATTTCCCCTTTTCTGTTTAAACAAAAAGGAAGGCTTTAACTTTAACATAGTAAAATTGCATATAACAAAACAGGTATCAAGCAAGAATTACAGTTACAATATTTATATCTACTTTATCTTTTATCATAACTAGGGAAAACTACAATTATAACTATAAATTCTTCAACTCCATCAAAGACTCCAGAAGGATATAATATTACCTAAGTAAACAGGAAGTACATTGTAAGCAACTTCCAAAACTCTAGAAATGACAGAGACATCTCACTACCTGGACATTTACCCAAAGTTCTTTTGTACCACTGGGACATCAATCTTAAGCCTACAGGCCCATAGTATCCAGCAGACTTTTCAACGAAGCAGGAAATTTCAAGGACGGTTTAGTCACTTTCTTCTGTATCCTGCAGAAGGTCTCACAGAGTCTTTCATGAAGCAGTAACCCCAAAGGATCATTTCACCTTTAGGCAAGTTTAGCAGTCATCTCTCTGTGGGTTCTTCATGTCCAATTTATGCAACAGTCCAGGCAAGAGCAGTTTCTTGCCCAAATGGCTAACCAATTCCGTAAGGAGCCTTTTCGATGTCCATCTTCCTCAGGAAGTAGCTGGTGCTGCCAGGAGCAGACGTGTCTCATTGTCATGAAAAGCCCTAAGTTATTAAAACATTTAAAATGCCATATTCTGTAGTCTTTGAAAGATATGAAGAATGTCTATCTGAAATAGAGGCACATGTGATAGGGTGAATCCAAATCTTAGTTGTATTCTAGTCATATTGCCTTCCACAATTTCTCCTACAGGACTTTTAACGCAGAGGGATGATATTATTTTAGAATGGATCTTTTTACTACATAAACCAAGTAAAAAATTTAAAACTTATGTAGAAAAAGTCTCTCAATTAACTATAAAAAGTAAATTGAGACTTCATCAACTATCAGGTACAGACCCAGCAGAAATTATAGTGCCTTTCACTATTGATAAAATAAAAAAGTTACAGGAAGACAATGAACCATGGCAAAGAGCTTGTGCTAATTTTTTGGGAGAAATTAATAGCAACTATTCCAAAAGTGATAGACTTAATCTTATAAAGAGAACTTCTTGGATTCTTCCTCAAATTGTATGTGATGCTCCAATAACTGGAGCCCGTACATTTTATACTGATGCTAATAAATCAGGGAAGGCAGGCTAAAAATCAGAAGAATTGAGTAAGATGAAACAAAGCCCTTATAATTCTGTCCAGAAGGCAGAATTAATTGCCATTCTTATGGTGCTAAGGGATTTTAAAGAACCTCTTAATATAGTTACTAATTCACAATATGCAGGAAGAGTTATCTTGCATATTGAAACCACTAAATTTATACCAGATGATACAGAATTGACTTCATTGTTTATCCAGGTACAAGACATAATCAGGAATAGGCTTTGTCCTATGTACATAACACACATCCAATCCCATACAGGTCTGCCAGGTCCTCTAGTACAAGGTAATGCAGAAATTGATCGAATATTGATTAGAAGTGTGTTGCAGACCTCTGAATTTCCCAAAAAACATCACGTCAATAGAAAAGGTTTAAAGAAGGAGTTTTCTATTACTTGGCAACAAGCTAAGGAGATTATAAAGAGATGCCCTACTTACTCTTTCTATAATCAAACATCACTACCTGTAGGGACTAACCCAAAGGGTACTCAAAGGAATGAAATCTGGCAGATGGATGTGTTCCACTTTGCGGAATTTGACAAATTGAATTTGTACACCACACCATTGACACTTATTCAGGCTTTCAGTGGGAAACTGCTTTAAGCTCAGAAAAGGCTGATTCAGTAATCACACATCTATTAGAAGTTATGGTCATAATGGGTATACCTGCACAAATAAAGACAGATAATGGTCCAGCATATGTCTCTAGGAAAATGAAACAGTTTTTTGTTCATTATATAATATAAAGCATGCTACAGGAATACCACACAATCCTACAGGTCAAGCAGTCATAGAAAAATCAGATCAAACTATAAAGGATATATTAAACAAACAAAAGGGGTGGAAAATACCCCCAGAAATAGATTACATAATGCTTTTTTAACCTTTAATTTTCTTAATGCCAATGAAAAAGGGACAACAGCAGCAGAAAGACATTGGATAATGAAAAAGTTTGCTAAATTAAATCAACCAGTTTATTTCGAAGATGTGCTGACCTCGCAATGGAAGCCAGGAGATGTGCTGCGTTGGGGAAGGGGTTTTGCTCTTGTTTCCATAGGAGAAGAAAAATTGTGGACACCATTGAAATTAATAAAGGTTCGGTTCGAAGAAGAGAAACCTCTTGGAAAAGAGAAATGACAGCTCATCCACAATGATGATAATCATACAGGTGGTTAAAAAGAACATATAGGATGGGGACAGGGTTCTGTTCTTATCTTTGCAGGAAAACACTCATCTTCAAAGAATTCAGGGGACCCTGGATGTTTGAATACTGACAGCTGAAAAAATAACTACCCAATAAGGATCATCAAGAAACCCAAAAATGTTCCATAAGTATAGATATCAAGAATATACATATATACATATATATATATATAATTTCTAAATATATAAAGCTGGTTTTGGAGTTGGACTCTGGCTCGGTCCCTCTCTAATTCTAAGCCTGTTGTTAAGAGAAAAGCCCAGAATTTCTGTCTCATGTCAAGAGCCATGATATGGAACAGAAAGAAAAAAGACTTTAGAAAAAAAAATCTTTATTTTTATGTCTATTTTTGTCTTTATCATACACTTCATTGAATATATATGTCTATATAAATAATGCTTAAATTTTCCACAATGAACAATAAATTTTTTCTGCAATAATTTTTGAAGTTTCCAGAAAAAAGATGGAGCCCCTCAACAACAACTCCACCTGATTGATATGACATCATGATACTGATAGCGCTACTATAAGACCTGTTTTGGGTACCAGTTACACAGGATGGTTCCAACTTGGTTAGCTAAAATGGTACACATCTTTTACAATGTTCTTGCCAGACCGCCACAAAATACTTAGAGACTATTTGCAATCTTACCAGACATTAATCTTAAAACTTAACCATCATTTTACTTTCACAGGATCCCGTAGAAAGAACATCGCCCCCATGACAGCTGGAAGTAATTTTAGAAGACAATGTCCCCTCTCCCAGCAAAGTTTGTCCTCAGTGTTAGAGACATCATTTGGGGGCTGATTATAATTGGTATATGGTTGAAGGTTAGGGGAAATTTTATAAGCTCAGGGATCTTTTTGTAAAAAAAAAAAAAAAGAAAAAGAAAGAAAGAAAGAAAGGGAAAATTAGATGATGGGATAATAGATTGGTTTGTGAGTTATTATTTATAGACAATTACATTGGTATAGATTCTTGTATATTGATACAAAGTTAAATAATATTGAATATTGTATGCATGCATGCTTCTACCTCTGTTTAAAACATTTTTATGTATTGATATATATATATATATTTACCATATTGCAGTGTACATTTCTACCTCTGATCAAGATACTTATACATTGTTTACTTTTGGAGGTCATAGTCCTCATTTATTACACAGTTGTTTATTGTCTTAGTCTTTAAGTTAGATAGGTATTAAAGAATTATATATCAATAGTCATCTATGTTTGTCATACTTATAGTTAGACTAATCAGGTTCTTTAGATACATAGAGATTATATTATGTATAGATAGATAATCTTCAACCACTTCAAAGAGCTGTAGAAAATGGCATTTGAATAACTTAGAGATCTGTTGAAGTGAGAGACTCAATTGCTCCTGGCAGCACCGATCAATTCCCAAAAGAATGTTGAGTACCAAATCAATTCCCAAAAGAATGTTGAGTACCAAAGACACTCCACTCAGAGCTTGTTTTCTTCTTGGCAGAACTGGCCTTTGGGCAAAGAAATGCCCATTCCTTAACCACTGACAAAGATACATAGTATCCATAAATGGATAAAACAGGACTGTCAAATCCTGCCAAGACAGGATTTGAAAACTTTCTTGCCTTTGAAAACGGTCTGTCAGTTATTTTAGGCCTTAGCCAAAGTTGGTTGCTTCAATGTACTTTGGGTGATTGCCCAGGTAGCCCAATTGTCTCTGTCACTTTGTTGCACATTTTGGAAGTTGCTTGATTGCGCTTTTTGCTTACTCAAGTAATATTGTTTCTCTTCTCAGATCTTCAATCAGGTTGAAGGTTAGATAGTTGTAGTTACCTTCCTCACGATTTAGCCAAGCTTAATTCCAATGCAAGATTTAGACTCCTTAAAATAGAATGTTTAGTAAAACTTTTATTATGTGTTCCTTGCTTAATATTGCTTATATTGTTTGTAATTTTATATTTGGTATCTGTTCCTATTATATATAGTTTTATTGGGTTTGGCTCAATCTTGTTTAGACAAAAGGGGGAGGTGATGGGGGAAGCTCTGTTAACCAATCACTTTTAAGAAGTGGAACCAAATTAAGGTGTGGCTACCTGGAGCCCAGGAAGAAAAACTGGAAGGGACCAGGTGCTCACTCTCTCTGGGTGATTCCTGCAGGACACAGCAGAACTCAGACTTCCCATTCTTGTGGCATGAGTTTACCATTATAACAATTAAAAATATAATTGTTTATCTTTAAGATGACCTTGTTATTTCCCAAATCAAGTGAACAATTACACCCTTGCTACAGATGTACCTAGGTAGAACATTTTGTATTGTTGTCTGCCATGAGTATGCACTGCTGACCCCTCTGCATGTAAGCTCTGCTGATAGATACAAAGGTGTCCAACACATGGCCCATAGGTCACATGAGACCAAAGAGTCCTATGATTTCACCGCAACACAAAATTGGAAACTTACTTATAACATGAATGTGTGTGTGTGTGTGTGTGTGTGTGTGTGTGTTAACTCAACTCTGTGGTTCTTAAGAGAATAAACTTGCACATTTGCTGGTGTCAATGTCGTGTTTTACACTGTGAATATGTGTCACTCTATTTGGTTTCATAAAAAGCTGAACCGCTAATAGACAGGATAGAAGCCAAACAGACATGGAATGAGTAAGACACACAAAATAGGATACAAGTAAAAGCCACATGGTAGAATATAGATTAATAAACATAACGTGAGTTAATTTAAGTTATAAGAGCTATGAGCCAAGCTTTCATAATAATAAGTCTCCATTTTATTACTGAGGAGACAACAGTCCCAACCAAAAATGTCAGCCAACAAATGCCACCCAACATCTGGGAACATATTTCCACATAAGACCTGAGCCAGTTTTTTAAAAAGGATCCAAACACACAAAAATGGAACCAAACATGGCTTCCTAGTCCCAGAGTCTCTCATGTGGGCTCTCATGAGATGAATCTCTGGCTGTTACCTGCCGGATTAAGCCGCCAGCACACAATGAACTAAGTATCTTGAGGTTTAACTCTTGCTCATGTAGACAGAGAAGGTTACAGATGTGCAGTAAAGCAGATCCTGACAGAAAAGACCTCCAAACAGGTTACAGTGTGTTTAACAATGTGTGTAGGCACAAGATAAAAGGAAAAGGATATCAACAGTCATAATATATAAGTAAATAGTTTAAAAACAGTTGAGTAAATAAGCCACATAGAGATGGGAAATGCACAGTGAGTCTGGATCCTGTCTGCTATTGTGCTCTCTTTGAAAGATTTGATTGCTGCTGAATGAATGACAGCTGCTGAGAGACATTAGATTAGGGAAGCTGCTAAATTAAGTCAAGCTATATATTTTTAAAATGTCTTAACTTCAAAATTCAAGTCAAAAATATGTTGCATTGGAAAAGAGGTTTTGCTTTTGTTTCTACAGAAAATAAAAGGTTGCGGATTCATTCAAGGTTGATTTGATCTAGAAAAAAACCCATAAAAATCCTGACTACAGATATAAAAAAATAAACCTAAAAAACTACAAGACAGATTACATATATCTTACCTGCTTAAACAGAAAACAAAAAAAATCATTTTTAACTGACTTGTGCACACTGCACATTCCATACTTGTGCTAATGCTATGTATATACCTTGTGCTGGTATATACCTTTGAAAATGTGTGTGTGTTCAGGAAAAGGGAACCAGATAACAAAGAAAACTGATGGCCCAGGTGATTCAGCCTCTCAGAATGCCTCTGTTGTAGTTTCCTTAGAGTTCTGTGTACAGAGAACAGCTTCAGGACTGCTGGCTGAGATGGTCCAGCCTCACAGACTATTCTAGCCAGGACTTGACCATTATCCTAATTTTCGTGGGGTCCCCTAAAGATTGCACACACACACACACACACACACACACACACACACACACACACACACACCAGGAAGCAGTCTAGAGTATATAACACCCACATTCCTAAGAGGTGGGATGGATAGTTTTTGGTCATTTGGTGGATTATGGAGGTTTGTCATCATTTGGAGGTTGGTTACAAATTATTACTGGTCATGGCCAACAAAAAAAAAAACAAAGGAGATTAGATTCAGGGATCTCTTTCTAAAGAGAAAAAGGAGAGATATTGTAGGAGGAGGCTAGTTTGTAGTAAGGAGTCTGCTTGTTTATCCTGGCCACCCAGAACCAAAATAACCACACATAAATTGCATTAATTAAAACACTGGTTGGCCCATTAGCTCTAGCTTCTTATTGGCTAATTCTTATATTGATTTAACCCATTTCTTATTAATCTGTGTATCGCCATGTGGGAGTGGCTTACTGGCAAAGATTCTAACCGATATCTGTCTCAGGTGGAGGAACCATGGTGTCTCTCTCTGACTCTGCCTTTTTCCTCCCAGAATTCAGTTCTGTCTTCCCTGCCTACCTAAGTTCTGCCCTATCAACTAGGCCAAGGCAGTTTCTTTATTCATTAACCAATGAAAGCAACACAAAAACCCCGCCTACCTAAGTTCTGCCCTATCAACTAGGCCAAGGCAGTTTCTTTATTCATTAACCAATTGAAGCTACACATAGACAGAAGGACCTCCCACACTATTTCCCCTTTTCTGTTTAAACAAAAAGGAAAACTTTAACTTTAACATAGTAAAATTACATATAACAAAACACGTATCAAGCAAGAATTACAGTTACAATATTTATATCTACTTTATTTTTTATCATAACTAAGGAAAACTATAACTATCACTATAAATTCTTCAACCCCATCAAAGACTCCAGAAGGATGTAATATTACCTAAGTAAACAGGAAGTACATTGTAAGCAACTTCCAAAACTCTAGAATTGACAGAGACATCTCACTGCCTGGACAAAGTTCTTTTGTGCTGTTGGGGCATACATATTAAGCCTACAGGCCCATAGTATCTGGCAGACTTATCCATTAAGGAGGAAATTTCAAAGACAGTTTAGTCACTTTCTTCTGTATCCTGCAAAATGTCTCACAGACTCTTTCATGAATCAGGAACCCCGAAAGATCATCTCACCTTAGACAAGTTCAGTAGTCATTTTTTGCAGGTACTGCATGTCCAGTAAAGCAGTTCAGGTAAGAGCAGTTTCCTGCCCAAATGGCTAAGGAGCCTCTTCGATGCTCATCTTCCTCTTAAAATAGCTTGGTGCTTCCAGGAGCAGATGTGTCTCACTGTCATAAAAAGTCTTAAGTTCTTAAACATTTTAAATGCCATATTCTGAAGGTCTCTGAAAGACTTGAAGAATACCTATCTAACTGAAATATATCTCTATACATCTAGAAAATCTAACTAACACGACTGCAAGCTTAACTATTATAAATGAGTATCTATTAACTTATATTTCTTAATTATACATTACATTTTTAAATGAGCTACACAAGCACAATACCTTAATCAAGATCAGAAATACATATACATATAACAAAATTGACCTTAAATTTGTATCAATAAACCAAGATCCATACCAATGCAAATTATTCATATCTCCATCATATCCCCCCTTTAAATGTAAACAAATAATTATAAACAATATTTGGGAATATGGGGATAGTTATTTCTCTATGCTGAGATAAAAGAGTGTATTGTTGAATCTACTTTTGAACAACCACTAGTTTCAAATATTTTACATTGGTATAGATTTTTGCATATTGATACAAATTTTAAGTTATTTTTCTTAGAACATACTATATATACATTTCTACTCTGATTTAATGCATATAATTTAACAATGTAATGCAAATTTCTAGTATCTGAAAATTATTATTTATAATAAGGTTATAATATGTTGTTATTATTATTACAAACTATATAGGATAATAAAAATGCAGGTTAGTGGTTAATCACCTAAAATAATCAAACTTGTAGTCACATTAGGTATATTTTCAAGGACAAACAGATATACTTTAGATAGATTCAAAGACCTACAGAATACGGCCTTTAAAGGTTTTGTTAACATAGTGCTTTTCATGACAGTCAGATATGATTGCTCCTGGCAGCACCAATTTACTTCAGAGAAGATGATGGGCATTGAAGAACCTTCCTATGGAGTTGCTTTCTTTGTGGCAAAAACTAACCATTTGGGCAAGAAACTGCCCTTTCCTTGACTGCTGATAGTATGCTGTATAAACTGGATAAGCAGGACACATAGGAAAAAGACTGCTGAACTTTGTCAAGATAAAGTGGGACAGTCCTTCAAAATTCCTGCTTCATAGAAAATTCTTCTGGCCATTCTGTAGGACACACAGGAAAACAACTGCCAAAATTTGCCAAGACAGGGTAGGACAGTTCTTCAAAAATTTCTGCTTCACAAAAAAAGTCTGTCAGATATTCTAGGCCTATAGGCCAAAGATGGATGCCCCAACATCACAGAAGAACTGTGGGTGACTGTCAGGCAGCCAGATGTGTTTGTTGCTTCATAATTTTGGAAGTTGCTTGCTCTGCACTTCCTGTTTACTCAGGTAATTATATCCTTTTGGGGTCTCTGATGGAGTTGAAGACTAAATAGTTATAATTACAGCTTTCCCTAGTTATGATACAAAGTAATTAGATACAAAACTTTGGAACCATCAAGAGAGAATAGATAATGGAATATTTTATCTAAATTTGTCAAGTACTAATGGACTAAAAATTGAAATATATTTCTTACTTGATAATTGTTCTTAATGTATATAGTTTTACTGTGTTAGAGTTAAAACCTTTCCTTTTTATTTAGGCAAAACAGAGGAAATGTTGTGAAATAATCTTTTTGTAAACTGTGAATATGTATCACTCTGACTGGTTTAATAAAAAGCTGAACAGCCAATAGCTAGGCAGGATTTGGGGGAAGGAGAGAACACTGGGAAGAAGAAGGAGAAACCAGACAGATGCAGACTGAGTCAGACACATGAAATGGGATAGCGTTAAAAGTCATATGATAGAATACATGTTGACAGAGGTTTTTCTGTCCTGCCTGGTTCCCACAGTTGTTAAGTCCCAAAGAAATCACACAGAGGTCTACATTAGTTATAAAGTGATTAGTGCATTAACTCAGGCTTCTTATTAACTCTTACAACTTATATTAGTCCATTATTCTTAATCTATGTTAGCCACATGGCTTGGTACCTTTTTCAGCAAGGCAGTCACATCTTGCTCCTTATGTGGCTGGGCCAGGACTGCAGAAAGAGCTTCCTTCTTCCCAGAATACTACTGTTCTCATTGACCTGCCTCTACTTCCTGTCTGGTTGTCCTGCCTATACTTCCTGCCAGGCTACTGATCAATCAGCTTTATTTAAAATATAATTGACAAGCCGGGCGATGGTGGCGCACGCCTTTAATCCCAGCACTCGGGAGGCAGAGCCAGGTGGATCTCTGTGAGTTCGAGGCCAGCCTGGTCTACAGAGCTAGTTCCAGGACAGGCTCCAAAGCCACAGAGAAACCCTGTCTCGAAAAAAGCAAAAAATAAAATAAAATATAATTGACAGAATACAATTGTTCCACACCAAATATAGATTAATAAAAGTATGGGTTAACTTAAATTGTAAGAGCTAGTTAGGAAAAAGCCTAAGCTATTATCTAAGCTTTCATAATTAATAATAAGTCTCCATGTTGTTATTGGAGGGCCAATAGTCGCAAAAAAAAAAAGTTTGCCAACATTCAAAAATCCAATAATTCCCCTACTTTCTTCTCTCTCCCTAAAAATACAAAGTGCCTTGGCTACTTTGTGATGCAACCAGCTGTGTACTTTTACCTGAGCACTTGAACTTAAGATGGGGCCTTAACATTCCTGGCACCAATAAAAGTATTTGTGTTGTAGGTCTGAGCCAATTTCCTTTTAAATAAACCCCATACCCTGAAACCCTAGCTACAGACATACCTAGGTAGAACATTCTGCACTGCTGGCCCCTCTGTATGTAAGCTCTGCTGACAGACGCAAAGGTGTCCAACCCATGGGTCACATGAGAGCAAAGAGTCCTATGATTTCAACCCAACATAAAATTGGAAACTTACTTAAAACATGAAAGTGTGTGTGTGTGTGTGTGTGTGTGTGTGTGTGTGTGTGTGTGTGTGTGTGCGCGCGCGCGTGCTTTAACTAAACTCGGTGGTTCTTAAGAGAATAAACTTGTGGATTCGCAGATGACGTCATGTTGTAATGTCAAAAGGAAGTGCTTACAAGAACTCCCCAGCCGTAAGTACGGATAAAGTGAAACATCACACTGCATCCCACACTGTCCTAACTGCTTCTGCTCCAACTTTTCTTCTGCCTCAGGAAAGGAAATCAGCACCTCCTGTGTTCTTCCCTATCCCTAGGTGACATCCCTGACTCCTTGACTTGTCCTCTGCTTTCACCATCCTTAGGGAAAGACCTAGTGTCACCCAAGGAGAAACAAGAACCTCTGTACTGGGCAGAGAGACGACTAGATGAGTGAGTGCTCGTTTGGGGGTACAGTCCTTTCCTCTAAACCGGGACTCCTCAACTTCTCCTGCCCCCATTTGCCTGTGTTTCCCCAGGGGAAGGGGAGCAGGCAAACTTGGCTCTCAGCACTGAAGCCTCCTTAGCTTTTGGTAGCTGAGGCCTTGGCAAACACTGACTTAGCTAGAGGTCTGGTCGGGGTTCACAAGCGCCTGGTCTTGGATGGCATTCCTTTCTGAGTCAAGCTATGCCACACAGGGAGCACTGTATCTATTGACACATTATTATATGTATGTATGTATGTATGCATCCATGTATGCATGTGTATGTGTGAATGTATGTAAGTATGTGTGTAGGTATGTGTGTATGTGTAAATGTATGTATATCTATATGTATGTATGTGTGCATGTATGTATTGTGTGTATGAGTGTGTGTATGTAGGTATGTAAACATCCATGTCTATAGGATATATCTTTCCACTGAACCCTAGGACCAACCCAGCATATACCCCAGGTTTCCCCCTTTCTAGGAACTGAAGGAAAATGGGTATGTCCCAATTCTGAAGACCAGAAGCAGGGGGCAGGCAACATGACCTGAGTTTCAAAATGGCACTTAGCTGCCACCTAGCAGATCCTTAGCCTGCTAGGCCAACCCTGGCAAAGACCAAATAAGTCATCCCTTCCCCTATCCCTATTTCACATTTCATGAGTGAAAATCTAAAGCAATTACCTGGGGTGGCTTTAAGCCACCTCTCAGCTACCTCCCACATGGACCACTGGCACCAGGAACAGCAAAGCCAGCACAAACCACGCTATCATTAGCTATTGCGGGCCTTTGAGCAGCTGTAATTACCCAGCAGCTCTCAGGAGGCCCCCAACATGAAAACAGTGAGCTTAGACTTCAGCTCCTTCCTGCACTCTGCTTCATTCTGGTCTAAACACCGCACAGTGCAAGCACCCAGAGTGCCAGGAGTCGGCTCTGTGTGGAGTCTACAAAGGCAGAAATCCAACATTTGTATTACATTTTACGTTCATGGGTGAGGGGTATGTGTATACCACAGCACACATGTGGGGGCCAGGGAGTAATTTTCAGGAGCTGATTCTCTCCTTCTACCGTTTGTATCTGGATGAGTGAACTCCAGTCACCAGACTCAACAGCAAGCACTTTACCTGCTGAGCCGTCTGACTGGACCCAGACACAGATACTGTGAAGTGTGTAGTATGATCCATGCTTTTAAGATTATTATGACGGCCCAGTAGCTGCTCTGTCCCTTTGCCTTCAACCCGGGGGCCACACTGCGGCTGGGTATTAGTAGTGAGTGAGGAAGAGGTGGATGGGTGGGGCGCTGGAGGATAGCCACTGGACATCTGACTAAAATATGACAGAAGAGATTTTTGGGTATTTTGTGACTTTCCAGCCTGAATCTGGAAGTCAGTAGACCCAGGAAAGTAAGACGAGATAAAGCCGCAGAGGTCAGGCTAGGTCACCGGGTATCTCCTAAACTGCAGAAGGGATCAATGCTGAACCAGGCAGCTGTCAACCCGAAGTGAAGACAGAGCAGGGGAAAAGGATCGAGTTTGAGGTTGAGAAAGAAAATTCGATCTTCTAGGGAGGTTGAGAAAGAAAATTCGATCTTCTATGGGGGTGGGGAAGAAGAAAGAGAAGAGCTTGAAGTTGAGCAGAAAGAATACCAGGGTAGGCTAGGGGATAGCTGGGGGTGATCTATGGTAATAGTGAGAAAGAAAATTGCCCGGATTTGAGAATCACTAACAGCCTAAATAGGAAAGGCTAGGTCCCTCCCTCACTCACTGAATGTTCTCCCCCAGGCAGGGTACCATTCAAGCTCCACCACCTGGAGCAGGCCCTGCTAAAGGATGACTAAGGACAACCCCCAGACCGAACAAGAGTTCTAGCCGAGCCAGCTAACCCCAGAAAGCACACCAGCCCCTTGGAGCTGGCAGGGAAACCTAATCACAGCCCTGCTTCCCCAATTGCAAGGCTCTTTCTTCTGCAAGGCAGTCACCCACTTAATGATAGCCCAGAGCTAATTCTCCCTGCCCCGCCCGTCCTCTCCTGGGCCTCATTTTCTGCTGTTATTTTTAAATTAAAAAAAAAAAAACTTACTTGACTATAATGAAACATGGCTGCATGTCACCCTGCATCCTTTTGGGGGTGAGACTGATGTCAGTGACTCCACTCATGAGTGACTCTGGCCTAGGGAATGAGTGAATGGTGTGTACTACAGTAGTAGCCAGGGGGTCCGATTCCCACCTCCTGATGGCTTTGCAGATTCATGGCTTTTTCAATAGACCGGAGGCAGACCAATATAGCAGATAGGTTAGGACCCTGTGACCCTATCTGGTTTGGGGCTGTGCACACTTCTCTCTTATAATCATTCACTTGGCAGCCTAGTTCCTTTACCTTCATATAGTATACACCACACACACACACACACACACACACACACACACACACACACACACACACTCCTCTCCAAACCATGAACCTAGCAACCTCAGAACTCTCTTATTCCCCGACCTGCACATCAGACACACATACTCCCATCTCCGAACAATAGCACAAGTTTCCCTGCCCCTCATAACTATTAAATTTAGACAGATTCTATTCAAGTGTAGTCCCAACACAGTCTGATATGAAAAACAGAAGGAGCAATCCAGCCTGAATTTGTTTGTGATATATTCACAGTATGACGAATTGTGCCCTCGAGTAAACGTCTAGGGGAATCCCCTGTTTACCATCTTAAGCCTATGCTTTTCCATAATTAGGCATACCTTTTATTAAAAAATCAGATGCATTATGGGGAAGGACATGTACAGTAGAAAAAAATTGTTGTGTGATCTAATCTATCAACCAAAACAGAAAATCACCCAAGCTATACCCCTTCGTAACCAGACTCTTCTCTTGAACCTCATAAAGGGATCTGAGTTCCCCCACTCACAGGCCCGGCTGGCTCTCTTGAAGTGTATCCCTCCACATCTGCGTTCGGGCTTTCTTTGCTCCGGACAAACTTCCTTTGCTTCTTTGGCAAATCTGTATGAGCCCTCATTTTCAATTCTCTGATTAAGTAGCCAAGACCCTGGAAAAACCTAGCCCAAACTCCCACCGCCAGTAAAAACAAAGGGAGCTGGACTGTGGGTATCTGGATAATTTGTACAAAATCACCACATGGGTTAGCAGAGCTGACCCTAACCCCAAGCTGCCACACACAGTCCCAACCAGAGGAGCATGGGACACCTTGAGTAGACACCCACATTTGAACATACAAGTCACTAGAACCCTAAGTCCCTGACTCACCTCAAGGAGGCCAGGGCGTTCATTCCTCTGGAGTCTCTGGCCACTGCATGCCGTATCAGACATATTCCAGAACACTCCGAGCCCATGAAAGCACATAGTGTTTAACTGTGTAAAAACTTGGCCGAACTCCAGTGGACTCGTTTCCATGTGAAGATGTTACATTTACTCACACATAGTATTTGTATTGTCCATATACATTTACATAGAAAATGTAGTATTTTCTCTTTTGGCAGCTTCTGCACTTTTTCCACAACTCAGATACTTGCATAAAACTCTGATAAGCTCAATAGTTTTTGTACTTCCGTGTCTGAAAAGGAGGAGCGGATGAGAGGCCTCTCATTAGCCCGAAATAACAACATAGGCCACTCACGTGTGTGCAAGCACGCACGTGCATGCACAGCAACACACACAGATGCACACAAGTACCGATACAAGATGGAGGAATTCACATATGCACACAATGGCTTTGTCCTCTCGAATGGCAAGGACAGATGTGTCCTGTCCTCTGTCTCTTCTCTTAACTCTGACCTAGCAATCGAATCTTTAAACTGGAACAGAGGAGGGGTGCGGTGGTACCAGAATTGCTCAGCAGCTAAACACATTTGTTCATGCAGTTCCCTGCACCCACGCGGCAGCCCACAACCATCCCAACTCATCTTCCAGGGAATCTAATGCCCTCTTCCGAATTCTGTGGGCACCTGGGACTCACATAGTGCAATACATGTATGCAGACAAAACACTCATGAACATAAAATAAAAATAAATATTAAAAAATTAAGCCAGACTCTAACTTGATTCTTACCCTGAGCCGGCCATCTGAGGGCCTGGGTCCCACAAACTGCCTTCCTCCCTCATCTACAGGATCCAGCATCCTGGTTGAGTAGGGACAGCTGGAAGCGTGTCCTTTCCGGACTGAAAAGTGCATGGTCCAAGTAGTAAGAGCAGAAGGGCAGCTTTCTCAAAGCGGCTACACCGCGGGACACTGTGAATGACGACGGCTGTTTGGGACTCCGGCACTCTCACTGCACAGCCACCAACAGCCGGGCTCGCCCCTCCCTTCATCCAGACAGTGTTTTCTCAAGCTCCACCTCAAAGAACTAACAGCTATTTGTGCCCAAGGTGCCTGCCTGACCTTGGGAAGGAAGCGCCTTGAAGCCCACCCCTAAAGTGTCCTCCTAGCTCAGAATCTGCAAAAATAAAGATGACCACCAGGGGGTGCAGGAAGCCCACCATGGGACACTCAGTTAACGTGTCATCGTGGGCCTCTCTGGCAGAGCCCTCCAAATACTCAACCCTCTGCCATGTCCTCCCAACCCCCAACGCTAATTTAACCCTTCCTATTCTATTAGCCACCCCCCATATGTGTTCTAACTCTCTTGAAAGTCCCTGCCATGGCTCCATACAAATTTCCTGGCCTCTATGGGTATTTCAAATGAAACACAGATACCTGAAGATCCGACGCTAACATCCACATATGAGAAAAAGCATGCGACATTTGTCTTTCTGGGCCGAGGTTATCTCACTCATAATGATTGTTTATACAACCTACACAGATATTTCATGTATAAAGCATTTGCAGTATTTTTATTTACATGTGAGTTTCATAATTTCATTTTTCTTAACGGCTGAATTATATTCCATTGTGCCTATATGAAGCACATTTTCATTATCTGTTCATGGAGTGATGCATATCTAGATTCCTAGCTCTCATAAACAGAATGGCAAAGAATGCGGACGTAGTTCTCTGAAGTAAGACATAGAGTCCCTCGGGTGTATGACCACCACTGATAGAGCTGTGTCATGGATTAATCTATTTCTAGCTTTTTGAGGAACTGCCACACTCATTTCCACGGGGGATGCGCCAGTTTTCACTTCCACCAACAGTGAATTAAGGGTTCCCCTTTCCCCACATCCATACCAGCATTTAGTGTCTTTTTTTTTTTTTTTTTGTCGTAGTCATTCTGAGTGGGTAAGATGAAATCTCAAAGTAGTTTTAATTTGCACTTCCCCAATGGCTAAGGATGCTAAAGAGGTTTAAAAATGTTTCAAGATCGTTTGAATTTTTCTCTTTTGTCAGCTCTCTGTTTAATTCCATGCCCCCATTTCTTTTCAGTTGGGTTGCTTGGTTTTTGATGTTTACTTTTCTCAAATAACTCATTTTTAAAGCCCTCCTGGGACTGACTGAGTGCCCGGGTCTCCGATCTGACAAGGTTCAGCTGGGACCTTTCTTACTATGAACAAACTGGCTGATGTGTGCTTTCCCGACCCTAGAGAGTAACTCCAGCCTGGGACTTCCAGTACGGAAGATAGGGAGGATGGTAAGAAAGTCCCAAAACTTTTGCTGAGCCTGTGAAAACGAGGACCCTCTGTAGCCAGCTAAGGTTACTTGAGCCTTGGAGGCATCCTGGGATGGTGGAGCCTGTGACCAAAATCAATAATGAATCATGCAGAAAAACCAGGAAAGGACAAGGCAAGGTCACTAGCAGAACTCTGAACAAACCCAGAATAGCCTGGCTCCTGCTGAGATGAGCAACCCAGGAGACACAGGACTGGATCCCTGATCTTATCTGGCTGGATTCCTAGGATGCCCTGGATTGCGTCTGTGATTGAGCTACTGTCCGGTAAAACAGCCAGTCAAAGAAAACTACCCTGCCCAGAACCTAGAGCCAGTGAAAGAAACACACTTTGGCCCCGAAACCAGAGCCAAAGAAACACGCTCTACCCCAACCAACTCAGAACAAAAACCAACCAATCCCTGAGTATGAAACCCAGTCAATCTGAGTTTGTTCAGGCTCAGGGATTGAAATCTGACAATTCCCTCCCTGGGAAAATTCCATCCTTATATAAGGTCTGTGCCTGTTCAGGTTACTGCTAGCAGAGGCATCCACCCTCCTGGATTCATCCCTTCCAATAAATCTCTTGAAGGAGGTTTGGGTGAGACCTTCTTTCCAGGAAATTGAACAAAGCAGAGAAGTAACACCTTTTGCCAGAGGCAGGGCAGAGCAGAGCAGAAGGGGAAACCCTCCCCTGCCCGAACTGAGTTGTTAGATTGGGGAAACCTTTCCCTGGAGCAGGGCTGTAAGATGCTATACTTGTAGTGACTTTGTGGTACTGCTTGGCTCCCGACTGCCAGGATCCCTTTCCAGGGACTTTCAGTGCTTACAGTTATGAATTAATGGAACAGTCCATTGTGCTAAGTGTAAATAACACACACAGTTGCCATCTGGGTTGAATAGCGTGGTGGTTTAAATGAGAATGGTCCCCAGAGGCTCATAGATTTGAATATTTGGTCCTTAATTGGTGAAACCACTTGGGAAAGATTAGGAAGTGTATTTCGTGATATTGGATCACATTGAAACCCCGATACTGTGTTAATAAAATTAACTTTGACTCAGTGGGTAGGAATTGGCCTTAGAGAGGATGAAGAACCCGGTAAGACCTGTAGAGAGACAGTCACAGAAGGAGTAGGAAAGGACTTAGAAATTTGTGGTCTTTTTCAGTTTTGGACCATGTGGAGAGAGGCTCTCTTGCTGGGTCTCTAGCTAAAAAGGAAGGTCATCTGGGTACTTCTCGGTGTCTTTGATCTAGCAGATTTTCACGCTAACATCTGACTCTGGAGTCTTTATTGATAAATGGAACAACTCAGATAAAAATGACAGTATGGCTTTGTTGGAGCAGGTGTGTCACCGGGGGTGGGCTTTCAAAAACCACGCCCTCTCTCTCCCTCCCACCCACCCCCTCAAGGTCTCAGTTGCTGTTCAAGTGCCACGCCTGTCAGCTGCTACGCTCCTCACCACGACGGTCGTGGCCTCACCCTCTGAAGCTGTAAGCCCCAGTATACTTCTCTTATCGGTTACCTCGGTTGCGGAGTCTATTCACAGCAATAGAAGAGTAGGTGCTCACTCAGACAGTTTCCACTCGTCCCTCCCCCCGTTGTGTGCCAGCTACTGACCCATGTAGACAACGTCAGCAATCTCCTGCCACTATCACTTACGACTGAGCCCAACTGTGGTGGTTTGAAAAAAATTAAAAAAAAAAAAAGACCCCAAAGGGAGTGGCACTGTTGGGAGGTGTGACTTGGTTGGAGTAGGTATGGCCTTATTGGTTGGACAAAGTGTGTCACTGTGGGCTTTGAGGTTTCTTTTGTTTAAGCTTCACCAAGTGTCACAGTCAACTTCCCATTGCCTGCAAGATGCAGGACACTCCGCTACTTCTCCAGCACCATTTCTGCCTGCACACCCACGGCCAAGCTCCGTATCATGATGGTAATGGACTGAACCTCTGAAACTGTAAGCCAGCCCCTGCCAACTGTTTAATGTTTTAATGTTTAATAAAACATTAAATGTTTTCCTTATAAGAGTTGCTATGGTCATGGTGTCTCTTCTCTTAGGTAGAAACCCTAACTAAGGCACCAACTAATGAGATTTCAAATAAAGATGGGCAGGAAGAAGAAACTGGATGTGGAGGGAGATGCCTGCACCTACCTTTGAAGGCCTGGTTCAGGGACCTAAGAGAACTCTAGCTGCCCTGGCCGTGCTTATGAAATAGCAAGGGCATCATCCACTCACTCAGCCTGGAGCTTCTAAAGCCCTCTATACCTCACATACATTTAATCCACCAATTAATATCCACTGATGTCCCCACTGGACACTGCCAGGCTAACAATGAGATGGGGCTGGAGAGATAGCTCAGTGGTGAAAAGCTCATACTGCTTATAGAGGAGTTCTGTTTCCAACCTGCAAGCCCGAAGGCTCATGACTGCCTGTAACTCCTGCTCCGGGGCATCTGATGCCTTCTTCTGGCTTCCATGAGCACCTGTATATACCTACACACACACACACACACACACGTAATTTTAAAGTATTTTTTTAAAAAGTGTACCCAATCCAGGCAGTGGTAGTGCACACCTTTAATCTCAGTCCTGGGAAGCAGAGGCAGGTGGATCTCTATGAGTTCGAGGCCAGCCTGGTCTACAGAGTGAGTTCCAGGACAGCTATGATTGTTTCACAGAGAAAATCTGTCTCAAGAAAAGAAAATAAAAGTCTGCCCAGAATTCATGTGGTCATTTTGGCTTTTGTAGGAGAAGAGGTCACATGGGTGAAGAAACGCACAGTGAGTCCCGGAGCAGAGGACACCTATAGAAGGAAGGACTCGGGTAGCAACATCAAGGAGAGGGGCGACATGCGGTCCCCCAAGTAGCTGGTCACAGAGGACACAGAATGAGCAAAGTCTGAGATGAGAGGGTGGGACACAACAGCAGGTTGTATTTATAAATAATAATCAGAGTTTATTATCCAGAGAGCACGTGTTACAAAATCCACAGTGTATTACTGTGACTTGGGAATAATAATCACTTGAAACAGTCAATATTCACCTTTACCCTCATATTTCCTGTCTCTAACACCATTTCCGTCCAATAGCAAACAACCCCACGTTTCCCCAACAGAGTTCTACTAGGATTCCACACAGTGAGGGTCTGCTGATGACATATTTGGCCTTCATTTTTCAGAAATGCCTTCTGCACCTGTCATTTGGAAGGCTATTTTTACTGGGTAAAGAAATCTGGGAGCTAGAGAAACAGCTCAGTGGTTAAGAGAGCTTGCTGCTCTTCCCGAGAATGCATTCAGTTCATCACCCCCAGAAGGCAGCTTACGAACACTGTTACTTCAGTTCCGGGGATCCGAAGCCCTCTGCTGGCCTTAGTGAGCAAGCGCACACACATTTGCATATGTGCAAACACGTAAATAAATAAATGTGCCTATGTTAATAGGGTTCTTTGTCTTTCTGTTTAAAGATGTCATTCTACTGTCCACAAATTCCATCATTCCTGTTGGAAAGAGTATAGCCCTGCAGTGGCTCCATTGTTCGCCACATGGACTTTCAAGACTTTCTTTGCTCTATACTAGCTGGGCTATGACATGGTTACATGTTTCCTTCATACTTTTCCTTTGGTGTCTCCCGCTGATGGTGGAAAACTCTTGGCCATTCTCTCTCTTGCTATCACCCTTGAATGACATCTCAAATGCCAACCATGTGTATATCATCTGTTTGACAACATCCCATCCCATGTATCTTATTGTATTTTCTCTGCTTTTGCATTCACCTGTGTATTTTGGTTTGGGCATTTACTAGTTCACTGATTATATCTTCTTAGACATCCATTCAATTTTTAAATCCATGAGTTCTCTTTTTTATGTATATTCATGTATAGGTGCATGTGCATACGTTTGTGCATGCATATGTGTGTGTGCATGTGTGCACACGTGTGTATGTAGGCCAGAGGCTGATGTGCAGTACCATCCTCCATCATACTCCACCTTATGTTGAATCAGAGTTGCTTGAACCAGATCCTGTTGAGCTGGCCAGCTTGCTCCAGGAGGACCTTGTCTCAGTCTCCCAAGTACTGGCTTCATAGGAGGGTCACTACACCCACTTGGCATTTGTGTGGGTTCAGGAGTCCTCACGCTTGTGTAGAAAGTGATTTACCGAGGGCTGGAGAGATGGCTCAGAGGTTAAGAGCATTTCCTGCTCTACCAAAGGTCCTGAGTTCAATTCCCAGCAACCACACTGTCCTAGGTAATCTCTCTCTCTCTCTCTCTCTCTCTCTCTCTCTCTCTCTCTCT
>NC_022014.1:44644736-44648831 GCF_000317375.1 Microtus ochrogaster
CTCTCTCTCTCTCTCTCTCTCTCTCTGGGGACTTGGATGAAAACCTTGGTGCTCGCCAAGATGATCCCTCCTGAACTAGAATTCCAATTGTCTTCCTAGCACTCTGCATTGGAAACAAATCCAGAGGGATTTGTTTGCGATTGTTGGGTGACATCTCTACATCACCTCCCTTCTCGAATCATCCCACTTTGAGTCCCACCCAGCCTTTGGGGCATCCTTCAATTCTGACCTCTGTATCCCAGATTTGCTAAGATTGCTGCTTTCTCTGGGCCCTTCTCCCCCTATGCCACCCAGTGTAAAACGTACCTGGGGGAAGTGCCTGGGCACAGGTGGGGTCTAGTGTGTATCTTGTTTTCTCGAGGATTGTGACCCTCAGTCCTCACCTGCCTTCCCAGCTTTCTCTGTAGCTGAGGGTGTCCTTGAACTCCTGATCTTCCTGCCTCCTCCTTTAGTCCATACCCATTTTACGCTGTGCTGGGGATCAAACCCAGGGCCTCACATACGCTAGTCAAACATTCTGCTAACTGCGCTACATCTTCAGCCCTGTTTTATATATTTCGTTTGACTTTTGTCCTGGCTTTTGGCAAGAGGATTGGTCAGGCATGTTTTACCCATCATGGGAACAATAGAAAGTGTTCCTGTGTCTGCTTCTGGTGCCAAATCAGAAAGACCTGGCAAGGGTAGAACCAATGGCGTCTTCTCCTTTCTTTAAAGTTTTGAGCTTTTTCATAGGTTATGACCAAGACCGTGTGGTAAAAAGCTTACCACCCCCACACACATAAGAAACTCCTCAACTAGATAAAACAATTCTAGCAACGACTTGCACACATTGAATATGAGGTCACTTTCATTTTTGAGCAGGGAAACACATGAAGTAATCACAACACTCAACAATGGTTTTTGGTTTAGGTTTTTGCCTGGGACTCTTCCCAAATTCTGGCCAAGGGAAGCAACCAAAACAGAGCAAAGGTCTCAACGAGTGGAGAGAAGAGAGCAGAAACAGAGTGTGTATGTTGAGGTGGCTGAAATGTGTTGGCAGGGATTCGGAGCAGAAGGAGCTGCCCTAAGAGGGAAACCCACAGAGCTACATAGAGCTCCATTCAAGACTCTTGTGTAAGGTGCGCACGCGCACACACACACACACACACACACACACACACACACAGAGAGTGCCCTGTGAGTGTGCACACTAAATGAAGTTTCAGAGGTCATTCCGTGCTGGCACCTGTCTTGATTCCTTCCTAAACTACTGAACACTCTGAGTGTTCCAGCAAAACCTTAGACAGGGCTGAGGAGATGGAGTTACTGAAGTGCCTGTCTGGCAGGCACAGGGACCTGGATTTGTCCCCAGAACCTACATTTAAAGGGCCAGACATAGTGTGTGCTTATATTTTCAGAACTGCGGAGTCAAAGACAAGTGGATCCCAGGGGCTTGCTGGTCTGCTAGTCTAGCCTACTTGGCAAGCTCCAGGCTAGTGAGAAAAAAAAATCAAGATGTAGACATGGCTCAGTGGTTAAGAGTACTGACTATTCTTTCAGAGGATCCAGATTTGATTCCCAGCACCCACATGATGGTTTATAACCCTTTCCAACTCCAGTTCTAGGGTTCTGACGCCCTCTTCTGACCTCCACTACATGCATGTGGTACACAAACATATACACAGGCCAAACACTCACACATAAAATAACAGTAAGAAATCTAATGAAAAATTACAAAGATTTATTTGTAAAAAAATCAAGGTATATAGGGCACCTGAGGAATGAGAGCTGAATATGGCCTCTGGCTTCCATGTGCACACACAGACCTGCACACACATGAATATGTGCACACATGTATTCTCTCTCCCCCCAGAAAAACTTGAAAAGTCTACCTCCTCAGAGAAGGGACACTCTACCTCTATGGTACCTTAGGCCTAAAACCAAAACTCAGTGGAATTAAATGGTAAAGTTTCTGTTTAGCGAAACACTATTCCTTAGAGGAGAAAATAACACTTGACATATCTACAATTCTCATTGCCTCATCAAATACTAACAGGCATTGAAGAAGCAGAAAATAAAATACATAACTATGTAAATGAGGACTCTCTCTCGCCTCTGCAGACCCTAGGAACTCACACGGTACACAGATATACATGCAGACAAAACCCCCATATACATACAATTAAAAAAAACATCGAGATGGGGACAAGTTTAAGCCAGCAAATTAAAGATGTGGGGTATGAAAAGGAGGCTCACGGGGGCTTGCTGACTGATAGCCTAGCCCAGGGTCCAGTAAGAGACCCTGTCTCAAGTGAATAAGGCAAAGAGAGAGTAAGAGGTCCGGACACTCATTGTCCTCATCTGGCCTCAGCATTTCCACACAACTGCCCCAGTACTGTGTTCGTTCATACACATGTGCTTGTGTCCTCTCTCTCTGTCTCTCTGTCTCTCTGTCTCTCTGTCTCTCTGTCTCTCTGTCTCTGTCTCTGTCTCTCTCTCTCACACACACACACACACACACACACACACACACACACACACACACGAAGATGACAGAATGATATATTCAATAAAATCAACCCAGTGTTCTTTGTCTAAGGAAACACTCTTCAAAACCTGGGATGAGAAATACAGCAGTAGATTTCTCGGTACTGGAAATGTTAGAGGAAGGGTTCTTAAGGCCAGAGGGAAACGGTGTGTGCTGGAAACTCAGCCCTGTAGAAAGGAACACAGCCTGCTAGTGCATACGACAAGTAAGTAGAAGTGCGATCTGCTAGTTGGCCTTGTCAGCGCCACCAGATTCAGAGTCACCACGGAAACGAACTTCTGCGAAGGATTTCCTAGTTTGGGGAGACTGAAGTAGAGGATCCATCTAAATGTGGGTGGTACCATGCCATGGGCTGGGGTTCCTGAATGAAGAAAAAGAAACAAGCGAGGTGACGACCTGAACTCGTTTCTCTCTGCTTCCTGACTGCAGCGCAGTGGGACAGCTGCATCCGGCTCCGGCGGCCACACCTTCCCTGCTTTCGACAACTGCACCTTCCAGCTGTGAGTCAAAAATAAGCCCCCCCCCCGTAAGTTGCTTTTGCCACCTGTTTAAGTTACGAACACAATAAAAATAAATGCCCCCAAACATCGTCTCCAGAAATAACAACTGGTGGAGGCGGGAGAGATGTCTCAGTGGTTAAGAGCACTTGATGCTCTTCCAGAGGACCAGGACCAGGTTCAATTCCCAGCACCCAGACAGTGTCTCAGCCATCGGTAGTTCCAGGGCGCCAGGAAGGCCCATGGTAGACAGACATACTTGCAAGCAAAACACTAATAAACATAAAACAACAAAATAAATAAGTATTAAAAACAAATAATAACTGTCGGTAGTCAGTAGTATATGCCTCTGATTTCTTAACTCTTGTGTAACAAAAATATTATTGTGATGAAAAAAAGGTTTTCCACCCCAAGACTGTTAAAATCTTAATCTATGTTTAGTACGAGCTCCTATAGTTTGTTGATTGCTGCTGGTGGTGGGTTTTTGGTTTGTTTGTTATTGTTTTTGTTTTTGTTTGCTTTGTCTTTTGAGACAGCGTCTTACTCTGTAACCCAGACTGGCCTTCAACTCACAGAAATCCTCTGCTTCAGCCTCCTGTGTGCTGAGAAGCCTCCTGTGTGCTGAGATTACAGGTGTGAGTTGCCATGCCTAGTTTATTAGTCTATTGTTAAGTGTAAGCCTACCTGAACTGCTTAGAAAAACATTCATGCTGTTACCATTTAAATATACTGTTACATTTAAAAGTGAAAAGTCCCACATTCAAATGTTTAAGAACTATTTTCCCAGCTGGCAATGCTGCTTTTGGGGGTGTGTGGAACCTTTTGACTGTGGCTTAGTTAACAACAGTGGGTCACTGGGGGCAGGCCTTAAAGGTGATGCCCATTTCTGATTCTTACTGGAGCTCTCTGCTTCCTGATTTACTCAGAGGCAAACAGCACAGGCCTCCAGCTCCCACCACCAGTGCGCTGCCCCAGCCACAAGGCCTTCCTTTCACTAATGGTTCCTATCAGGTATTTAGCCACAGCATCAAGAAAGGTGATCTAAAAAGGCTATATATATATATATATATA
>NC_022014.1:44648931-44695471 GCF_000317375.1 Microtus ochrogaster
ACACACACATATAAAATGAATCCATGTGAGGCTCTCATTTTATACAGTATATATAAAAACTATATACTATATAGAAAAATTATATAGTATATAAGATTCCAACCCTGGCTGTTCTGTTGCTGTATAGATAACAGCCCCCTCATGACATTTTGAAAATCTCATATACATATAGACGTACTTTGACCACCATCCCTGTGGATGCCTCTTGCCCCTGCATGAGCATGGGTAATGGGTTTTTTACCGGAGCATACGCAACTCTTGCCAGTGGCTATACCACCGAAGAACAGTTTTCCCCTTTTCCAGCAACCATGAACTGCTCTGTCTGTGATAGAACGCTGTGATAGAATGCTGATAAGCACAGTCTCGTGGAGGCTTTCTGCAGGTAGCCACAGCTGCTGCGAGTTTTGAGTGCAATAGCTGTGCTCTGTCTGGAAGACAGCTTTAGAGCAATCCTCCAAGACTCCAGCACTTTCTTTCTGCCTTATCTCCTGTGGTGTTCCCTGAGCAGTAGATGGAGTGATATAGATGTTTCACTTATGTATGAGTATTCCATGGTCACTTATCCTCAATAACTTTGACCAGTTCTAAGTCTTTTTAAAAAAAATATTTATTTATTTATTTATTTATTTATTCATTCATTCATTCATTCATTCATTCATTATGTATACAATATTCTGTCTGTATGTCTGCAGGCCAGAAGAGGGCACCAGACCTTATTACAGATGGTTGTGAGCCACCATGTGGTTGCTGGGAATTGAACTCAGGACCTTTAGGAAGAGCAGGCAGTGCTCTTAACCACTGAGCCATTTCTCCAGCCCAAGTTCTAAGTCTTTACGGTAACCTCCACCCACTGTAAGAAGAGCCTTCTCTAACCAAGGCCGAGAGCAGCACTAATCTATGAACATAAACAAATATTTAGAGGACAATTTGACAGCCACATCGCGTCCAATTTATCAAAACAATAGCTGTAGCTTCCCCGGTAAGACCTCTGACCTCCCTAGCAGTAGGCTTTTGACCAGCTGACAATACCCAGTACACATTTCCTTCTGTGAAGTAAGCTTCAAATCCCCCCGGAATGTAGTTGGTTGCTTACTCCCCTAACACTGGTACCCCATTGCTACAGCGGCTCATTTTGCCTGGCAGTTCAGTCATGTAGCATACTAGGCCCACATCTCAGCAAGACTGTTAAGGCTTTTTTTCTCCCAGCTGCCTGAATAACACCTTCCTGAATAGTACCTTCCTGAACTATGGAAGTTAGCCCGCGGGGAGGAAGATTTTATCTTGAGTTCAAGTTTGATTTCTCAATGTTTTGAGTGAGCTATTTTCAGCAATAGCATCTTATCATCTAGCTCTAGTGGGTAACCAAGTGCAGTAGCAATAGCCTGTATTATTGGGGGTGGGAGGGCATAAGGACCTCCCTGACCAGCAACTCCCAGAGAGGTATCCCATGCCTGGAACTAGGATTTTCATTTAATAACCTATAGCTTCTAGGATCAGTGGTGTCTGCCTCTCAGAAGGCTTCACAGATCTTATCTTTGCACAGAGGCCATGATAATCTGTATCACTCCAGTTTTAGTCTATGTGCTGATGAGGCAAACCCCTTAAGATGATTTATTGAATGAACTTCACCCTTCTGAATTAAATTCATGCTTCATCACTTACTAAGGATTCTTCTGATCTACTCATGCACGTATGCTTCATTATTTTAGATGTATTGCCTGTGTACTCTGGAGTCTATAGAGCACCTCTCCTTTGGGTTTCCTTCCATATTAACCTTTCCAGTTGATCTTCAGGGTCATCTTCTCAACCCCTTCTATCCAAATAATTTTTATTGAAATTTCATTGAATATATCCATTAATAAGTTTTAAAATATTTAGTTTTTAAGGAGCATGGTCTATACATGTTCCATATATGTTGTTTTCTTCTTAATCCACTCATATCAGCATTCCTAGGCCCTCATTGAGCTCTAATTCACTTCTATGTCTATGTTCCACTGTTATTGTGAGTGGCAAATTATTTTACTATATTTTAAGCTATTTTTAATTTTTTTTCTGTTTGTTTGTTTTGTTTTGTTGGTTTTTCAAGACAAGGTTTCTCTGGCTATCCTGGAACTCACTTTGTAGACCAGACTGGCCTCCAACTCAGAGATCCTCCTGCCTCTGCCTCCCTAGTGCTGGAATTAAAGGTGTGCACCTCCACCAGGCAGCCTCAGAAAATTCAGTTTGCACGTATTTTATGTGTTCTTGAGTGTGTCTGTGCATCATCAGACATGTACAAAAGCCCCCGGAAGGTCAGAGGCGTGTGCTGGATCCCCTGGAACTGGAGCTACAGGTGGTTACGAGCTGTCATGGGGTGCTGGGAATGGGACTGAAGTCCTCTGCAAGAGCAGCAAGTGCTTTAACTGACAAACCAGCTCTCTAACCCCGTTTTCATCACGTCTTATAGTTATCTATGACTTAACATTTGAAAAGGCTATGGTGTATATATATACACACATATATGAAATAGGTTCATATATATGAAATGGAAATATACATATATGAATATATAATGAATCTACTTCATTCTAGCCACTCTTATGGATTCCCCATTCTTCGCAAACGTTCTCCCGGGCTGGGCGATGGTGGCGCACGCCTTTAATCCCAGCACTCGGGAGGCAGAGGCAGGCGGATCTCTATGAGTTCGAGACCAGCCTGGTCTACAAGAGCTAGTTCCAGGACAGGTTCCAAAACCACAGAGAAACCCTGTCTCGAAAAACCACACACACACAAAAAAAAAAGTTCTCCCGGGCATTCTAGATGCACTAACATTAGCATCTGCGAAGAATGACTATTTTCCTCCATCTACTACTTGTTATTCGTTTACTTTAACCACCCCCTCCTTGGCAGGGTTTCTTTTCTTTGCATAGCCTTTGCTGTACTGGAACTAGCTCTGACCTCGAACTCACAGAGATCTGCCTCTGACTCTCAAGTGCTGGGATTAAAGGTGTGCGCCACCACCACCCAGCAGTACTTATCTCTTAATTCTTTTTATCTTATTTTCCTAGCTACCACCTCCAGAGAAACATTGACCAATAGTGGTGGAAAGAGCATTGTTTGGGATCTACATTAATGGAACTTTCCAGACTGTTAAGCCCAACGCTGGATTTTAGATCCTGATATTTACTCTCTCTCTCTCTCTCTCTCTCTCTCTCTCTCTCTTTCTCTCTCTCTCTCTCTCCCTCCCTCCCTCTCTCTCCTGATGAGATTTATTTCCTATTCTTTGTGGTTTGTGGCTAACTGGTAAGTTTTTATTAAACATCTTTTGAGATAATTGCAAAGCTCATTTCTTTTCTTTTAGTTTAATAAATTAATAATCAGACTTAATGAGGTCCAGTCGATTATATTAATTCCAGAGAAAAACAGTTTCCACAATGGTAACAGTGTTTCCTTATTGAGTCCACTCAGCCCACCTTTCCCACAGGGGCTGACTGGCGTGAGGGCAGCAGATCCTCAGGAGGCACTGTGGAAGCCGTCCATCTCTCTCTGGCTCTGGAACATCACGCTTCTCTGAGAAACAACACTTGTCCTCCCTCCCTGGGCCAGCAATACTTCATGCTCCAAAGCTTGATGTCACAGCTTTTTGAAGTCAACTTGTCCCAGTCCTGAACACAGCCACTTCTCAGACCTTCTGAGTCCCAGAGTGCTGAGCCAGGCACTTTCCAAAACTCAGCGCTCGCTTGTCAAGCCCAGACCTAGCCCCTTCTCTCCTTTCCCCCTGAGACGGAGCTCTTGCTTTCCCAGCCCTCCACACATGAGTTTTTTCCACTGTGCTCTCACTGTCTCTTGGCACAATCTGGCTCCCCTTGTGGGAGAGGTGGGCATGGCCCCTCTGTCCCTTAGACAGGTCTACCTTCCCGTTAATACAGTGAGTTTCCAGAAAGCACCTAACCCAGTTCAGCATCCTGTAGGTTGAGGTTCAAGACGCATGAACACTCCACAGCCCTTGTCAGTGAGGATGAGAGTGGCCTCCCACACCTCACTGCTGAGCCCAGATGTGTACAGCAACAGACTTAGCTTTGGAAAACAAAGAAAATGAGGAAGGATTGTGAAGTTTTCTTAGGAGCCAAGAAAATAGCCACCCAAGATAGGAGGCTGACTTGGCGGCCCTGCTCCACTATGCTCTCCCAGGGGCCGCCAGCAGCCTCTGTCCAGTTTCACCCTCACAGGCCTGGATCTGGCCTTTCCTGCTCTAATCCCCATAGCCCTTTGCACCTGGGTTCCCAGACCTCTGGGCCAACTGGCAGCGGCTAGCCTCCGGCGGCAGCATGGCTCTGCCCCATTTTCTAGGCAACATGGGAGGTCAGGCTCACACCAGATGGTCGCAGTTGGAGTTCCCCTGGCCAGACCTGGTGAGGTCAGCCTTGAATAGTCCTCACCAACCTTTGAGTCAGTCTCTACTGGGTACCATTAGACAGAGCACCTCACCAAGACTGACTGAAGGAAGGAACCGCTCCTGTGATGGGGGACACCACTCTCAGAGACAGCAAGGATGGGTGGGCGGCTGGGGCTACAACTCAGTTGGTAGCGGACTTGCCTAGCATGCTTAAAGCCCTACAACTGAGTTCCAGCACCACATACAACTGGCATGGAGGCACATGTCTGTGATCCCCTACCTTGGCACGGGTGGAAACAGGAAAATGAAGTCCAGAAGGTCATCCTTGGCTATATATGGAGCTGAGAGCAGCCTGGGTAATAAGAAACCCTGTCTCGAAAAGCTTGAAAACGTATAAAGAAGAGAGAATGGGGCCGAGGAGGTAGACTGAAGATTGGCCAATGCCTGTTGGCCCCTCTGCCCCCTGAGCATCATGGCCTCATGACCCTTCAGCAGCAGGAAACAGAAGCCTCAAATGTGCTAGGGAGAAATTCATGGGCAATGCGGGCGTGAGGCTCCATCCGGAGAAGAAGAGCCAGGAATTTTCATCTTTGCCATTTTTTCCAAATGAGGCAATACAGTGTGTGTTACAAAGGCTTAATTGTTCAGCTCTCAGTCCTAGAACAGTGCCTGACACAGAAGGCTCAAAAATATCCATTGATGAAACGGACAGACCCTAAACAGCATGTGCTACAATTCCGGAAACACCATTTTCACATCCTCATTTTTATTCTACGGGAGGTGTAGAAATAGAGACACGACCTGGAAGTCCCCAGCCAGACGAGGAACCCGGGATATCAGTTCCAGATGCTGGGAAGGGGCAGAGGGTCCTCAAGCTTGAGAATAGTTGGTTCTGGCCAGGCCACTGTTAAGTGTGTCTGTAAATGTGTCACAAGAACAAGGGTATAGCCCTACAGCTGTCCTGGGAGTCCAAAGCTTGGTACAGCCATGCAAGGCAACTTGTCAGGCAGGGGAGCCACGGTAACCCAACTGCTGTCGTGGCAGTCCCTGTGATCTGTCATCTCTGCTCTTTTGGTGTCGCCTTTCCTGAACCGCACAGCAATGTTTCTCTTTACTGGGATGGGGGAAAGGAAGGTTCATGAATCCTTGCTTTCGTCTGGGAGTGGTGATGGGCAGGCCATGGGCCAAAACTGTTGAGGATATAGAATAAACACATCCCGGCTGCCCATCCCAGGAGCCGATTTGTAAAGAAAAGCATTTCTCCTCATGGTAGCTGGTGTTCTTGGGCTAACAGATGCCTCCAGCTGCCAGGGGACGCAAAACACCCAGGAGCTCTCAGTAGGGCTCTGTTTCAAAGCATTGGGATTAATGCTCGTCTTTTCACTGTCGACTTGACTGTATTTGGAATCACCAGGGAGACACATCTCTGGCATGTCTGTCTGTGAGGGCATTTCCAGGGATGTGTGACTTGGCGAAGGAAAACTCGAATGTGAGTGGGTGGGTGACATCACCCCACGATCTGGGTAAGGTCTCAAACTGAATAGAAAGGAAAAAGCAGGAGTGTAAGGTGAGCGTACGTGTTCATCTCTCTGCATCTTGATGGGTGACGTAGCACGATCATTCACCTCACACTCCGGCCTGTCTGTCTTCCACACCACGGTGGTCTGAAGTCTCAGACCAGGAGTGAAAATCACCCGTTCTTTAAGTTTTGTTTGTTTGTTTGTGGGGGTCTTTTGTTTTGCTTTGTTTTGTTTTGTGTTTCTGGTCAGCTATTTTATCCTAGCAACAAAACCAAAAAGTAGCGACTAAGGGGGTTGCAGGGAGAATTACAACTTTCGGAGCTGGGAGAGGCTGGAGAATCCTGGGCAGGCTGCCTGCATCCTTTGGCCTGACTGACAATTGGGTAAGTAAAAAAGATGAGGGTCACCCTAAGGCAAGGGTGAGGCTGTGCTGTCTTTCAGGACTGCTACCTCAAGGTCTTAGTTGCTCAACACCCAAATCACGGGGGTTGCACCACAGTGGCTGACTGGCTTCTTGTCACCTCCCTATCAGGGCTGGGCCACCTCTGCCTCACCCACCTGCCTTCTGCCTCCCCTGTGTGTGAGATGCTATCCACCCCAACAGGCCTCAGGGCTAGGGCCTCATGGGCTCAGCTGCATACACCTGTCCACACCCTGCCACCCAACAGCCTCTTTGTTGGGTCCCAGAGCGAGCTGGTTTCCCCTGTGAAAACAGACTCCGAGCAGGTCTGACAGGGGTGCCAGAAGCACAGGTGGTGACTACAGGGACAGCTGAGATGTAGCTATTCAACTGCAAAAGGACTCCAGAAGGAAGGCGCCTACCCAGCGTCTATGACCAGATCAACCACTTGAAACTCTGTGAACTTGGGGTGGCCCTTCAGAGCTCCCCCAGAATCTGTTTTCTGAAAAGCTTTGTTTCTGCTCTGGATTCTGCCCTGGAATCTGGCTCGGGCCCAGCAACTAGGCCCCTGTTGGCAGAATCAGCTTTGTTCCTGTTTGGCCCCAGGAGACTGACTCTCTCCAGAACTTCCAGCATCTCGACCCCCTTAAAAATGGTACCCGGCACCCCAAACCCCAGTCTCTCAAGTCCCATTGACCCGCTGGGCTAGACGCGCTGTCAGCATTTCCTAAATTGTTGTTGAGGGATTGAATGGCACAAAGTTAGAGCTGGGAAAGTCCCTTTGTCACAGCCACACCCTCTTCTGTGTTCTGTGGAACCAAACACAGCTTAAAGGCCAGCTGAGGTGCACTCTTGGTAGTGTTTTGTCCTCCCTGGACATGCGGGGCACATTCCCTACCCACCTTACGGCTGTACCACTCCAGCCCTCCTTCCTCCTGCATGGTGCCTGGCCCATGCCTAGGGCCTGCCTTGGCTCCCTATCACTATAATGGCCAGTTAAAACCCCTCGGGAGGCCCAAACAGTCTTCCCATGGCCTGCTGTCCTATGTGCATACGGACTCTCCAGCCCCAGACCTCAATCACAGGCTACTGAGAGAACACGTCCTTGGGTGACCACAGGTAATGTGGCCTGGAGCTGGGCCAGACAGGACACAGAAATAGGAATTTTTCAGTTCTCCCCTCTGGTGGCTATCTTGGATTGGGCCACGGTCAGATCTGTGGATTGGGCACAACAAAAGGAGAAGACATTCGTCCACGGATGCAGAACTCCAGCTATGCTAGTGGCTGGGGCTTGAAGGAGGGACACACTGGCTCCGAGGAGTTGAA
Source organism: Microtus ochrogaster (assembly GCF_000317375.1). Classification (NCBI taxonomy): domain Eukaryota; kingdom Metazoa; phylum Chordata; class Mammalia; order Rodentia; family Cricetidae; genus Microtus; species Microtus ochrogaster. The sequence continues at coordinate 44,656,553 of NC_022014.1, forward strand.
CCTGAACAGAGTAGGCTCCACCCACAGATCAGTGACCACTGGGCCACAGCAGGTCAAGGGTCTTAGTCGTCTGACCCACACTGTGGCCTCACAAGAAGGTACTTCAAGTGTGGGCTGACCCACCAACTTTACTCCACCCCACTCATGGCTGTGCATGCCCCTGGACACTGAGCTGAGCATTCCCTAGGCCTGAAGTCGTTCCTGTCCCGCTCTCCCCTTCGCCCTAGGCTCAGGCCCAAGGGCATCTCCCAAGGGCGTTTGTTCCTGCTGGAGCCTGCCAGCTCTGCCAACCCATCAAGGAAAGAACACTGTGGTTTCCTCTGGCCTTGGACAGTCCTGGCTACACGTAGAGGACCTGGGCATCATGCCCTGAGCCGCCTGGGGCTCCCTTGAAAGACAAGACCACTAAGTGTTGTCTCTAAGGCAGCAGGAGAAAAAGTCTTCATTCTCTTAAGCCCCCTCAGACCCTCCTGGTCTCTTCCTGAACCACGGCCAAGCTCTAAGCCAAGATAATGATTCCCATAACAGTTATGGCGTTTTTAATAGTCTGGCTTTCTATTGGGTACCAGAGAAAACTGAGCTGGACACAGTTCTTGTCCTCACTGGGTACCTCATCCCCAGCCCTTGGCAGCCTCAGGCCTTGGCACATGGAGGCCACTTAATACATTTTTTTCTGGTTGAATGAGGAAGGCGTGAAATGAGCTGTCTGGTTTCCCTCTGCAGTTCATGTGCCCGAGGAGCCATGAAGGCCCCTAGGTGAGGTGAGTCGTGACCAGCCACCACCTAGCCTCACCTTAAGAAAGCCTCTAGCTTTCATGGCTACCTTGTGACCTGTTCCACCACAACCATGGGGGTTCAGCAACAGAGCAATCTTCCAGGGCCAAGGACATCAAGGCAGGAAGGGAACTCCGACACCTTCACGGAGGGAGTCTTAGAAGTGTTGGAGAAGCCGTAGGACCTGACGCTTAGTTGACCTGCTGTTACGATTTCAAGTTACCTCAGGAGTAGCCACACAATATGTCCATGCTAAGGACTAAGCACCCCCCCCCCCCAGACTCCAGGAGCACAGCCTACCCAGGTTTGTCTCCTATGGCAGAGACGGGCCTCTGATGTTCTCAGGTCAGGGGTGTTACCAAGAGCCCATGCAGATGATAGCAGCTGTGGGCTTGGATATTCTCCATCCTTCTAAGCTGCCCAGACCCCGCACAATGGCATGAGAAACTCTATACAACAGATTCTAGAACCATCCTTCTTCTCCCTTCCCCCTCATCTCCAGTCCTGTGAGAGAAGCTTCTGAAGAAAGATTGTAATGCCAGCAAGATCATGTTCAAGAAGACTGAACTGACCCCCTCACTCCCCACCAAAAGTAATAAGGAGGTTTCCGTATAGGAAGATGGCAGGTCTTGGAGATGTGTGGATTGACAGAAAGAAACAAGAATGTCTGAGAAAATTTCCAGAACGCACTATGAGGTGCATTCTCAGATTCCGGAAGACCTGCCTGCTCTTTTCCCCCAACCCCCAGCAAGGTCCATCACCATCACATTTGCTGTGCTCTTAAGTATCCCCATGAGGGGTCTCTGACCAAGGCCCACGGTGTACGCTCAACCCTCAGGACAACCAGTGGTAAATGGTGGCTGAACCCATTCCACTGCATTTAGTGGAATCTAATTGTGTCCCCCCCATGTTGGGTGTTCTCCTCAATCCCCCCCAAACATGCATCATTGTCACATACACTATGCATGTTACTCTCCCAACTGAGGAGGGCAGCACCCTCCCTACCAGGAAGACATCCCCAGATGGGACGTCCCTTACTTTGTACCTGTCAAGCCATCAGTACTTTTTGATGCCAGATGTTAAAGATCTAGTAGTCCCTCTTATCTCACAACCTGTGAGCATCCTAACCCTTACCTTCAACTAAGAAGGCACCCCATGGGTTGCCGAGAATATTGACTAATCCAGGGCCTCCTCTAGGTGTAGAGAAGTGGTTGATGTCTACCACTCAGGTAAGACTGAGGTACCCAGAGAGTGGTCTGGACAAACCATGGCACCTCCAGAAGCTGTTAAAGGACATCCCGGCAAGGAGAGAAGGGCCCTGGGGAGGGGACTCCAGACACTTCCACTCCTCCACTCGGAGACAGTCACCACCCCAGTCGGTCTTCTCTCCAGAGTGCCAAGAGGCACAACACTCCTTGCATACAAGATGGCTCTAAGGGAGATGGCAGCAAGAGAAGGCCCAAGAAGCAGGGGATACCTGGAGCAACCATGCACCTTGCTTCTAGACGCCAGAAAGAGGCCAGTTCCTCTAGGAAGTCAGCCTAGCCTCTGCAAACTAGTTTGAGCAACTTTCTGTTTCTACTCCACCCATTCCCACCCCATCCCCCTAAGAGACCCACTGCCTGCTGTTGGCCTGGGTCTGTGTCCCTAGTCCAGGGTTACGCAGGCCCAAGGTTCTAACAGCGGTGTTCACAGAGCTCCACATGCTAAGAGGTGGGGAGGCAGGTCGGCCCGCCAGAACCTGGAAGTGGTTTGGAAACAAGGCGCGGCCCCATCCCCCATCAGAGCCACGGCAGCCCTGCATCCCTCCCCAGGCTAGAGCACCGGCCCGTAAAAGCGACTTCAAAGGGCCAGTGCCTGGTGTCTGAGCTTCCACAGCCTGCTCGGCTCCGCAGCCAGGCGGGACCTAGACATCGGAGCGGACCCTATTCTGGGGAACTTCAATAAGCGGGTTGGGGGTGAGGGGTGCAGCCTGAGAAAGTGAGGGGCGGTCCTCGGAGCCCCCAAAGTGGGAGGGGTCGGGAGCCCGCGGGGCCAATCGGTGTGCGCAGGGCGCGGACAGGACGGAGGGGGAGTTCGGGGGCGGGTAGGCCGGGGGCGGGGCGCGGCGGCCAGGCAGCGGCAGTGGCGGCGGCGACTCCTCCGTGTCCGTCTCCAGCTCTGGCTGTAGCTCCGGCCCGCGATGCCCCACTCGGTGACCCTGCGCGGCCCTTCACCCTGGGGCTTCCGCCTGGTGGGCGGCCGGGACTTCAGTGCGCCGCTCACCATCTCGCGGGTGAGTACGACCCCCGCGGGGCAGGAGGGTGGTCCTGGGGCTGAGCCCCTGCTTTTGTGGTAGACCGAGGACCCGGATCCTCGACGTGCCTGAAGCTTGAAAGCAGAGTGTTGGTCTGGGTGACCTGCGTGCCTTGGAAGGGAGTTCCAGCAGAGTAGCGCAGCCCCACCCCCCTTCCCGCACAGTCTGCCCCATTTGGTGGTAAGACTCCCCAAAGGGTTCACACACTCGCTTCCCACAGACTTTCTTTAGGGTAAGTCACTGTGGGGCCAGGAAAGAACCCTCAGACTTGGTCCAGGAGTCTGGGCAGCTCTACAGAGGCCCAGAAACTCCTCAGACCCAACCCTGCCTAAAGTTTTGGGGCAAAGTAACTGAAAGTCTACTTCCCCTATCAAAGGTCTGGGTAGCCCTAAAGGGTCTGCTGTCCTGAGAAGTCCATCCACTTCCCCACTCGGAACTTCAGTTTCTCCTCTCCTCTCAGTCACTCTAGGGGAAGCGACCAAGAGGTACTGTTGGCTTCTAGGCAAAGGGGAGACTATGAGGCTATGTCATTCCACCTCCTTTACAAGCCATCACAAAGCCAGAGACCAGTACACCCCAGTCCAGGTCCTCAAGGGTCCCAGGATCATACTCTGCTCCTAGACCTGAGGCGGAGGAGGAAGAGGAAGGGGCACAGCCCTGGAGAGGTAGTTAGTCTGATGATGGAGAGGAGGAGCTCGGGGCCTGAGGCAGGGATTCCCCAGCCTTGAAGCCAAAAGAGAAGAGAGCCCAGGCTCTGCTCTTGGTGGCTCCCAGGCCTGAGGGAGGAGACAGATAGGGACATCCCTTCTCCCCACAGGGGCTCTTTGAGTTTTGGGGACTTGTGTCAGGGGACTGAGATCCAGTCTGCTGCTTCCACTGGCCCTAAAGGCTGGGCCAAGATTTAGAGACTTCTTCTCAGTTCTTGGGAAGGGATAGGCACCCACCCGGTGGGTGTGGAATCATGGAATCCTCTACACGGGAGCCTGGGTGACAGGCAGGACCAGCTGTCCTGGGAGGCCTCCCACATCTGTCTTCTCCACCAGGTCCCTTAGGCCAAGTGAGGTCTGCCTTCAGCACATCCGGGAGACTTTCATCTCCTTGTTCCCCCTAGAGATCACCTCTCTCTGTCTCTGTGTGTGTGAGAGAGAGGGGTGGGGAAGGGGAGAGAGCATCCATGTCTGCTTGCTGGATCACGCCGTGTATCTACAGAGGAGGACTGGCGAGGGTGTTAGGACAGCCAACGGGCCAGGCACCCTGGGTGTGAGGCCGCTGACAGGCTCAGTGGCCACGGCTGAGTGCTGCAGGCGGCTGAGAGCTAAGACATCTGTTGCCCACGCGGCTGCCTGTCCAACGGGGAAAGGCCTCCACACGTCAGCAGAGGCTGTCTCCTGGCCTGTTTGGCACTGGTGGGGGCTTGGAGGGAGGAGGTAGAGGCCCCTGGTGGACAGACGACTTGGGAGAGAGGCATCCTCTTCATCCCCCAGAGTCATGTGGCAGTAGTACCCCCACAAGGAGCCAGGATGACTGAGCCTGGGTTAGGGTGGGATTTGGGAGCTTTACAGAGCTGGGGAGGCACAGGCCACAACTTGCCTAGCAGGTACCTCAGGGGCAACACTACAGGGACTGATGATGTGTGGGCTTGTCCTCGCTAAAGGGCTTCTAGATCCCTTCCTGTGTCTTTCCAGAACCTCTCCTATGTTTCCAGAGCCTCCTTTCCCCAGAGTCCAGTAGAAAGGTGCAGCCGCATGCAGACAGTAGATGGGATGATTGTTTAGCTGGGTTGGGAGCTTACAGTCTTTGCCCAGGTAGCCTCTGGGGTCCCCAAAGTCAGTGATAGGTAAACTGTGATGACCATGGCCTCTTCCAAGCATTGCAGGTTGCCAGGCTCCACCCTCTCAAGTGTTGGTACCAGCACCTTCCCAGCAACCAGACTTGAAACGAGCCTTGCTGTATGCCTAGCCTCTTATAGAGATGTTATATGCCATGAAGGAAGTCCCCATTGCAATCGTTAGACTCCTGGCCTCACGTTGTAGATTGGGATACCGAGGCACAGAAAAGTTAAGATACACAGGGAAGGGGAGTGTGAGCCTGGATCCAGGCCTGCTTGGAGTTTGCAGTGACTGTCTGGTGAGACGCTGCGACCCTCTGTGGCTCCCACCCACCACAGGCGTCTGCAGTGGGCACAGCAGGGCCTGGAATGCAGCAGGTGAGGGGGCTGACTCATGCCCCAGATCTTCATCTGACCTCACTACCCTCATCTTTCTTCCGTCTGTCTGGTTATCTTGTTCTGCACAGCTCGACGACTGGCCAAACCCCACCACTTCCAGTGATTTCCTTGTTTGGAATGTTCCAGGGTTCCCAACCCCATGAGAGACGTCAGTGTCTCGCCCTAGGGCCTATAGACCCTGCAGTAGCTGGCCCCTGCAGCTTCTCTTACTTGGTTGCTTCCACTTTTCCTTCACTAGTGATGCTCCAAGTCGCATAAGCCCCCTCCTTCTCTCATGGATGAGCCATTCTACCGCTGGGTTTCCACCCGGTGTGCTAACTCCACACTCTTCCTTTTCGCACAGAATCACAGTGGCTGACAGGGTGAGCCTTGATTTGGACCCAGTTAGCCTAGGTTAGAATTCCGACTCAGCTGTTTATTGGTTAAATATTTTTTTTGTCTTCTTTGGACCTCGGTGGCTTAGTCTAGGAAATGGGCTTGCCGTGAGAATTCAGGAGACAATGCGTGCAGAGGGCAGCTGGGAGTCACGGTTTCCTGGCTTCGAGCCCTCTTTGACCAGAACTCCCTAAGCTCAATGGCGCTGGCCACATCCCAGCCACCTCTGCTTCCAGGAACTTCCGCCACCTACAGGGACCTGAAAGCACCCCTTGTGCTGGCTGAGTCATCTTGTAGCCCGCTAGCCCTGAGGAAGAAGACTCCTGTCCAGTGCGGGACTGGGCCACAGTGCCCTTGCTCTAGCCCCCTCCTTGTTCGTCTGTAGGCATGAGAACACCTTTGGCCTCACCTGGTGACTGAGAGGTTACCCTGTGCCAGATACGGAAACGTTCTGGCACAGATAGGTACTACACAGGTACACACAGGGAGCTCTGACAGAACCTTGACAAGGGAATGGGGCCCGGTGGTGCCAAGTGGGCACCTGCCCCAGGAGGACAGGTTTGTGCAAGTGCCCGGTGCCCAAGCCCAACGAGTGAATATTTATAGTGGACTGGTTGGCTAGGGCATCACACTCTAAAAGAGAAGTTTCCTTGAGCAAGATGGGGAGATAATTCAGTTGGGAAAGTGCTTACCGTGTAAACACACGGACCTAGGTTTAATCTCCAGCCCTCTCATAATAAAGCCAGGTGCAGGGCTGGGGAGATGGCTTAGTAGGTAAAGTGCTTGCATAAGATTCTGAGTTTGGATCCCCAGGACGCTTGCAAAAGCTGGATATGGTAAAGCATGCCTACAACCTTTGCACAGGGGTAGGTGGTGACAGGCAGATCCCAGAAGGTCACTGACCAGGGAGTCTAGTGAAAAATGGTGAACTCCAGGTTTTGTAAGAGTCCCTGTTTGAAAACAATAAAAAAGGCAGAGAGCCATAGAGGAAGACACTGATTCTGGCTTCTACACAGGTACACACAGGTGAGCACACACACACATACACACGCGCACATGCACACACACGCACACACCACATGTATACACACGGGGGTGGGAGGAGAAAGCATATTTCTTGAGGCAGCCTATTTCAGGGCAAGGCAGCTTGGGCAGTGCCAACACCATGCTTCTAGCCAAGGAACTGCCAGCGCCTGGCTTTGTCCACTCTCTTAGAAACTGGCTGAGCTGAGCCTGCCAGGGTTGCCAGGAGCTCCCACCGCCAGTCCCACTGATAGCAACAAGGTCATTGGCAACTCTCAGGCCACAGAGAGGTGTGGGCTGTTCATACCAGGCAAGAATGAAGACTCCTTGTCTGTTTCCCGTCTGTCTCCAGGGTGCCCTGCCACCTCAGTCCCCCGGGGTTCTTATTTAGACATCTCTGTGTCTCTCCACACCCTCATCATATGACCAAAAGTGCTTTAGTCTGTTGGGTCAATAGAGGACTCTAGGGGTCCTGCAGGGGACACTGAGTTGGAGTTATGGCCCCTGGAGTACAGGCTGTCAGCTGGAATTGGATGGCTTTGAACTAGCCTGAGGAGGTGATGTACTCACCCCACTTCTAATTGTCAAGGTGTGTTGGCAATGCAGGGGTGCAGGTAATAGGGGCACAAGGAGTTACTGGCGGAGGGACTGGGGTCTGCGCTGAGGCCTAAAGGAGGAGTGGGCTAGTTAGTAAGCAGGGTTAAAGGTCAGCAGAGTGTACCAGCTGGAAGGAACAGCATTTGGGGAAGATGTGAGTGCTGGCTGGTGCTTTTAAGTACCCTACAGGTGTTTAGATGGGATAACCACAGCGTGATGGAGCAGGTGAATGCAGGTGGGCATGAGAGGTGGGATCAACTAAGCAGGGTCAAGGGCAGCTTGAGTAGTGCGTTGTCAGTGTAAAATACCTAATACGTATGACATGTCCACGCTCTGTGTATGTCTGGGCATTTTATGTCCTTGTGTGTCTGAGTGTACCTTGCATGTCTTAGTGTACCTACACAGACTATAGCATTGCCCTTGTTCCAGGCTAGAAGCCCTTCCTTCATATATCCTTACATCTAACCAGGTTTGCAGGGGCTGGAGACAGGTTTTGAAATCAGAGGCCACAAGGGGACCTCCGCCACCCTCTTAGCTTGTCCACCCACAGGCACAAGGCCACACTGGCCAGGTGCTGAGGTTGAAGGAAATCTAGTGCAGAAGGCCACATGATAACTGTGCCAACCATGTGATGTCTCTAACCACAGGTTCATGCTGGAAGCAAAGCAGCCCTGGCTGCCCTGTGCCCAGGTGACCTGATCCAAGCCATCAACGGCGAGAGCACAGAGCTCATGACACACCTGGAGGCCCAGAACCGCATTAAAGGCTGCCATGATCACCTTACCCTCTCTGTGACAAGGTAGAGATGGGCAGGCTGGGCTGGAAGGGTGATAGGCCATGGGCGGGGGGCTGGGGGTGCTGGCCAACCTGATGAACTGAGCCAGCACAACCTTTCTGCCTCAACTTGGAGCACACCATCCAGGCCCAGCCCTAGAGGCTAGTGCTGTCATGGAGACTGAATAGCACTGGTTAGCCCAGAGTGCTTTGTTGCCTTTGCGATAGAAGAAATAAGATCTTGAGCTGGGTGGCACACACATACAATCCCAGTTCTTAGAAGGCTGAGATGGGAGCAGCAAGAGTTCAAGGTTAACCTGAGCCAAGTAGTCAGATCTTATCTCAATGCAAAAATCAAAACAAACAAATGAAAAATCCACGTCAGTCCTTTTCCCTCCTCCAGGGACCAGTTTGGGGACCAGCTCATCTGCAGACTAACTTAAAAATGCAAAACCTAGTGTAGGCCCACTTTACAGATGAAGCTAGCAAAGTAGAGGACACTTTAAAAAAAAAGTCACATAACTAGGCCATAGAGAATAAGTGTGCGCTTGCTCCCTCCTCCTCCTCCTCCTCCTCCTCCTCTTCCTCCTCCTCCTCCTCCTCCAGTGGCTGCCAACCTTCTGACCAGTCCCACAGCTGTTCTGTCTCAGCAGCTGTCTTTACCAGGGCCTATGACTCTGTTCTGGTTAAATCTGGATTTGGAACAAGCTTTCCTTCCATGGACCACGTAATACTGTGCAGCCCATCCTGAAGAGATGGGGGTGGGGGCAGGTAACTGTGCCCCAAAGATGGTGCTGGTTCGAAGGTTCAAGCCTCTGCCTTGCTCAGGCACTGGCTCTTTAACCAGTTCCCACGAGCAGTTGTGGGATCTCTCCATCTGCCTTCCCCGCCTGGGTCCAGAGCCACAACTCAGTTTGCCACATTCACTGCTAACAGGGACTTTCCACAACCCCCTGCGGATCAGTGTGGGCGAAACCATCCCAAAACCACAACACAGTTAACCCATGCCTGATTGATCCATTGGTTCCAAGCCTTTAAACATGATGCAGAGGGTTATGAGGTAGCCCCTGCTTGTGCCTGGCCTGTGACCAGGTCCCTGTTGGGGTCGGGAATCTCGGACATTCCCTTAGCTCTGAGCAGCTCAGCTGCAAGTCTCTGCTCCATTTGGCACCCAGAGGGCTCCCCAGTCTCATCTAGACCCTTCTATCTTAGGTACCCACACGAGCTCTGTGAGCCTGTGTTTCCTTTCCCATACACCCCGTTTCTCACTCTCTGCCAGACTGAGGCATGGCTGGTTAGGGGAGGCTTTGCCCACAAGTAGCCTCTGAGGCCTCCCAGTTTGGCAGGGTTCCTGGGCCCTGACTCACCTCTGGCTTTGTTCTCTAGCTGAATGAGGGCAGCCATAGAGATGGCGGAGCTGGGGGGAGGCTCAGAAGGGTCCTGAGTCAGGAGATTCCCAGAGAGAGTGATGTCAGGGATGGGAACGGGGTGGAGATCCCCCTTCCTTCCTTCCTTTCCTGGTCATTTGTTCCAATCTAGGCATGGATGGAGCCAGGAGGCCACTTCCCTGTTACATTTTGGGAATTACAGTCTCAGAATGCCATGTGGTCATGGAGCAGATGAGAGCACAGGGTCCATGACAGGGCCATGCCTCCAACACGTGCTTTACCCCACCCCACCCCACCCCACCCCTGACCCCAGACTTCTGTCAGGGGCCGCCTTGTCGTCTTGACGCTGAGTAGTGAGGTTTTCTAACCTCGCTCAATCCGAATAAAAACTCACGGCTTTCCCTCCCTCCACCACCTCCAGTCTGCACACACTAAACTTGGGGGATTTGACAACATGGCTACCTAGACTAGACCCTCAGCCCAACCCTCTTTCTACTGGGCCTACCTACAAGGCCTTTGTCTCTGCTCCCTGTCCAGCTCACTCCTTGGGGCTATGCCAAGGCACAAGGCACGTCTTCCTCCTCCTTCATAGATTCTGCAGAGGGTCAGCCTGGCTAGATGAGGGACTTGGCATTCTGCTTAGAGCAGCTTCCCTGCCTCTGGCATCCTGCTAGCTTCCCCTGCAGACTGAGATGTGCAGGAAAGGCCTTGTTTCCCTCTAGACTTACTTTACATGGAGCCAAAGGCAGGCATCTAATAACCCGAGTCAGACCACATCTCTCAGGCCTGTTCCATGGATCAGAACCTTCCTCCTCTCAACCACGCCCTGCCACAGGTAGTCTCTGTTGCCATCATTAGCACCTTTGCATAGCCCAGCTTTTACTTCTTGTTTAGTTTAGAGATGGACAGCTGGAGCCACCTGCAAAGCCCGAAGTGGAACTCAATATATGCCTAAGTCCTCCAGTCTTATCTGACATCTTGGGCTATTCTCATGGCACTGGGTACTTGGTGCTCTCTGACCCTTAGAGCCCAGGCTTATGCCATTCTGGGCAGATGTTTAGAAAAATATAAGGCAAAATAGCCAAACAAGGCATCCCTGGTTTGTCATACTGGAATTCGGAGTAGGAAGATGTGGTTAGAGCTATTTCAGAGGTGTCACTGGGGAACCTAGCTGAGAGGCTAGCGACAAAGGCTGCGAGGAAACCGTTGGCCTCCAGAAGACGGTGAGCAGAGTGAACAGAGGTGACGGAGTCAGTGTGGATACCGTATTAAATCCCTGAGCCACTGAGCTGGGTGTGATGGCGCACACTTTTAATCCCAGCACTGGGGAGACAGAGGCAGGTGGATTTCTGTAAGCTCAAGACTAACCTGGTCTATATAGTGAGTACCAGGACATCTTGTCTCAAAAATAAGTAAATAAATACATAAATAAATACATAAATAAATCCCTGAACCAGCAAGGGGGAAGGAGGCAGGGCTGAGCTCTGAGAAGTCCCAGGAGGCCTCTTGGTTGAGGGACATTATTTCCACAGCCTAACCAGACTTGCTATACGTCGCCTGCCAACCCAGGGTCCACACGCCCTCCTGGCTTGCCTCTCCTAGAGCTACTGAGTGGCAGGGCTGGGCCCAGAGCCCTTAGACCCGCCTGTCCTGCTTATGGCAGGTTTATGATGTTTTTCTCCCTCCTGAGTGGTGTTTGGCTTTTGGTTTCTATGGTGAAGCAGGAATTTCCTAATGGCCTGTTTCCCATCTGGGCTGGGCAGACATCAGTGATGACTCTGCCTGAGAGGGTGGAGGCAGCAGGAGGGGAGGTGCTCCCCCACAGCCTCCATTTCACCTCCCTGAGAGCCACCCAGGCCCCGGCCAGAGGCTGTGGAGGTCAGAGGATGAGCGGGACTAGCTCCCGGCTAATCCATGTGTGAGGCCTGGCTTGCCTTGCTGTGATCTGAGCCTCCCGGAGTGGAGTTCCTACAGTGAGGGAAAAGAGTGGCTGAGCTGCAAGCTCTTCAGGAATTAGATCAGGGAGGGAACACGTAGCCTTGCCTCAGGAGGGCAGACCTGAGTTTGTGGCTTCCGTAGATACTACTGTGCTAAATGGGGAAATGCTGAGACATAGCCTTTCTCCCTGCTGTGAGCCCTAAACCTAACCCCTCCTGTCCCTGGTTCCCAGGCATGGAGGGGGCGCTGATAGGCAGAGACATCTCACCCCCACAATTCCTGTTGCAGGCCTGAGAACAAGAACTGGCCCAGTGCACATGACGACAAGGCTCAAGCACATAGGATTCACATTGACCCTGAGTCCCAGGTATGTACAGATGTGGCTGGCCTGGCCCTGCTGACTCGGAGTAGACCAGGGCAGAGGAGCAGGCATGGCCCAGATTCCACTTATACTAGTGAAATTCTTACTTTGAGTTCAGATGGCCAGGACATACAGTGAAAGAGAAGGCTCTTCTGGGCCTTGCCTGCCTATATCCCATGCTCTCGAGGTGGTGAGCACCTGCAATGGGCTTGTCCCGACTCCAAGCAATCCTGCATTCTTGGCAAAGGTGCCTGTGATGGACTGGCGCTGGGCTTGGTCTTGGCTCAGGGTTTCCACACTCTGAGCTAAGGTTTACTCCCATACCCAGAGATGCCAGATCAAAAAAAGTCAACAGACTTGGAGAGAGATGGGGGTAGGGAGGTGGCAGCCTAGAACCATGGGTGAACTTAGGCTATGGCCACGCCTGTCTTGTGCTAGCCTTAAGTACTCTGTCTGAGGCTGGGGAGTTCTTGTTTTGTGTCGCATAGACGTTGCAGGTGTTGTCCTGTCCTTAAGAGAGTGGGGGAACCCAGATGCTGTAGGATCTCAGGAGGGGTAACCAAGTGCAGCAGGTTCAGATCCTTAGAGCTTGCTCCATAACTGGACAAAGTGGACCCTGGGCTAATCTGTGATGTAGCTTGATCCAGAACACTCAACATGCAAGGCGTGCTTTTGTCTGCTTTCTTCATTCGGAGGGAAAGACCAGGCAGTGAGAAGAGGTTTCAACAAGAAGTCAGAGGAGAGGGCTCCCAGAGAAAGGAAGGGTATCCAAGCCCAGACCTTAGGACCCAGACAGAAGGGTGTGGGAAGCGGAAATGTACATGGGCAGGTGGGAGAGCATTTGCAAGCCCAGGGCCAAGAGGCCAGAGCAGAGAGAGGGTAGGGAGGGGCGAAGCATAGCTACCAAGAGGCTCTCAGGTCCTTTGTCCTGGACTTCAGCTTGTCCTGGAAGACATCTCATCTGTATCTTTGAAGCATTCTTTGCTCTATCTGAGGTCATGTGGGCAGGGAGGAGAGAACAGATTTGGCCAAAAACAGCCAGGCAAGGAGGACCAGAAGGTGGGCAGTTCCTATGAGAAGCCTACCCCCTCTCAGGGCTCCAGTGCTGAAAGGACAGTGGAGGGGCTCACCGGAGACAGACCAGGGTGAGTGAGCCCCAGAGACCAGGGGCTGCTCCCCTTTGGGGTTGGAAGAGGGGGTGCAGAATGGCTCCTCTTTAGGCTTGGGAGGCTGGAGCTGCAGAGTGGCTTCCCTACAGGGTCAGATGGCCAGGACTGCAGTACAACTTCTCCTGTCCCCATTCTTTTCCTCAGGGTTTCCTTCAAAGGCCACTGTGCCTGCAGTGGTGGCCCTTACTGTAAGGAGACTGATTTTCCACAAACAACAGAGCAGTCCTCCCCCAGCTGCTGCCTCCCCTTTTGTACTTAAAAGGTCGTGGGCTCCATGGGTGGCGACAAAAACACCCTACCCACCCCTACAGGGCTGTGTCCCCAGAAGCACAGACATAAGGCTCATTGTCCCCACACTGTTCCCACCCTCTGAGTGTGGGGGTGGGGCTGGCTAGAACCATCAGAGAGGGAGGAAACCACACTTAGCCCTAGGCCAACACGGGGCATCCCTGGCACGCATCCTCCAAGTGGAATGGGGCAAGGTAACTGTAGCCTTAGAACCACATTCTCTGCAAGGCCACAGGAGACCCCCTTTTCTCAAGGCCCATGTGAGACAGAGGGCCCGTGGGCCACCCAGGGTGGAAGAAGCTTAGCACTAAGGAAAGCTTTCTGGTGTGTGGGGTGGGGGTGGGGGTCTTGAACACCCAGACTGCTGCGACTCGGCCTTGAAGAGAGCCACCTGTCCCTCTGGGTGCAGTGTTCACCTCCATTCATGCTGAGTGTCCTGTTGTCCTGTGTCTAGTCACCCTCTCGTTGACATTCTTCTGAGACTGCGCGAAGCACATCAGTACTCAGAGCATAAGGTGTGTGCTATACTGCCAGCCAGAGAGAGGAGACAGAGAGGAAAGGGCATGCAGGAATTCCCATGACAGCCATCCAGCCTGACACCGGGCTGTGCTAAACGCTTGGTGCAATCAGTCATCTTACTTCATCCTGAGAAGCCATGATACTGGGCCCATCCCATTCTCCAGGTTAGGGGAATAACGGTTCAGGAATAAAGTGCTCCAGGGGGTGACAGAACTGCCACTCAAACACACACCAAGGTCACCACTGAGTTCAGACCTAGAGAAACCTCTGCATGGGTGGCCGTGGGAGGGGCCGTAGCTCACTGATGACCCTGCGGTCAGCTCCCACACCCTGCTGGGTGGGGGTGAGAGGGTGAGTGAGGGACCTGCCATCCTCCCAACCTCTGCTTCCTGACTCCCATTCCCCCCTTTCCACTGAAGTCGCATGCAGCGCTCAGCCCCACCCCCTCCCCAGTCCAATCCCTACCGACCACAACCCATCTGGTCCCCATTATAGGCCGGGCCTGCCTGCCTGTCTACCCTGCAGAGGCATGTGTGCGAGTGCTCAGGTTTCCAGGGCCTTTCACTGGGGACCAGGGGTCCTGCTGCTGCTGCTGTCGCCACCACAGCAGCATTGGTAGGGCCCTGTTTGGCCTGTGGTGAAATTTGAAGGGCAGGGTATGCCCTACCCTGCTGATTCTGTTCTGCAAAGATCAGGGGAAATCAAGGCAGAGCCTGGCCAGTTTGACTGCTTTAGTTCTGGGAGCTGCCTGAGCTCAAGGTGGTCTTTTTCTCATTAGGGAACATTCTCTTTCCTTCTCACCCGGGCTCCCTGTCCACACTGCAGAGCTGAAAGACACACACACACACACACACACACACACACACACACACACACTCCCCTGGGCTGAGACACAGCAATGGTCTAAATTTGAGCTTTATCCCCTAAATGAGGCTGCTTCACCTGCCAGGCCAGGTTTAACCGCTTGGCCTTCCCCAGGATGACAAGCACTGGCATCCAGTGTGACCTTGCAGGCAGGAACAAAGGTGCATGTAGGGAGGTTGGCTGGCCTGTGTGTATTGTCCCAACCCATGTATATGTCTTTAAAGGTACTTGTGAGAGTAGTTGTGCCCCTGTTCACATTGCTGTGGACTCATGCTGTGCCTTGTGCCTGTGGTCTGAGGTCAGCACAACTTTGGGCTCTACACTGACACAGGACCCCAGACCCTGTTCAAACCTACACCTCAGAGCTCCTATCCTGTCCTTATAGGCTGAGGAGCCAGCGCAAGCCATCCCTCACCCAGTTCTTTCAACCATAGGCACTGGGCTTCTCTTGGAGTAGTGGGGTCCAGTTCCCACTCCTTGTCTGCTGCTCCCCTGGAAAGCTGCAAAAGTGGGGAACAGGGATAGGATGCAGGCCCGGAGGAGCTGACCTCATGGCGGCATGCTTTTACCTCAGACTTCCCTCTGAAGGGCCTTCACGGAAGCACATGGGGGCCCTTCCAACTATAGGATAAGAGTTTCTTTTTGTATTTCCAGCCATGGACCCCCTGAGTGCTTGGGTACAAAAGCCTGGAAATGTCAGAGCAGAGGTAGCTAACCAACATAGAATATATGTTATTCCATATAACCTGGAATAGCAGGGTGAAGGAAAGAGCATGTCAACAGGAAGTGCCCAGAGCTCAGAGGACTGATGCTGGCACCATAGCCTAGAGATATCAAAGGAGTGGTCAACAGTGGGCAGAGAGGACTGGCATAGCAGGGTGGAGGAGGAGAGTCAGCAGCAGTGGTCAAAGGTCTCCTAGTGCCTCAGACCTCACTCTTCCAGGACTGCAGTCCAGTGACCAGCAGGCGGTCCTCAGTCTCTGGGTTTGGGCTGGACGACAACAGATCAGGCCTGGGATCTCCATATGGTCAGCCATCTCGCCTTCCAATCCCTCACAATGGCAGCAGCAATGAGGTCACCCTGCCAGCCCAGATGAGCTCTCTGCATGTGTCTCCACCTCCCAGGTAGGACAGAGGCCAGGCTTCTGAAGCCACACCCAGATCCATCCTAATCCATCAAATCTCAGCCATTCCCATCCTGACCCCTAAAACTTGATCTTGGAGCCCCGCATAGTTATAGTCTGACCTATAAGGCTGCCAGAACCAAGGCTGGAATGATCACATTAGTCTTCCATTTCTCTCCTGCCCAGTGCTGACACAGCCAGGGTTCTCCCTCGGAACCGGGACTGCAGGGTGGACCTGGGTTCAGAAGTCTACAAGATGTTAAGGGAACCAGCAGAGCCAGTGGCCTCGGAACCCAAGCAGTCTGGATCTTTCCGCTACTTGCAAGGGATGCTAGAAGCTGGTGAAGGTGGTAAGGCTCCCAACACCTCTCACCTGCCTCCCCTCTGTCCACAGGGCCCCAGCTCACCCTCCACTCCTCCAGCCCTTCCAGCCAATGCACACCTTCCAGCCACCTGCCCCTCTTCAACTCCACTACGTCTGTCCCTTCACCAAGACTTCACCCTCTGGTTTCCACTTCATCACAACGTGGCTCCCCCCTTACCTCATGCCAACCAAGCGCTTCCCCTCTAGGCTTCTGACCAGGGCCCAGAAGTAGCATCCTGCAGAAATGGGGGTTTTAATCTCACTTACCCCATTCATACAACCTACCCTCTGGATTTCAGGGGAGCGGCCTGGGTCTGGTGGTCCCAGGAACCTCAAGCCAGCAGCCAGCAAGCTGGGTGCTCCACTGAGTGGCTTGCAGGGGCTACCAGAGTGCACGCGCTGTGGCCACGGGATCGTGTGAGTACCCCCACCCTGATGCCCACCCTGCTGTCCACCCTGCTGCCCACCTGCACCACCTCTGCTCTCCAAGGGCCCGGATGGAGGTTTGTCCTAGAATACGTTCATCATCTGTCCCTCTTTTCCCCACCACAGGGGGACCATCGTCAAGGCAAGGGACAAGCTCTACCATCCCGAGTGCTTCATGTGTAGCGACTGTGGCCTAAATCTCAAGCAGCGTGGGTACTTCTTCCTAGATGAACGGCTGTACTGCGAGAACCATGCCAAGGCACGAGTCAAGCCGCCAGAGGGATATGATGTGGTGGCCGTGTACCCTAACGCCAAGGTGGAAATCGTCTGAGCTGGGAAATCTTGCCTCGCCTGCCTCATTTAATGTCCCCCAATGGCCTGTGTAAATATATGTCCTCCTGGCCTCTCTAATAAAGTCCTCTGCTTGCTGGTGTCTGGTCTGCCAACTTCCAGTACAGGCCAAGGCTCCAGTGTGCCGGAAGATCAATTCAGGTGCCAGGGCCAGGCAGGTCTCGTGTTGTTCCTGCAGCCTTGGTTGGATGGCAGACTGTCATAAGGGATAGCTTCGTTAATACTGAAGTCAGGTGCCACTGTGTAACAAGGAGTTTGACCTGTGTGAGCTTAGGAAAGATGATAGCTGAGACCCAAGAGATGAGGGAGGCAAGAGTCGCCACAGAATCAGGAAATATTCAAAGGTAAGCATGGGCCGTGAAGGCCCTGGTGTGCCTGATGTCGGTGTGAGTGGTCAGAGGTGGCCCCTAGTGACCTCCATGGGTGGTATTCACTTGCTGGTTCCCTCTCTTCCCGGTTCTCTCTCTTCCCTGTGGTTCTTCCATCCTTTCTGTCCACACAAACTCACCACCATTTCCCCCCTCTTCTATCTTCATCCTCCCACTAGGGGGCGTGCTTGATTTCTCCATCATGAGACTAAAGGCAGACATTTAGAAAGATCACGTCCTTTCTCTCTGAGATACTTGGTCCAGCATTAATAGAAATGCTATACTCCCCGGATGCCCCCCCCCCGTTCACTCAAAGTGGGGTCTGTCTCATGCCTTGTGTTGACATGAACCTATTCAGATTCTCATCTTTAAAAATATAAAATTTACAGAGTTGAGGAGTGACTATTGATGGCTGTGGGTTTTTTTTGTACAGTCTGGAGAATGATCTACAAAAGCCATATTCTCGGTTTTGAATTAGTGAGATCATTAAACATATAGTAAGGCGAAGTAAAAGAATAAATGGCAGAGGGATGCATGGTTAGAGGCAAAGCAAGATCAACAGCATTCAAAACACCCCAGCAAGCATTGACTGGGGGAGCCTCTTTAAGGCAGTCAGCTGGAGTTCCTAACAAAGAGAGTTCCCTTGGATGAGGCTCCAATGAAAGGACAAATGGCAACAGATAGGGATGACATCATCAAACGGACAGCCACAGCATCCATCAGATACTGGCTGGGGAAACCGAGGCAGTAGCTGAAGTTTCTGAGTGAACCTTCTGTAGCTGAGCTTCAGCTCCTCCATCGGAGGCGCTTTCATATCAAGGGATAACCTGTAGTAAAACCTGGTGGAGACACACTTGTAGCCGTTCTCAGAGGTGCTGTGTTCTTCCACCCTGTCAGAGCTAGAAGGAAAGTCCATCCACAGAAAGGAGCCTTAGACGGCACTTTGAGGGGGCTGGAGAAACGGCTCAGCAGTTAAGAGCATTGGCTCCTCTTCCAGAGGACCTGGGTTCAATTCCCAGCACCTACATGGCAGCTCACAACTGACTGTAACTCAAGTTCCAGGGGCTCTGATTCTCTCACACAGACATCCATGCAACCCTAATGCCAGTACGCATAGAACAGAGGAGGAGGAGGCACTCTGAGAGAAACATGCTTGGGTTCAAAACTGACAAGGAGAGTATCCCTGACTCCAGAGTCAGCTTCTCAGTGAACTCAAAGAGCACACAGTAATTTACCAATACAATGTGCATCCCAAGCCCACAGCTGTCCTGGATCCTAAATCTGTGGACCCACCTCCCTGCTTGCTCTGGTTGAGAAACTACCATGGTCATTTGTTTAATGAGCCCAAAGAATGTCCACTTCTGGTGCGTGTTCTGTGCTACCGCAGGCAGCAGAAAGCTGTTGTCTCTTCCCATTCTACCCATCTGTGTGCAGCAGGACCCCCTTCCTCACGCTCTCCGACGCTGTTTGCACTGTTCCTATATGGTAAATAAAGCGCAGCACGGAGGAGCTTTCCTTTTCCCTTGCTCTGATGACTAATGATGTTAGTGATGAGCCTTCAGCTGTCATTCACTGCGAGCTTGCTGCACATCCAGGGCTGAAGTAACAGCAGGGAACAGGGTGTCCCTCCCCTCACTCCCTACGAGTAGTTCCCATAGAAATTATCTGAAGCTTTTTGTCCATTTTCCCTGGGTTAATTTAATTTCTTATCAGTAATTGGTAGGAATTTTCCATACCCCAGTGTGTGTGTGTGTGTGTGTGTGTGTGTGTATGTGTGTGTATGTATGTATGTGTGTGTGTGTGATATTTTTTCCCTGTGTGTGCACAGGTGTATGGAGACTAGAGGTCAATGTTGGGTGTCTTCCTCTTTTGCTTTCCCATCTAATTTCTGAGACAAGGTCTCTAACCAGTTCAGTTAGACCAGGCTGCAGGTAAAGCTCCAGGCTCCTCCTGTTTCGTCCTCCCTGGCATTGCAACCATAGGTGAGCATCCCTAGCGTATAGGCGTATGCCACCACACAGAGCATTTTACGTGGGTTCTGGGCTTCTGAACTCAGGCCCATTTCACCAAATGAGCCATCTCCCCAACCCCCTTCCAAACTCTTATAGGAAGCCCTGCAACTGATCTATTTACTGTTCCCGTGACATCACGTGGCTTCAGTTATGACTGTGTTAGAGTTTAACAGTTAATCCTTCCACCTCATTCTCCCTTTACAAACATCTCAGAGGTGTTCTTGTTCATTTCCAGTAGTCGGTGAGTGGGTGTGCTGTGTCCTGGAAAACAAACATCTCTGAACCATGACTGGGGAGCTCCCTGGATCTAGAGAGAGAGCTGACATAGAGGTCTTTCCTCCAGAGAGCCCCTTCCCACCCCCAGAAAGTCAGTAGCTCTGTCCCCATGGAATGCACCACATTCCTTTTATTCTTGTGCCTCCAGCACTATCTGTTTTCTCCTTGTACCACGCCTAGAGCTATCTCTGTCCTGCCTAGACCCCAGGGCGTGTGGGAGCTCTGGGGTCAGCATCAACTCTTGTGCTTACCTGTGTGCTTTTACATTCATACACATGCGTGCGCGCGCGCACACACACACACACACACACACACACACCCTTTCCCTCTGTTGTCTTCTCTCTGATTCCTATATGCTTTCAGTGGGAAGTAAGTCCTGGAGAACAATCGCCCAAATCCTGCACCCCCAGCCTCAGTTCATCCATTCAACTAAATATTGACCAAAAACCTTCTATGTGCCAGGCATATTAGGAAACCATTTTGAACAAACAGAACATGGACAGAAACTGGGGCTGGAGGAGTAGCTCTACCAGTAGGGTGCTTACTTAGCATGTTACAAAGTCCCAGGCTCAGTTATCAGCATTGCATAATATGGGAGTGGTGGTACACACCTGTAATCTCAGGACTAGGGAGGAAGTGGTAGGAGAAGCAGAAGCTCACGGCCATCCTTGACTACGTAGCAAGTTCTAGGCCAACCGGGGCTATGTGAGATCCTTTTTGCCCACACAAAGGCACAAACTGTAAACAGTAGTGTGGAAGGAATGAGGATGCTCAGTGAAAAACTATATAATTAGCTTTCTACAAGGGGCCTGGAAAGCCCTCAG
Organism: Microtus ochrogaster; assembly: GCF_000317375.1. NCBI lineage: Eukaryota > Metazoa > Chordata > Mammalia > Rodentia > Cricetidae > Microtus > Microtus ochrogaster. The sequence goes on from NC_022014.1 coordinate 44,676,891, forward strand.
AGAGCAGGTGGCACAAGCAGGGACCTGCGGTGGTGAGCGTCTGTCGGCTAGACAGGCAGAAGGAGCAGAAAATGCAAAGGCCAAGGAAGAAGCTGTGCTCCAGTGTTCTAAGAACCCTGAGCGGTACCTGGAGAGGTGTGAGCGAGGTGGCTGAATAGCAGGTTAGGTTAGGGCCATGTGGGGGTGGATAACATAACTGTGTTCATCTTGTAGACCTTGGCAAAGATTTTGGCTTGTACCCTGAGACAGGAAGCCAGAGATCTGGCATGATCTAGACTTACGGTTTAACCAGAATGGCTCTGGCTGCAGTGGGGAGACTCTACTGTAAGGGGCAAAGGTGGACGCGGGAAGCATGACTGCGTCCATCCCTGACTAATTCCTAACTAGGCCTCGTTCCTCCACCTCTAACGCTGCCCCTGTCAAGATCCTCTACATGTCCTTTCCCGGGCTTTGTGAGAGCATGGCCTCCCAGCGTGCAGTGCTGTCCTCAGGCATGACCCCACGTGAGAACTAAGAGAAGTTTGAAGGCCACAGTGCTGTGCTACTTATCTGTTAAGTCTTCCATGGCTCCTCACTGCTCATAGACAAAGTCTAAAAGCCCAACCTCTGCTCACGAGGTCCTGTGAGGTCAACCCTCCTACTCCCGCTCATAAGCCTAGAACTCCAGAGATGCCCATCTGTGCTCACCATCCAACCCCCTAACAGATGCTCCCATGCCTCCTTGATCTTTGGAATTTGACACCTAACCTTGCCTTCTGCTTCTCTGAATGACAGATAAGCTTTATTATTCCTCACCTTACTCCCTGAGAGACAAAGAAAAAATAGCAGGTGTGAAGGGCCCAAATGCTTCTGTGTGCTAGCATTCTGTAACCAAGGACCCTGCCAGGCTGGCCTCCACAAGACCTGCTGTGTTGCCAAAGCTGATTGACCTTGAACTCCTGATCCTCCAGTGCTGGGGTTGCAGCTTTGTACCACCACACCAGCTCCCTCCGAATTACTTAATGGAAGCAGAGTCTGTAAAAATGTTTAAGGGTAGTCAAGAGGTGTCTGCATTAAGTGAGAACTATTCTATGTCCTTTTGTCACTGTGGGGAGCTATGTCTGGACCCCCAAAGAAATCAGACCTCATCTGCACTGGTATCTGACCTGGACCCATTTGGGGCTGAAAGGCTGAGGCCTCCATGGTTCCTACAGGGCCCAGGACCGTCCTCAGCCATGTTCACTAAAAAGCCCTACTAGCCAGGTCTGAGTATGTCTCCCTCCCCAGCCACTCAGAGATGGAGACTTGGAGCTATTCAATCCAAGCACCAGCTTGTTTACGTCAGAAACAGCAGTGGATGGACAGACAGACACTCTCCTACTTTCTGGGGTGTGTCTCACCTGCAGGCACACGGGATGTCAGTGCCCAGCCACAGACTCAGAGAAAGGAATTACACTGAATGATAAGTATAATGAGGCTGATATGTCCCAGGCCTTCCTGCCAGCCCTGTTTAACTGTTCTTATCTTTCTTTATTCCCTGCATCAACCTGCAAGGAAACAAGATGATCCCTGTCTTGTACATGAACTCAGAAAGGCTAATGGCCTGGCCGGGTCCCACACTCTTTAGCTAATCTCAACAGAAGGAAAACTAGGGCAGATGCCTGTTTCCTCCTGAAAAGTGCTACTTGCTCCACCAACAGCCTGCGGGCTGACCACGCTGCTTCAGACTGGGCATGATCTGTCTCCGATTAGCAAGATCCCCAGAATAGCCCAGAGCACAGACTCACTCACTGACTCAACACAGACCTGGATCCTCCCCCCCAACCTGCCTGAACACACAACACTGGCAGCTGTGGGCCCGAGTCAAAGCCTCAGTAGCCATGACAAAATACTGGAGCTATAAACTTAAACATGGGAAAGCTTTCTTTTGGTTCCCAGTTCCTATCCATGGTTGGTTGGCACTACTGTGCTGGGGCTGTGGCAGCATTATAGATCGTAGCTGAATGATGGAAGAGGTCTGTTCGCCTTATGGTGTCCAGGAAAAAGCAAAGAAACAGGGCCCCAGGATCCCCTTCAAAGGCGTGTGTTCTTTTGCTTCCTTCTGCTACGCCCGCCTCCTGAAGTTTTTCTATTTCCCAATAGAGCCAGGGCTGGAGACCAAGACTTGAAGATGAAAATCTTCAGGAGACATCCAAGATCCAAGTTATGGTACCCCTGAGGACAAGGCTGGTGCCCACGGCATCTGGTCAGCAACTCAGAAACAAATGAGCCCACTTGATGAGCTGTCTGATGGGCTCCCAGGGTCAGGTCACGATAGCCAGTAAAATGGTTTGTCTTAGTTCCCTAGTGGTCCCTGGAGCTGCTGAGAGTCAGCTTGGTGTTGCATCCTCCTAGCCTCAAGGGTTCTAACTGACAACCAGAGCGTGCCACATCTCCCATGGAGAGATTTCTGTTTGGGGCCGATCTCAGCCCTGGCTCTCCTACAATATCAGAGACTGGATGGGACAGTTAATCAAGGTAAGTGAGTCAGGCACAAACAGGCATACACACACGTGTGTGCACACACACAGACACACACGCACCATGCTAATGTGTTGAAATAAGAGCGGCGGGGCTGCGTCCCTGGCACCCGGCCGCCCACATGGCTAGCTTAGCTTATGCCCCGAAATAATTACACGGAAACTGTATTCTTTTAAATACTGCCTGGCCCCATTAGTTCCAGCCTCTTATTGGCTAGCTCTTACATATTAATCTAACCCATTTCTATTAATCTTTGTAGCCCACGAGCTGGCTTACCAGGAAAGATCTTAACCTGCATCTGTCTGGAGTGGGACAATCATGGCGACTCACTGACTCAGCTTCTTTCTCCCAGCCTTCTGTTCTGTTTACTCCACCCACCTAAGGGTTGGCCTATCAAGGGCCCTAGGCAGTTTCTTTATTAATAAGAAATCACTCCCATATCACTAATGCACTTTCAAAGTATCTTTTCTTCGGCTACAGCTTAAAGCTTTTGTGGAAAGAAATCTCCGAGGATTTTTTTTTTTAAGATTTATTTATTTATTTATTATGTATACAACATTGCTTCCATGTACGTTTGTATGCCAGAAGAGGGCACCAGATCTCATTATAGATGGTTGTGAGCCACCATGTAGTTGCTGGGAATTGAACTTAGGACCTCTGGAAGAGCAATCAGTGCTCTTAACCTCTGAGCCATCTCTCCAGCCCCCATCCGAGGATATTCTTGTGCTTCCCTGACAGCCTCCACTAAACAGAGAACTTGCTACACAAGCCGCAAGAGGTGACGCTAAAACAGACGATCATCAAGGTGTCTCACAAGAGTATGCTGACCACTGGCTACTGGCTGGCATCATGCACTGTGTGAGTTTTGCATCTTTATGATGCAAGTTGAACAATCCCAGGAGTATGCCTGTCCACAATTTTTGTTGCAAACTAAGTACAGTTTTACTTTTTTTGTTACTACTATTTTATAAATTGGTGCTTTGGCTGCATTCATGTCTGTGTGAGAACATTGGATCCCCTGGAACTGAAGTTATAGACAGTTGTGAGCTGCCATGTAGGTGCTGGGAATTGAACCCAGGTCTTCTAGAAGAGCAACCAAGTGCTCTTAACCTCTGAGCCATCTTTCCAACACCAGTCTCTCTGTCTCTCTGTCTGTCTCTGTCTCTCTGTCTCTGTCTGTCTGTCTCTCTCTCTCTCTCTCTCTCTCTCTCTCTCTCTCTCGTGATTTCCTCTCTCAGTTTCTCTTTTTCCCCATTAACTAGATGAAATGGGCAGCAGATATCTAAGCAGAGGAGAGACCACTAGGGTGGGTTCCTTCATTGCTTAGATTACTAAAAATAGATGTTTAGGACTGAAGGTCTGAAAACAGGTCTTCAAATAATAACACTATCTTGCAAACAGAATTATTGCTCAAAGAAAATGGGGTGGAATTCCCTATATGTATTTATGGCTCATCTCAGAATAAGCATCTTCAAAAGAAAGGATAATCTGCTGGGCAGTGGTGGCGCACGCCTTTAATCCCAGCACTCAGGAGGCAGAGGCAGGTAGATCTCAGTGAGTTCGAGGGCAGTCTGGTCTACAGAATGAGTGCCAGGAAAGGCTCCAACGTTACAGAGAGAAACCCTGTTTCAAAAAAAATAATAAAAAAGGACAAACCTTTGATTAAAAAGGGAAACACCCGCAGTGTTGGAAGGTCACTCTACCCCACTGGGTCAGGAGAGATGTGACCTGCCTGCACTGCTTTGGGTTCCTGCCAAGTAGAGAATCAACCTCTGCCTCTGCCACCCCAAGATCTTTTCCCTCTTTTCCCAGAGAAGCTGTGCCAAGACTCTCCCCTAAACCTAGGAAACCCCTCTTCCTGAGAAAACCACTTACTATGGGACCAACTCCAAGCCAAGAAAAGGAATATTTACCCATCACCAAGTTCCAAATGGAGAGGGCAGTCGAGTATGCTTTTCATTACTTCTGACTTGCATAACTTGGGGAGACACACCCCAAGGTCTGAGTGCAGATCCCAGAGGATTTATTTCTGGTATGAGGGTGATCTTTATCACTCCCACTCCCACACAAGCAGATTAAAACGGTCTTTACAACTCTTCTGCTGGGAGAAAAGTTAGTTGTATTGACAGAGGCTCGCTGGTAAGCAGCATGCTGCTCAGCCTGACGACATAGCTCGGAGACCTAGTGAAGAGGCAACACCAGGGAGTCTTCCACTTGGGACCTAACACTGGGGAGGGTGGGCCAGTTTAGAACATGATAGGGGCGTGTGTGCTTTGAGGCAGCCAGTCTGGACTGGATCTGGAGTCACCTAGGAGGTACACCTCTGGATGTGTCTTTTAGAGAGATTCCAGAGAGGTATAACTGGGTGGGGAAGACACACTCTAACTGTGAATAGCATCACCCCGTGGTCTGGAAGTCACAGTCTAAATACAAAAAGAAAGAGGATGGGCACTCTAGAGGTTTGCACTGCTCTTCTAGAGGACCTGAGTTCTGCTCCAGAACACATTAGTCAGTTCAAAACCGTAACTTCATATCCCCGCCCCATGCTCTCCCTGCTTCGATGGGCCATATCCCCGAAACTGTAAGCTAAACTCGCCCCTTATTTCCTCAGGCTGCTTTTGTCAGGTGTCCTGTGCCAGCAAAGAGAGAAGTCACCAATACAGTCTCCAAGGGGCTGCAAGAACCGCTGCAAGCTAATAAACCTGCAGCTGATTGGAATAAATAGCAGGGAGCCAGCAGATGCCAGCTGAGTTCCCTTTAGCATTGATGCAGAGGGCAAGGGGATGTCATCAAAAACATGCCTCTTGAGCCGGGCGTTGGTGGCGCACGCCTTTAATCCCAGCACTTGGGAGGCAGAGGCAGGCAGATCTCTGTAAGTTCGAGGCCAGCCTGGTCTACAAGAGCTAGTTCCAGGACAGAAACCAAAAGCTACAGAGAAACCCTGTCTCGAAAAATCCAAAAAAAAAAACCAAAAAAAAAACAAAAACAAAAAAAACATGCCTCTTGTGAGGATAGTGAGATGACCCAGCGGGGAAGAGAGCTCTCAGATCTCAGTACCCAGATTTGTATTTTTAAGCTACGTTTGGCTCTGTGCCCATGCCCATAATATCCATTTCCCCGCCATACCATACAGCATAGGGAGTCAGGAGGATCGCTGGAGCTTACTGGTCACCAGACTGATTCCAAGTTTAGTGAGAGACCCCGTTTCCAGGAAACAAGGTGGAGAGTGGTAGTGTAGAACCCCAGATCTCTTCCTCTGCACCCCACATATGCAGAGGCACCTGCACACCCAACACACACACACACAATATATATACTTTCACCCTCTGGAATTCTAAAGGGAATAGCAGCCAGATAATATTGGGCAACTACTTCATATCTAAAGAACTTCACACATAGAGAGGAAATTACAGCAATTGTTTATAGTCCAAAGACTAATCTTTCTCAACAGGTAGAGACTGCCCTTACAGTTTTCAACAACAGAAATGTGGCTGACAGGAGACAGAGAAGAGGGGTTAAAACAGTCTTCCCCTTGGCAGCTGCCCTGCAGTGCCCCCTGTAACCCAGGAGGAAGAAAGGAGCCATCTCCAGCCAGAGTCCACGGCTTCCTCCCTGAAACCTGTCACCCACTAAAACTAGGACTGAAGCAGTGCACATTCTGCAAGCAGGAGGGACAGTGGCCAGGGGACTGCCCAAACTGGTCTTGGGAGGGAGGGTAGGGGACCAAATCAATTCATTTCAGTTCTCTCTTGAAAAGATAAAGACTAACAGGGTAAAGGGGCTCTCAGCCTGGCTCCTTTAGGACCATCCAGGTGTGTATCAATGAGGCCTGGGTTACCTGGGAAACAACTGGCAGGGAAGCTGAGATCTTACTGACACCCGAGGCTGGTCACTAAATAAGGTACTATATCCGAGAAGGAATGAAACAGGGGTTGGGAAGAGGAAAAACTGAACTTTTTCTCAAGCTTTTCACTCATGACATGATTTCCTTAAAAAAAAAAAAAATAACGGCATTTTTGTTTATAGCTCACACCTCTAATCCCAGCACTTGGAAGACAGAGGCAGACAAATCTCTGTGAATTCCAGGCCAGCTTGGTCTACAAAGTGAGTCCCAAGACAGCAGAGCTGTTACATAGAGAAACCCTGCATCAAAAAAACAAAACAAACAAACAAAACCAACCAACCAACCAAACCAAAGAGTGCTGGTTGCTCTGGCAGAGAACCTAAGTTTGGTTCCCAGTACCCACATGGCAGCTCACAAGCATCTGTAACTCCATTTCTAGAGAGTCTGATGCCCTCTTCTGATTATCATGGGCACCAGGCATGAACATGGTGTACATACATACATACATGTGAGCAAAATGCTCACACCAATAAATAAAAACAAATAAATCTTTAAAGTGAGGCTCAATATGCTTCTTCAGGCTTTCCTATTTCCATCTTACTGGCTAAGAAACCAGGGATGGGAGAATGTAGGGTCTGTGACTCATAAATGAAATTATATAAAATATTCATCCTAATTTTTCTAATCCCTATGCTCTATTGGCAAATCTTCCTGGGGTAATAAGTACAGTGCTGTCCTGGATTTAAAGGGCTCCTGTGTCCCACTGGACTGAGTTATTTGCCTTCAGGTGGAAGGATCAGAGACACTGCAGGACTGTGTTCCCACAGGGATCCAAATCACCCCATGAAGGACACATCATACTCGCTCTGACCAGGCTCGAGGAACATGGAGGAGGAGAGAGCAGAAAGGTTGTGAGAGCCAGATGTTGAAGGAGGATAGTTGCAGAATTGTGTCTTCTGGAAATGAGAAAATCGCTGCGCTCATGAATTGTGGTCGCCTGCTCATGGCCTGTACTAGATCAAGAGAGTTAACATCCCCCCACAGATGGGGGAGGGACTCACCAAGCCCTACCCGGAACTGGGGGAGCTACAAGCATTTGATGGCTACTAGGGGAGGGGAGGCGAATTTTCTTCAGGAATGTGGCCGCTGGTAGGTTACCCATGCTTCCAACAGACGGCTCTATATCCAGGAACATAGGGATAGCATGTTCTGGACTCAGTGAGTTATTACAAAGAAAAAAGAAAGACATAAGTTTGGGAGGGGGACATGGTGAGGAACCTGGGGGGAGTTGGAAGAGGGTAGGAGAGTGGATATGATTAAAATACATTGTATACAAGTATGAAATTCTCAAAAAATAAATTAAAGATACATTTCAAAAGGAATTCTCCCCACACGTTTCTGAGAAATCTTGAGCAAGAACTGAAGACAATTAACTCTGGAAGATGAACCTTGTTACCATATGTAGACAAACCACAGAGTGAAAGCCAGTTGAAGGAGACCTCGGACAGAGACATAGTAACAGTCTTAAACTGGTCAGCTGAAGAGGCCTCCAAGGCCTCCACTGAGAAAGCACAAGTTTCTATAGAGATGGTGAAATACTTGTTTAGTCTGGTTTCTGTAACTGTGATAAGCACCAGGACCCCCCCCCAAAAAAAAAACTTGGAGAGGAAACGTTTATTTCAGCTTACAGACTGATGGAAGCCAAGGACAGGAGTTTACAGGTTGATGGGAGCCATGTAATTGAGCCCTTAGTAAACTCAGGCGGTCACTACTGAGTGACCCTACATTCAGTCTGCCAGACATAAATAAGCCACTTGATGGATGTGTTCGTGAGCAAGTGACGGCTACTGGTGTATTGGCGCAGTTGCTGGATCCCTTAAGAGGGTTAATAGCTCATTTCTCTAAACCACTAGTTTCTGTGTGGTGGGGTTGGCCACCTTGTCTGGGGACAGTTGCTACAACTTGCCTTTTCATTAAAGAGGCAGAAAAACTATGAAGCACTGACAGATGTAGTACCAGGTCCGCATTGTAGATCCGGTTCCAGGTCTGCATTGTTCTTGGAACAAAAGGCCGACTCTGGCTAAAAGTGGTCAAAGGTGACAGAAAACCCTTTCCATCTGACTTCCCAGACCCTCAACCCTTCTCCCCTGCTGCCTGAATCACAAGAGCCTCTCTCTAGTACAGAGAGAGGGTCTCAACCTGAGGGTCAAATGGCCTTTTCACAGGGCCTACTTAAGACCATCAGAAAACACAGATATTTACATTATGATAATGGCAGCAAAATTACAGCTATGAAGAAGCAATGAAAATAGCTTTGTGGTTGGGGGTCACCACAACATGAGAAACTGTTTTAAGGGTCAGTGCATTAGGAAGGCTGAGAACCACCACTCTAGTACATGACTGCCTGGAAGGGAAGGATCCGCCATACCCAAGCAGATAAGACCTACCTCTGTGAGATGCTGGAGAGTGTAGCGGTAGACAGGAGCAGCAACTAGAGCACAGAGTCCACTGTGGCTCTTACTCATCAGTCTCCCTGATCTAGGCCAGCTCCCTGACCCAGAACATATTGCTTTAAGGCAAAGCCAAGTATCTCTCTGGAAGAGCCCGTCAATAAAGCCAAGAGTGTACACAACAGTGCTCCAGATCACTTCCCATGAGGGATCTGTGGCTTTTTCACCACAGCAACTCTGGCGGGGTGGGAGTGGAGGAGAAACATAGGAGCTGGTGTCTGTACTGGAGCAGGAAACAAGTCACGAGCTCTGTTACTATTTGCATGAAAAATGTCCCTCTCAGGCTTATGTGCTTGAAAACATGGTCCCCTGGTGGGGGCATTTGGGGAGATCTTGAATACCTTGAAGCAGGAGGCATAGTGGAGATGCGTCCCTGGGGGAGTTCCTCTGAGGTCTCTAGCCCAGTCTCAATTCCAGGCTGGCTTTCTGCTTCCCACAGCTCACACTCTTGCCAGCACGGCTTCCTGCCACAATGGACTGTACGTTCTAGTTCCTAAACTAAAATAAACTTCTCTCTCTCTCTCTCTCTCTCTCTCTCTCTCTCTCTCTCTCTTTCTCTCTGTTTCTCAAGATAAGGTATCTCTGTTTAGCCTTGGCTGTCCTGGAACTTATTCTGTAGACTAGGCTGACTTTGAATTCAGAGATCCACCTGCCTCTTACAGGCATGCACCACCACTGTCTGGTGAAAACAGACCTCTCTTAAGCTACTTCAGAGAGGAATTTGGTCACAGTGGCATAAAGTAACTAATTAGCTCCAACTAGGAAGGATTGGGGATCTTATGAGAACTCAGTGATAAACGAGTCCCAGTAAGAAAGTTTCTGAGCTGTCCTAATGCAATTGCAAAGTCTAGGGGATGGAGAATGTGCTGGATAGCTTTCTATCACTATAGCAAAACATCTGAGATGATCTGCAAAGATAAAGGGTTATCCAGGCTCTTCGTTTGCAGGATTCAGTCTACGTTGGTTGGCCTATTTTCAAGACCTGTAGCAGAGAAGAACCTCATTCCTTGGGTGTGTGGCAGAGCAAATACATTTACATGAAGCAAATGAGCAAAAGAAGCGGGGGGGGGGGGTCCTTTTGAGAGCACACCTCCAATAAATCACCTAAGGTTCTCCTGTAAGGTTCATTCCTTAAAGGTCCCACTATCTTTCAATACTGCTACCCAAAGGACACATAGCGTGTGGGAAATGTTTAAGATTCAAACTATGGCAAGGTGGGGAGAGCTTAATGGAAATCAGTCAGATACCCTAGGCAGAGTCAATGGAAAGGCTATGGGGAGGACCAAAGTTTGGTTCCCAGAATCCATGTCAGGAGGCTTACACTTGGATATAACTCCAGTTTCAGGGGATCCAGTGCCTTTTCTGGTCTCCCCAGGTACCCATACACATGTGCACATATATGCAGCCACACACACAAATAAAATGAAATAATTCTTTAAAAGGTTAGGTTGAAATTTTGACCTAAATCCCATCCTTGGTAAACCACCAGGACCACTTTGCCTTCTTGCGTGCAATCATTCTGGCCTGTGAGGCCTGCTTCTTGCCTGTCTATGTGCGATTGTCTGGCCTGCCTGCCCCTGCATCTCCCTGTGTGCTATCCTCTCACTCCAGAACAATGTTGCCCTTCACATTATCCCATCCCTCATATCTACAACCAGTGTTGGCTCCTCGTCTTGAATGAAGCCCCGAGCAAGAGAGAGATCATGGTTTGTCCAAGTGTGGCACAAGTTTCCTACCACTTGGCCCATATAAGCAGTGTTTTCCTTCCAAAAAGTTTTAAAAAGGTATGCTGTAGTTGGGCTTTTCTTTGGGCTACTGCCTCACAAAAATCCATACCAATGTAAAATATTTGAGACTAGTGGTTGTTTAAAAGTAGTCTCAACAATTCACTCTTCAATCCTATCATTTCTACATTTTATATATATTTCTATATTATGAATTATGTATAGAAATAATGAGATAAATATTTATTAATTACATTATTAAAATTATGAAATTATATAAATAAATAAAATTGTAAATTATGAAGTTTTAATATGTATTTTTATATTATAAATTATATATAGAAATGATGATATAAAAGGGTGGATTGTTGAGTCTGCTGTTAAACAACCACTAGTTCAAATATTTTACATTGGTATGGATTTCTGTATATTGATACAAATTTAAAGTTATTTTTGTTAGGTTGTATATTTTTTTCTACTTTTGTTTAAGGTACTGTTCCTATGCAGCTAATTTTAAAAGTTTTATAAAGTTTTAGTGTTTAAAAGCTATATAGGATATTAAAGAAATACAGGCTAGTAGTCTGTCATCTATAACAATCAAACTTATAGCCGGGCCGTGGTGGTGCACGCCTTTAATCCCAGCACTCGGGAGGCAGAGGCAGGCGGATCTCTGGGAGTTTGAGGCCAGCCTGGTCTACAAGAGCTAGTTCCTGGACAGGCACCAAAGCTACAGAGAAACCCTGTCTAGAAAAACAAAAAAACAAACAAAAAAAAAAACCAATCAAACTTATAGTCATGTTAGGTGTGTTTTCAAGGTCAAACAGAGATCGAGTTTAAATATTAGATGGTCTTCAAACACTTCAAAGACATATAGAATATGGTATTTAAAATGTTTAATAATATAAGGCTTTTCATGACAATGAAACATGCCTGTTCCTGGCAGCACCATTCTACTTCAGAGAAGATGATGGACATCAAAAAACTTTCATATGGCATCTGTTTTCTTTGTGGCAAAATTTAGCCACTAGGCAAAGAAACTTGCCTCAACTGCTGAGAGTATGCTGTTCAAATTGAACAAACAAGATACAAAAGGAAGTAATTGTCAAACTTTGTCAAGACAGGGTTGGACAGTTGTTCAAGAATACCTGCTTTACAGAAAAAGTCTGTGAGATATTCTAGGCCCATAGACCAAAGATGGATGCCCCAACATTACAGAGGAATCTTGGGTGACTCTCTAGGCAGTGAGCTATTTGTCATTTCTCCTAGTTTTAAAGTTGTTCATTCTGTACTTCCTGTTTACTCAGATAATATTATATCCTTCTAGGGTCTTTGAAAGGGTTGAAGACTAGATACTTTTAGTAACTATTTTTCTTAGTCTTGATAGAAAAGTAATTAGGTATAAAACCAGATTCATCAAGATAAACGAGGTAAAGGTGTATTTTCTCTTAATTTGCCAAATACAAATGGACTGGACATTGTGAATGTAATTATTTTTATTATATATAGTTTCATTTGTTAAAGTTAATATCTTCTCTTTCTAATTAGATAATACTTGATAATGTCCTTTTTAAAAATATTTATTTATTTATTATGTATACAATATTCTGTCTGCATGTATGCCTGCAGGTCAGAAGAGGACACCAGACTTCATTACAGATGTTTGTGAGCCACCATGTGGTTGCCGGGAATTGAACTCAGGACCTTTGGAAGAGCAGGCAATGCTCTTAACCACTGAGCTATCTCTCCAGCCCCGATAATGTTCTTATTGTATATAGTTTTACTATGTTAGAGTGAAAACCTTTCCTTTTTATTTACACAGAAAGGGGGAAATGTTGTGGGATAATCATTTTGTACACTGTGAAGATGTATCACTCTGATTGGTTTAATAAAAAGCTGAACAGCGGTTTCAAAACAACAAATTGGTGCCCAACGTGGTTGACTATATCCATGTAAAACCCAAGAAAGTTTAAAAATAAATCCTAGACACAAAAGAACAGTATTAAACAGTGTTTGGCAGCGGCATTTTCTTGGGTGGGCTCTGTTTACTAGAAGCAAGTGATGTGGGAGTGTCATATATCAATCTTTTGATTTCATTGGTTAAGCAATAAAGAAACTGCTTGGCCCTGATAGGTTAAAACATAGGTGGGAGGAGTAAACAGAACAGAAGGCTGGGAGAAAGAAGCTGAGTCAGAGAGTTGCCATGATTCTCCCACTCCAGACAGACACAGGTTAAGATCTTTCCTGGTAAGCCAGCTCGTGGAGCTACACAGATTATTAGAAATGGGTTAGATCTAGTGGACAATGAGGACTACTGAGAACTCAAGAACAATGGCAATGGGTTTTTGATCCTACTGCACGTGCTGGCTTTGGGGGAGCCTAGGCAGTTTGGATGCTCACCTTACTAAACCTGGATGGAGGTGGGCGGTCCTTGGACTTCCCACAGGTCAGGGAACCCTGATTGCTCTTCAGCCTGATGAGGGAGGGGGACTTGATCAGGGGAGGGGGAGGGAAATGGGAGGCAGTGGTGGGGAGGAGGCAGAAATCCTTAATAAATAAATAAATTTAAAAAAAAAAGAAATGGGTTAGATCGATATGTAAGAGCTAGCCAATAAGAAACTGAAACTAATGGGCCAGGCAGTGTTTAAAAGAATACAGTTTCCGTATAATTATTTCGGGTAAAGCTAGCCGTGCGGGCGGCTGGGTGCCGGGGACGCAGCCCCTCCGCTCCTATTACAACAAGCAAGCAGAGGCATGATTCCTTTAAGAGAGGTCTTCCTCATTTGGTAGTAGCGAAAATAAAAATAAAAAAATTGCGATTTTGAAATGGCAGCTTCCTGGGTCAAATGACTCTGACTCTTTCAGGAAGTCCTACTGTGGAGCACTTGAATGGGGTTTGTGGCCCCATGTGCTTGTATGCTTACTTGGGGTTAGGAGAAAAGTAGCTGAGACCATGTCTGTAGTTCAGAGCACACTCCCTCCCCCAGCCTGAGCAGCCAGCAGGATCAGGTGTACTAGGAGTACACTGGCAGGAGAGCATGGCTGATTCCCGCCACCACACACAAAGATATTTCCAGGCTATGCATTGCACTGCATGACAGATTTAGCTTTTATTCAGAGAAAAAGTGTTTATGTGCTGCATGCTTCTTTGCAGTGTTAAACTGATGAGCATGGCTCCAATACAGTGGTCTCAGAGGCAGTGAATAGACTTCTGCCGTGTTGGACTGGGTGGAGCAATCAGGCAGGGCTGTGTTTGCCCTAGCAATGCCACCACTTAAGAAGCTGTCCTGGTCAGAAAAGAATTACAGATATGCAATAGGACAGATTCAGACATAAAAAGATCTCTAAATGGGTCACAGTGTTGGATAAATGTATGTAGGCTTGGGAGAGAGAAGGAAAAAAGTATAGAGAATTATAAAAAGAAGGAAATCATTAAAAAAAATAAAACCAAGTCTTTTAAAAGACAGAGTACAGACAGTAATAGATTAAAGGAGTAAAGATAATATAAACTTGTAGAAAAAGTAATAGAGTAAGAAAAATAAGCATTGTAAAGATGGATTATACACAGAGAGTCTGGATTATGTATAATATTGTGTTTTATTTGCACTTTTGACTGTGAATGAGCTAAGTATAGAGAGACATTTCATTTTATGGGCTGCTAAGATAAACCAACATAAAGGTATCTTGACTTTAAAATTTGGGTCTAAGGATTTGTTGCTTTGGAAAAGAGGTTCTACTTTTTTTCCAAAGATGATGGGAACCTATGAATTTTTTCCAGACTAATGCGGTTTGATGGACCAAGACCCCCCCAAAAGGGTCACCATGAACACCCCCCAAAAATTACTTCACCCAACAAAAAGCAGGAAGCAGTTTGGAGAGAACTACACCAAAATTCTCAAAATGATTGTTTATTAATGTTTGCTTACATTTAAAGGGGGAAATGAATAGAAATGAATACTTTGCATTGGTATGGATCTTGGTCTGTTGATACAAATTTTAAGTCAGTATTGTTATATGTATATTTCTGCTCTTGAGTAAGGTATTGTGATTGTGTAGTTCATTAAAAATATAATCTATAATTAAGAAATATAGGTTAATAGATAATCATCTATAATAGTCAAGCTTGCAGTCATGTTACTTAGGTTTTCTAGATATATAGGGATATATTTAAGTTAGGTAGGTATTCTTCAAATCTTTCAAAGACCTTCAGAATATAGCATTCAAAATGTTTTAAGAAGTTAGGACTTTTCATGACAATGAGACACATCTGCTCCTGGCAGCACCAATCTATTTCAAGAGGATGATGGGCATCAAAGAGGCTCCTTATGGCATTGATTAGCCATTGGGTAAGAAACTGCTCTTGCCTGGACTTTTTGATGTTATACTGTATGAACTGGACATGCAGGACCCACACAAAAATGACCTCTGTACTTGCCTAAAGTTCCTGCTTTATGAAAGAGTCTGCCAGACATTCTGCAGGACACAGAAGAAAGTGACTGACAAACTGCCAATATAGGTGGAACTAACTGTCTTTGAAATCTCTTGCTTCATGGAAAAGTCTGCTGGATACTATAGGTCTGAATGCTGAAGATGGATGCTCCAATGGTACAGAAGAACTTTGGGTGACTGTCCAGGCAGTGATGTCTCTGTCAATTCTAGAGTTTTGGAAGTTCCTTACAATGCACTTTCTGCTTACTTAGGTAATATATCCTTCTGGAGTCTTTTATGGAGTTGAATAATAGATAGTTATAATTATAGTTTTCCTTAGTTATGATAAAAGATAAAGTAGATATAAATATTGTAACTGTAATTTTTGCTTATCTTGCTTGTTTTGTTATATGTAATTTTCCTGTGTTTAAGTTAAAACCTTCCTTTTTTTTTTAAACAGAAAAGGTGAGGTGATGTGGGATTCCCCTCTATATGCTGTGAATACCATTGGTTAATAAAGAAATCTGCCTTGGCCTATGATAGGGTAGTGTAGAGCTAGGCAAGGAAAACTAAACTGAATGCTGGGAGAAAGAAGGTGGAGTAGAGGAAATGTCATGTAGCTGCCACTGGGAATAGACATGCCAGAACCTTGCCAGTAAGTCACAGTCATGTGGTGATATACAGATTAATAGAAATGGGTTAAATAAAGATGTAAGAGTGAGCCAATAAGAAGCTAGCGCTAATGTACCAAGCAGTAATTTAATTAATACAGCTTCTGTGTGGTTTTTTTGGGGCTAAGCAGCGAGGAACAAACAAGTGGCCTTCTACAACAAACAGCCAATGGCTAGACAGGATTTCTGGACAGAGAGAATGCTGGGGAGAAGAAGGTAGACACCAGGAGACACAGAGCAAGCAGAATAGACAGTAAGGAGATAAGGTAATAAAGCCACAAGACAGAAAGTAAATTAATAGTAATGGGTTAATTTAAGTTACAAGAGTTAGAAACAAGCTTAAGCTAAGGTTGATTTTCATAACTGATAAGTCTCCATGCCATTTTTTGTAAGCTGGTAGCCCCGAAAGGAAGATCTATATATAGTAGTCTTATCTCTAGACGCAGTAAACATATTTCCAACTGCTTTCTAATACTGTTGATAATGTGTGTAGGGGTCTCTTTGATCATTCAGCCAGCAGTTTAACAATTCATGGAAGACAAGGAAGTAGTTTGGTTCAACATGACTAAGTAGCAAGTGTTGGAGTATTTAAGCACAGCACAATTCAGTGAAAATTTCTCTAGTGTTAATTAACTCAATCTATGTGCACAATAAAGCTTAAGACACAACTGCATCAAAATTCTTTGTAAAGTACATGTGACATTGTCCATAAAGATAGGTTGTGTAGATAGTCAAGCTCATGATAAGGGATTGGGGAGGATCTGGTGCAGAGATCATCAGGCTATTAACTATGTCCATCCCAAGCCTTCTGGGCAGATAACAGGCTGTGTATCCCTCCCTTTGAAGAAACAACCCTGTGCTTAACTAGCAACATTCCTGGTTCCCCTAGTGCTTATCTGTGAGTACAAGAACCTTCATACCTCCTGCAATGTGAGGACTTTATTGTTGCAAGCTATTTGGTTACTCCATGTAAAGTTTGTTACTGTGATTGGTTTAATTAAAAAAAAAAACTAAATGGCCAATAGCTAGGTAGAAAGTATAGCAGGAATTTCTGGACAGAGAGAGCTCTGGGAAGAAGAAAGGTGGAGTTGCCAGCCCGACAAAGAGGGAATAAAACATGCAGGAGAGGTAAAAGCCATGAGCCATGAGTTATGTGGTAACATGTAGATGAATAGAAATGGGTTAATTTAGGTTATAAGAGCTCGTGGGGCAAGCCTAAGCTATAGACTGAGCTTTTATAATTAACAATAAGTCTCTGTATCATTTTTGTTTTGTCTTTTTGTGAACTGGCAGCCCAAAGAAAAATCTGTCTGCACTTTATTCCAGTTCTTTCTCTGGCTAAGATCTTAAAGATGGTTAACTTTGTCAATTTGACATAACCTAGAATTGCTTGGGAAGAAAGTCTCAGTAAGGGATTGTCTACATTGGGTTGAACTGTGAGCATGCCAGTAAGGGATTATCTTAAATTAATGTATGTGGGAAGACCCACCCCAGTGTGGGCACCACCATTCCCAAGGCAGGGTATCCTGAACCATGTAAGAGTGGGAACATCGAGCTGAGCACAAGTGAGCATGCATTCATTTCTCTGGGTTCTTGGCTGTGGCTATGACTAGTTGTTAGAAGTTTCTGCCTTGACTTCTCCACAATGAGAGACTTCAACCTGAAGTTGTAAGCCGAAATAAACCCCTTTCTCTCCTAAGTTGCTCCCTGTTGGGGTATTGTACCACCACAACAGAAATGAATGAGAAAGAGATCTATTATAGACTTATAACTATTTGAGCTGGGCACAAGGCTGAAGTGAGAAGCTCCCTCCGCCCCAGAGGAGTTTAATAGCTGCCTGGACATCTTAGCAAGATCTGTGTCTACTTGATTGGTGGAGTGCTTGCCCAGCACCCACAAAGCCCTGGCCAATGTCTGATGCCTCACATTGCACCAACCAGGCATTGGGGTACATGTTAATGTTCTAATAGTGTTGGTATTTTAATGTTAGTTAACTAACATTTAATATTTTGGGTTTTTTTTTGCTCTTTTGGCTTTTTGGGGGGGCCCACCACCCAGCTCCCAAATAAAACATATGGAGGCTTAATTATTACTAATAAATGCCCTGCCATAACTTGGCTTGCTTCTTGCCAGCTTTTAACTTAAATTATCCCGGCTACCTTTTGCCTCTGGGCTTCCCCCCTCCCTTTTTAACTTCTGTATATCCTACTCCATGGCTGGCTGGGTAGCTGGCCCCTGAAATCCTCCTCCCCTTGTTCTTCATTGCTCCCCCTTGCCTCCTTTCTCCTATTTATACTCTCTGCCGGCCAACCCTGCCTATCCTTGCTCCTGCCTCACTATTGGCTGTTCAGCTCTTTATTAGACCGGCAGGTGTTTTAGACAGGCACAGAGTCACATCTTCACAGAGTTAAACAAATGCAGCATAAACAAAAGTCACACAGCTTAAAACAACATTTCCCAACAGATCATTAGTCAAAAGTAAACTGCTTCATATAAGTTCTTGTCTCTGGTTGTGTTTTTTAGTAGTTTGAGGCGGAAGACAGACATAGAGGCATACATCTTTAATCCCAGCACTTGGGAGGCAGAGGCAGGCAGATCTCTGAGTTGAGGCCAGCCTGGTCTACATAGGGAGTTCTAGGACAGTCATGGCTACATACAGAGACCCTGTCTCAAACAAACAAGTAAAATAAAAATAGAAGGCATAAACCAGAGTTGTTCTGGCACATTAGGCAGCATGGTCTTAAACGACAGGAAAGAAAACTGTATTTCCAAGTGGTGGGAAGTCAGCCTAACAGTAGGGGTAAGACTGGAGGCTGCCAAAAACAAGAACAAGCTGGTCCTCTACTGAAAACTCAAGAACTATGGCAATGGGTTTTTGATCCTACTGCACGTGCTGGCTTTGGGGGGG
>NC_022014.1:44695669-44713465 GCF_000317375.1 Microtus ochrogaster
TAAAAAAAAAAAAAAACAAGAACAAACAGAAGTCCCCTTCAGTCTCTTGGAGATAGTCTGGAGAAGCAAGCGGTTTGTGCAAAGTGATGGGCTCCTCAGTCTGTCATATCACCAGCCCCATGGATCCCAGGTCACAGGTTCCAGCCTGGGCTAGGACAAGGTGTTCCCAGGGCCTTAGATGTGGATACTGAGCAGAGAGAGGAAAAGGCTGTCTTGGCCCTCCTTTGGCCACCCTGCCAGATCTGAGAGCCAAATCTCACTAGTTTGTCCTCCTTCTCTTCCTTACACCTTTGATTCCTGGACAGGGAACTGGCCTTTCTGCAATAGAAGGTTTTTCTGTCCAAAAGGCTTTGGCACCCTGCTGCAATAAAGAGCCCATGGAGAGTGCCAAAGGACAAACACCAGAGCCTTCTGTGGTGAAAAATACGACTCCATTGCTCCCTAGCGGGCCTGTGTCCCTCTGGTGTCTCCTATAGAGGCCTCAGGGAATCTTCAAGAGGACACAGGGACAACTCGGAGGCCTGTGACCCCGCCCTTTTAGTCCAGGGCGTGTCTCTGACTCAGCACGACTTGACTTGGCGAGTCCCAGGCCACAGTCGCTTCTTTTCAAGGTGAGGATCCTGCTGTTCCAAGGACACTTCTCCAGCCCCTCGCAGTCCAGTGCTGAGCTAGAGCCACGCCAAGGCACAGAAGTGAACTCCCACGCTGGTGTGTGTGAAGAGGTGGCATTCCTGTCACCCACAGAGGTCTCCTGCAAGCACGGATTTGAATAAGTGTCGCGTCCGCCAGCCAGAGCTCAGACTCCAGACTGTGGAACAACGGACACCACCCCCGGGCTAGGCCTGGCACGACGCGGACATTGAAGCCAGGGTCAACCCCTTAGAGACCTTGCTCTCCGGACGCGGCCCCTCCCTGTTGCTCACCCTCCCACGTGGGGCTGAGAAAATCGGAGCTCCGGACTTGCTGCAGGCACGTTGCACAGCAGATTCTAGCTGGAGGCCCTGAGTGGAACCCAGCTGGAGGCGGAGCCGACCCGGGAGTACCGCCCCTCTCGGTAAATGCTCTAGCCTCTAGGTGCCTGGCCCGCGCAGGGGGTGTGGTCCCGAGAACTCGGCTTTCCCCAGCTCCGCGCCAGGTCCTGGGAGATTTTGCAGCACCTGCAGCCCGCTTGCATTCAGCCACACCGGGAAGGCCCCGGCCGGGAGCCTCAATCTTCCGATCCTCTTTTATCCTCTCCTGCAAATTGTGAAGGAAAGATTGGGAGCATGCGGGATTACGACGAGGTGACCGCCTTCCTAGGAGACTGGGGCCCCTTCCAGCGCCTCATCTTCTTCCTCCTCAGCGCCAGCATTATCCCCAATGGCTTCAATGGGATGTCAGTCTTGTTCCTGGCGGGGACCCCGGAGCACCGTTGCCTTGTGCCTGACACCGTGAACCTGAGCAGCTCGTGGCGCAACCACAGCATCCCGTTGGAGACGAAGGACGGACGACAGGTGCCTCAGAGCTGCCGCCGCTACCGACTGGCTACCATCGCCAACTTCTCTGCGCTGGGGCTGGAACCAGGACTGGATGTGGACTTGGGGCAGCTGGAGCAGGAGAGTTGCCTGGATGGCTGGGAGTACAGCAATGACGTCTTCTTGTCTACCATCGTGACCGAGGTAGGTGACAGAGCTTTGCTGGAGACAGACAGTAGGAATGGACATTCCATTGCATCAGTGCCCCCCAGCAGTCCCTGGCAGTGCCGGGGTTAATGTCACACTCAGTCTCAAACCTCCCAGGCACAGTGGAATTATAAGTTCATTTTCAGCACAGGCTCAGAGCTGATGATTTCTGTGTAGCATGGAAGGGATGGAAAAGAGTGTTGTCACCAACTGCCTTTTCCTTTCTAAGTTTCACAACAGATAGTTTCTCAAGAGCATCAATGCTTCCCTGGGCAGGCCAAACCCCATTCCGTCTTGATACACAGTCAGAGATACTTCCTAGCCACACAGGAGAGAAGGAATGTGGTGGTCTGTTGAGCTCAAGTAAAGACACACACCAAGGAGCTTGCGACAGAGAGGGGCCTCTGTGTGAGGCCCCAGTTTCTCCAGAAGGAGGCTGCTGTCCCTTGACGCTGGCTGGAAGCAAGGAGTCAAAAGCAGAAGCTGGCCTTTGGACACTCATGGAGGGACCCATACTCCCGTAGGAAGTGTCAGCTGGTGGGCAGAGGCTCCAGCTTGGGACCACCTACCTCTATGTAGTCTGGGAAAGGGTTCCCTAAGTCACCAGAGTCCGGAGGTGGACCTGTTCCCTTTCCCTGTTTTCTACTGCACGGAATACTCACAAGCTCTTGCCTCTTAACATATTGTGTTACTGGAAACATGTATTGTGTTTCTTGATAATGACCAGGTGATAGCAGGTCAACACACACACTCTTTCTGGAAAGAGCTTCCCCAAGGACTGATTTCCGGCTTTCCCACCTCCCAAAGCTGCCTCTGTTCTAGCTTTCTCCCAAGGGGGTGAGGGGGGGGTGTAAAAACAACAGCAACACAACAAAAACTATGTTCTTCCCAAGGGAGGGGGCGACAGCTAACAGCAGCCTTGCCTACTTCTTTATCTCTTTCCCTCAGCACCACGTAGCAGTCATCAAAAACATGTGTCTGGCCCCAGGGTGCAGACAGCTAGGGTGTGGGTCCCGGCTGCAGACCTGAGATGCCTGTCGGGAGCCATATCAGCTGTGTTGAGAGTTAACGTCAACCCTACTTAGTGTTGGATGTCGGAAGCCAAAATTCAAATCTTGGCTTGTTTTATGTGTGACTTTGGGTAAATAAACTTCATGGAATAGCTGGATCTGGAGATACAGCCGGAAGGAGTCATAGAATATGAAGCAAATCTGGAGACAAGGGATGGCCCTGTTTAGCAAAGAGCATGGCAGGTCCTGGGAACAGGAGCTCTGTAGATTGGGTAGGTGGAGTTCAGGAGAGGTTAAGAGGCTAGAGCTGCCTCTAGGGCCAGCTTGTGCGTATTCTGAAGAACTGACTATATTTTGAAGACCTGGAAATAGCAAGCCTATGATTTATGTTTTTATTTTCTTTTGAGACAAGGTCACAGGTGTAGGCTTGTCTAGTGTGCAACTCACTGCACAGCCCAGACTGACTTTGAACTCACAGTGATCCTCTGCCTCCTAGATACAGAGAATTAGAGCTATATGCCACCTCTCCCAGCCCTATCTTTGCTCGTAGAGTCCAATCTAACTGCTATGGAAAGCAAGATTGGGGGAAGGCTGTGGAAGTCACTCCTGCAAGAGAATACTCAGTCAAGGGTGGCAGCTGTGGAGGATGCAGGGCTCATGGAGAGTGGGTGAGCCTGTGCCCCCCCCCCATCACGCTAGCACCCTGCCTGTGTCTGGTCCTTGGGTGGCCTTGCTGTGCCTGGCCCCAGGGCATCTAAAACTGAGAACAGCTCATCCTTTAGTTCTGGAATTATTCCCTGCATTAGAGTTGGAGGTTAGACTCACTGGCTGCAGCCTTCATGGACATCCACTTAGCCTGGCTGCTGTCCTTCTGGATGGTTTTGTTTGCCTAAGGCTTGTGATGGGGGGGAGGGGTAACTACCAGCTCCCCAGTCTGTAGGTGTGCCACCGTGCTGTCCCCGGGGGCCTTTGGGCACGCCTAGTGACTCCTTCCTCACGTACTCACGTGTGCACACATGACCTGCTTTACTCGGTGGCCTTTCTCTCCCTCGCTTGCTTTTTTGGATGTGGGAGTCAAAAGGAAAAGGGCGCTGGTAGCTGGAAAGAGAAGGAGAGGAAGCAAGAACCAGAGTGAGTGGGGTGGGGTGGGTCTCTCCAGAGGGAGCAGTAATTCAGAGTCTGGGTGGCAATTAATCGAAATAGAAGCGAAACAAGTATTGAGGAGAATGTGGGGAAGATGGAACCCCCGTGTATTACCCGTGAGAATATGTCACTCAGTCCCAGTTACCACTGCAAGCCCCTGACATGAGCAGTTTATAAAGAGACAAAGTCCAGGCCTGTGATCATTGCCTCCTGTCGCTCTGAGGACCCATGGTGAAGCAGAGCATACTGGTAATGCGGGTGCACTAGAGTGAAGCAGCTGTCCTTGTGGAAAAGACACATAGAAGGGAGACGGAGGAAGAGACCAGGGCTCCCAAATCTCCTTCCAAAGGCCTAGCTTCCTTCCAGCGGGCCTCACCCCTTCAAGAAACCCCAACCCAACCCACAGCAGCTTTAAGCTGGGAGCCAAGCCTTCAATAAATACCTTTCAAGAGACACTTAAGATCCAGCCTACGTCCCAGCACCCAAGCAGCCGAAGCAGAAGGATGGCTATGAGTTCCAAGCCAATCTAGGACACAGCGTGAAACCCTGTTTCCAAACAAAACAAAACCCAAACCTCAGGAGAAGGTGCAATGATACAGCTGCTGTGAGAAGAGTGTTACTGTCCTTCAAAAAAGTAAAAATAGAAGAAACTGGGTGTGGTGGCGCATGACTATAATCCCAGAGGCAGGAAATGGAAGCAGAAGCCCAGAGTCATCCTTGGTTACATGATGAGTCTCAGAGCAGCCTGTGATACAATGACCCTGTGTCAAAGTATGGTGGTGGTGGTGGTGGTGGTGGTAGGAGTAGTAGGAGTATAGAATTACCATACAAACAACCCTTTCCACTTTAGGTAAACACCAAAAGAATTGAAACCAGGGTCTCTAAGACTTATCTGTTAGGCTGGGAGAGACTTATCTGTTAGCGGCATGTGCTCTTGCGGAGGACCGCAGTTCAGATGCCAGCATCCAAGTCAGGTGGCTTACGAGCACCTGTAACTCCAGCTCAGACCGGCACTCTCCCGCGTGCACATTCACAATGAATACATGTTACAAATTTACCCACCCATCCGTGTTCATAGCTGCATTGTTCTCACTAGCCCAGAGATGAATGCACCCTGATCTCCATCAGCTGCTCAAATGGATAAGCAAGATGTTGTTTATCTGAGCAAGAGAGTTTGATCTCACTCTAAGAGAAGGCAAGTTGTGGGCACAGGCTCTACGAATGGCTGGTGAAGACATCATGCTTGCTGAAACAGGCTAGTCCCACAAACGCATCACTTCACTTACAAGACTCGGGCAAAGCACAGACATGACAGCATACCCCTGGGATAGCACTGAGAAGGGGGGGGGAGGAAGATCAAGGTCAGCCTGGGATTTATTGTGAGACTCTGACTCAAAACACGAGAGGGGAGGGAGATAGAGATGTTGGGGAATGTTATTTTCAGGTGTGTGGTTTTTGTTTACGCTGCCTTTGTTTAACTCTGAAGCTGTGTTATTACTCTGCCTGTCTAAAACACCCGATGGTCCTAATAAAGAGATGAGTGGCCAGGAGCGAGGTAGGAGCAAGGACAGGCAGGGCTGCCAGACAGGATAAATCGAAGGAGAAACTAGAAACGGGGCAAGAGAAGAAGGAGAGGAGGACATCAGGACACCAAACTACACAGCAAGCCGTGGAGAGAGAAGTAAAGTAAGGTGTACAGAAATAGAGAAAGGTAAAAGCCCAGAGGCAAAAGGTAGTGGATAATTTAAGATAAGAAAAGCTGGCAAGAAACAAACCACGCTAAGGCCAGGCATTCACAACTGATAAGCCTCTGTGTGATTTATTTGGGAGCTGAGTGGTAGGCCCCTCAAAAAGCCAAAAGAGTAAAACCATCACACAACAGAGAGAGAAAGAGAGAGAGGAGGCAGGAAGAAAGGGGAGGGTGGAATATGAGATAATTGTAGGTTACTGTTGCTTAAGGTGCTCCAAGGACACACGGCCATTCCCAGCATTGTTGTTGTTGTTGTTTGTTTTTCAAGGCAGGGTTTCTCTGTGTAACAGTCCTAGCTGTCCTGGAACTAGCTCTTGTAGATCAGACTGGCCTCGAACCCTCAGAGATCTGCCTACCTCTGCCTGCTGCATGCTGGGATTAAAGGTGTGCACCACTACAGCCCAGCTCCAGATTTTTTTTTTTATCATAGATGCTAGAGTCTTCTTTCAGAGCCTCATGCCTATGTAGCCAGTGCTCTTGCCCACTAAGTCATCTCCCCCACCCTCTGTACAATTTCTCAAAGAGTAGATGAGCAGTGTCCACCTCCAGAGCAGTGGCCTTGTGTGGGCCATATCATTTGTGACAGAAAATGGTGTCACAGGTTGAGTAGTGAACAGCACTAAGGACAGACCCTGGTTACCTTCATCTCTGCCTGGGCATTGTGGGTATTGGGGGAACTTTCCCCAAGGCTTGGGTTGTGGCAGATAGAAAAGGTGATGACGTTTGTTGGATGAGAGTTGAACCCCTGTCCCCAAAGATGCAGTGCCAGGACTCTGAGAACAAAAGATGTGCTAGAGCCCGTGCTGACTTAGCAGTGACAATGAGCGAAATGACCTCACCCTGTAAGGCTGAGCCCAGGGCTCCTGACAGGTCCCTACAGCCTGTGACAAGAATAGAAGGACTGTCCTAAGAATGTGCCTCTGCCTCATCCTCCACACCCTGATATTCTCCAGAATAAAAAGTCCATCCGACTGTCCCTGCGCCCCTCCCCAGGAGGACAGGGTCAGCCAGGAGTCCAGAGAAATGCCCTTCATAGTTGTCAGGAGATGGGAATCTGGTGTCTGAACTGTGGCTCCCTTGTGTACACCTGTCTCTGTGGGCTTCCACATACAAGTCATTTCCTCCCTTAGGGGCTGTGTGTATGGTACAAGCCATTCAGTCTCTGTAGCTGCTAAGAATCAAATTTCTTATCCTTATTTTGAAATAACTTATGATTCAAAGAAAAGTTATTAAGATAGTACAGACCATTTACACATACAGCTAGCTTACACATACAGCTAGCTTCCTCTGACCTTAGCAATTTCTTTATTGTTTTTCTCAGACAGGGTTTCGCTCTGTAGCTCAGACTCACGGTAGATAGGGCTCCTCTTGACTCTGCCTCCCACCCCCATGCTGGGATGGCCAACCGTGGCACCACACCCAGATCTGGCACTATCAATTTAAATTACCCATAATGCATTTATTTAAGCCAGGAAATTAACATTGGTCAAAGTACCACTAGCGTCGCATGTCTGTGTTCTGATCCGGTCCATCGTCCCACCACACTTTGCTGTCACATCCTGGTCTCCAGTGTGAGACAGTTTTTCTGCCTTTCCTGGTCGTTTGGGACCATGATGTGTCTTCTGTGTTGTTTTAATGAATGCCCCTCAACTTGGGTTTGTATAATTTTCCTATCTATGAAGTTTGGGGTAAGAATGCAGCTGAAGTGTTATGTTTTCCCGGCGTCAAGCCAGGTATATAATGCTGACAGGGTCTTAATTGCTAGCAATATGAATATTGTTCATTTGGTTAAGTTGGTGTCTGCTGGATTTTTCTGCTATCACTGTTATTGTTTTCCCTTTCATAGTTAATAAACATTTGAGAGGAGATATTTGGAGATAATACGAATTTTACCCCCTGAGTTTAGCACAGATCTCCAAACTTTGACTGAGGTGACTAGTTCGGTAGTCTTTGCCTAGCGGCAATCTGAGATGGTTCTAGAAATAAATGCTTCCCCTCCACAGGCGTTTGTTTCTGTGTATATTTATTCATGTATGCGTGGGCTCACATCTGTTTATTTCATTTAATCAGTTATGCCTATGACTGTCCTTAATATTAATATGTCAGAATATTAAGCTGTATGGCCTTAAACCAAGTCATTATTCCCTTTAATGAAAAAGAATAAGAATACGAGGTAAGGGTTTTCCATCTCTGGACTCTGGGCTGGAAGTTTCTGTGATCACCCCAGGGAAGGGAGTATCTATCCTATCTAGTAGCTAAATTATCCACAGGGTAGTGTCTGTGCAGGAACAGAGGCAAAGATGTGTGGGACTTGAGATAGGGAGCTTCTGTTAGGGACGAAGGGACCCTGAGCACCCTTTTAAACAACCTGTGCGATAGTGGACGATTTTCTGCCATGGTGGTCCTACCTTTATCTCTAGGGTCATGATTTAGTTCTCCAGTAGCTGTACCTGAGTAAACTCAGATGTCTCCTGCCCTGAGGCTGAAGGAGCAGAGAGACAGGCAAGGGCGGGGCACTGGGCATGAGCTGGCTTTTGCGTGTCTTCTTGGCCTTAGTCCACAAACTAGAAGCGCCTATGTGAACCAGACCCCAGATTCACCTAGGCTCTGGGCTTCAGGCCTCAAGGGAGTCCTGTGTCCTGAGGGCCAACCTGCTCCAAGACCCTTCAGTAGCCTAACATGGGACTGCTGCCCACCCTAGCTGCTTTTGCCCTCTTCTGCAGCTGGCTATGTCCCTGGGAGTCTGGGGATGTGGTAGCTGGAACTGTGACTCCCTCGTATAGAACCTGCACAGAGGGCCTGTGTCCCAGGAGGCACCAGCCTTGTGCCACCCTTCCTGGGGTCAGGACACTGGTTTCATTCATAGCCCCAAGGTGGGCCAAGTTTTCAGAGGAACATAGGGCCCCGTTACAAGTTCATAGAGAGCTTCAGAGGATGGGAAGGAAACAGGGGCACTGACTAAGCCAGTATGGGGCTGGCCACTCCAGCAGACTTCATCTTGCAACTGAATTTAATACAGACTATTTCCTCTGGGGTCTAGGCAGGCCTGGCCAAGGGAGTAATGGGCAGTTTGCTTTGTTCTACTCCAGCTACTGGAGTTGTACAGGACAGAGCCTGTGACAGCTCAGAAGTCCACCACTGGGTCCTGACATGAGGCTCAGGTTTAAATGGAGGACAAGAATTCTGCTCAGCTAAGGGAATCCTGGTCAAGGTGTGGTCCCGCCCATCATCACCATCTGGACTCCAATCTCTCTGGCAAAGTGAGCTGACAGGCTGCCAGACTGTGTGAGATTTTCTTTTCAGAAAGCAAACAGGCCCTCTGGCTGGCACCAGCTTCCGAGAATTTTCCTTCTCCCAGGAGCTCCTAAGGAAAATTACTATTTTTTCAGGTCCATTATTGCAGAGAGGAGAGTACAGGTGTCTCTTTAGATTACCTTCATTCCTGCCAGGATGGTTATAGGATACTCTAGGATACTGCTGGCTGCCAGGATGAGACACTCGTCCCCTCCCTGGAGTCATTAAACTAAAACAATGGGCCCCAAGACACCAAATTGGCAGATTGTCTGTCGAGATGGCTTGAGTATTAACTAAATCCCTCAGCACTCAGATTTGCTCTCATGGTTTCAAAGCCAGTGTTCCAGCCAGCTCCAGGGAGACTTTATTTCCTGTCAGCCTTCAGAAATCAGGCTTTTGCCAGTAAACAGAGGAAGACTCGGGGACTGCCCCTGACTTGTGTGTACTTCCTTGTCTACTGGCTGCTCTGACACCGTGGGGCTGTGTTCCTCTGACAACTGGCTCTAGGATGCCAGAACGCACCTTTGTTCTCAGGCTATTTCACCCGCTGCCAAGCCTCGGGATAAACAGACTTTGTCCATCCCTCCCAGTGGGTAGCAGAACCCATAGACAGAGTTCAAGATGGCATGGTGGTAGCAATCAGGCAAGCTAGTCAGGAGGGGCCTGGCAAGTGCCATGGGTCTCAGGCAGTACTGTTATTCCTTCCTGTTGCTGGTTATTTTCTTATGTGGAAGGGCTGTGTTGGTACCTGACACATATCTCCAATCCCCCCCCCACCACCAAAAGACAAAAATCTCTATGTGTGACCTGGCCAGTGTGGAGGGAATTGGGGGAGGGGTGGAGAAAGGATGGGGTTTACTGCTATTACACCACAAGTTCCCAACCCACTGTACTCTTATAAGAAGTATGGGTATCCGAGGGTAGCAACTCCTGCTCAGTGTTTGCAAGAGGGCGGACAGATGTGGCAGCCTACGCCTGCAATCCCGGAACTCAGGATGCAGAAGCAGGAGGATTCCAAATTTGAGGACAGCCTGGGTTACACAAAGAAATCCTTTCTCAAAATGAAATAACTAAATAAATCGCAGTGCCTGGAGCCAAACTCATCCTGACTCCTTGTGGGGGGAGGGGTCCCTGAGCAGCGGCTGGTACAGATTCAGGCTATTTGTTCATAGTCCCAGAGTAGGGCCTGGGAAGGCCATGATAGATCCTGTCCCCAAATACAGAGGCAGATTCAGGTCCCCTAGGGCCTCTTTTCCAACTCCACCTTGTTTCTCAAACTTTCAACTAACGGCTATTAGCAGAGCCCCATGCTCCTTGGCCATTGCTCTAACCCAGAAGTTAAACCTGAGTCAGTAAAAGAATAGCTTTCTTTACATTTTTGGACCCTAAAGAGAAAAATTCTTAACTTATGTCCACCTTGTCTATAGCAATATTGCAATTTACAGAAAGGATTAAACAGAAGCCGACTTAGGAGGCTGGGGTGTAGCTGGGTTTGATTCCCAATGTTGCATAAACTGGGTGTGTTAGCCACACCTGTAATGCCAGCATCTTGTGGGTAGAGGCAGGATTGCCAGGGGTTCAAGGAGCTCTGCTGCATGGCTAGCTGGAGGCCAGCGTGGGATACATAAGAGCTTGCCTTGGAGAAGAAAACAAAAGCCTGCATATGATTTATAAGTCTGCACATGTAGATTTGATGATAAGTTAACCAGAACTATGAAATGGATCTTTTCCCGCAAGTCAGCTCTTCTGGCCACAGCTCACAGCCTGCTCCTCACTCTTGCGCAGAACTTTCTGGATAAAATTTAACTTTGTAGATCGTGTTACACTGTTACAGCCAGTTTTTGTTTTGGTGGTGTCCTTGGTAGAACCCCAGACCTCTTGCACCCTAAGTGAGTGTTCTCACACTGAGCTACTTCCCCAGCCTTGGGTAACCACAGAACTCCTCGCCGACACCTTTCCACCTTTGGTAGCTCTTTCTGTAACCCAATCCAAAGGAAGGAAGACACGGAGATCATTATTAGTTTTAGCAGTTGCTTGTCTTCCATTGTTTATAAAGAAACATATATTGCCGGGCGGTGGTGGCGCACGCCTTTAATCCCAGCACTCGGGAGGCAGAGACAGGCAGAACTTTGTGAGTTCGAGGCCAGCTTAGTCTACAAGAGCTAGTTCCAGGACAGGCTCCGAAGCTACAGAGAAACCCTGTCTCGAAAAAAAATAAAAATAAAAAAATAAAATAAAATAAAGAAACATATGAACTGGGCAGTGGTGGTGTACTCCTTTAATCCCAGCACTTGGGAGGCAGGGGCAGGTGGATCTCTGTGAGTTCTAGACCACCCTGGTCTGTCTACAAAGCGAGTTCCAGGATGGCCAGGGCTACACTGAGAAATGGTGTCTCTAAAAACCAAGGAAGAAGAAAGGAAAAAAAACTATAATAAGCAAATAGCTAAGAGGACCAAAACAAAACAAAAAAAACTTGAAGCCAAATATTTGCAAATCATGTATGTGACAAAGGCGGGTGGGGAGATGGCCAATCATTAAAAGGAAATACTGCACCTACAGAGGACCTGAGTTTGGTTCCCAGAATCCACATCAGTTTTCGGTCCAGAGACCTGATGCTCTCTTCTGACCTCTGAGGTCATCTTCTCTCTTGCTCTCTGAAAAATAAGGCAAACTTTTATGACAGAACATATGCGTTAAATGACTTGTATCCAGAATGTGAAAAGAACTCTTAGAATTTAATAATAAAATGACATGCTTACTTCGGCACTACATTTACTAAAATTGGGAAGATACAGAGAAGATTAGCATGGCCTCTACACAAGGATGACACACAAATCCATGAAGTGTTGCATAGGAAAAGAGAAGACAAACCAGCTTTCATAAAGGGAAAATCACTTGGTTATTTTGGAGAATAGTTATTTCTCCATTTCAAAAAAAAATTTACAAACCAGCAAATAAATGAAAAGATTCTCAGACTTACCAAACAGCAGTGTCTGCTTCCTGATGAAGCAGACTTGTTACAAACTCTCTCTCCAAAACAAAGCTAGCGTGACAACCCATCTTCTCCCCCACACCCTGGCACACAGAGATGGATACAGTCAAGAAAACAGGATTCTTGTTCCCCGTGACTCACAGTGTTTCATCCAGAAAGGCCACCAAGCCCTGCCCCACCTCATCCCTGCATTCCCTAAGCTCTGGGTTACAGCAGCTAAAACCTGGTGAATGCAGTCAGGAAGTCAAGAGGCTGCCATCCTTTCTCCACCCATCCTCTGCAAACAGTGGCAGCTCTGTCCACCAGCCATTAGGTCCAGAACCCCAGGGCCTTGATTGCTTTTCCCCCTGCTTATTTCTGGGTCACAGGTTCCATGCAAGAGAAGAAAGCCAAGAAAGTTGATGGGGAGAGAGAGAGAGAGAGAGAGAGAGAGAGAGAGAGAGAGAGAGAGAGAGAGAGAGAGAAGCCAAAACCACACAAAGGGCTTGCCCACAGTCAGCAACTTCCTCATGAAGAGGTGCCACCCTGAGAGGAACAGGCCGCTTTCCCTGCCCGCTGCTCTTACGGTTTCACCTAGGATACAAGTGGCCTAAAGATCATTGAAACTGTCTGTACACGGGAGAAGAAGCCTAGGATTGCTCCAGAAAACAGCAGGGATTTTGTGGTAACTCAAAGGTATCTCTAATAGAGCAACCAGCTAATCCACAGGCCACCTCATCACCAGAAAAAAAAAACATTGAAAAAAGCAAAAAGCAGCTGAGAGCATCCTTTCTGAGGTCAGAGCAAACCTCAGAATGACTCCACCCAGTGTCTAACTAGAGGTGACCCAGCTCAGTGGTAAACATGGGCAAAATATGAACGTTAGTCCACCGGGAAGTGACATATTCTTGTAAAAATAAAGAAGAGAAGTCGCCCAGACTTCTGCTTCTTCAATGTTTAAGTTTTATTTGCGATTCTTGGTTTATTTAGTACGTGTGTGCATGTGTGCGGCAGCATGTAGACTTCAGGAGATAACTTGCGGGAATCAGTTCTCCCCTTCCACTCTGTGAGTAACAGGGGTCAGTCTCCGGTTACCAGGCTCGACAAGCCACTGAGCCATCTTGCCAGCCCCTGCTTCTTCAATTTTAAATAAATGAGTTGAATAGTAAATCCCAAAATATTTACTTATTTATATTATTACATATTTAAACTTTTTATTTTATGTGCATTGGTGTTTGGCCTGCATGTGTTTCTGTGTGAGGGCGTCTGATGGCCTAGAGCTCATGACAGTTGTGAGCTGTCATGTCAGTGCTGGGAATAGAACCTGGGTCCTCTGGAAGAGCAGCCAGTGCTCTTAACCACTGAACCATCTCTCCAGCCCTCATTATTTCATTTTTTTTAAAAAAAAATATTAAATTTTTCATTTATTTTTCATACCAACCACACAGTTTCCCCTCCCTCCTTCCCATTCCCTTCCCCCACCTCTTGTCTATCTCCCCATCCACTCCTCCTCTGTTCAAAAAGGAGCAGACCTCCCATGGGAGTCAACAAAGCATGTCATATCACATTAAGACAGGACCAAGCTCGCCCCCTACATCAAGGCTGGGCAAGGCATCCCTGCATGGGAAATGGATTCCAAAAAGCTAGGTCAAGGACCAGGAATAGGTCCCAATCCCACTGCTCCTCTGCTAGGGGCCCCAGAAACAGACCAAGCTACACAACTGTCATCCATATACAGAAGGCCTAGGTCAGCCCCATGCAGGCTCCCTAGCTATTGGTCCAGAGTTTATAAACTCCCATTAGCTCAGGTCAGCTGTCCCTGTGGGTTTCCCCATCATGATCTTGACCCCCCCCCCGTCCTATAATCCCTCCTCCCTCTTGTCAACTGGACTCCTAGAGGTTGGCCCAGTGCTTGGCTGTGGATCTCTGCATCTGCTTCCATCAGTTACTGAATGAAGGCTCTCTGTTGACAATTAGGGTAGTAACCAATCTGATTACAGGAGGCCAGTTCAGGCACCCTCTCCACTATTGCTTGGAGTCTTAGCTTGGAGTCTTCCTTGTGGATTCCTGAGTATTTCCTAAGTGCCAGGCTTCTCCCACCTCAAAATGCCCCCTCTATCAAGATATCTCTTTCATTATTCTCCCCCTTCATCCCACTCCCAACTCAACCAAACCGATCCCTCATGTTTCCAGCCCCCCTCCCTGCCAGCTCCTAGTTTACCCAGGAGATCTCATCTATTTCCTTTTCCCAGAGAAAACCTTATGTCCCTCTTAGGGTCCTCTTTGTTACCCAGATTCTCTGAGGCTATGGATTGTAACCTGGTTACCCTTTGCTTTACAACTAATATCCATCCACTTATGAGTGAATACATAACACGTTTGTCTTTCTGCATCTGGGTTACCTCACTCAGGATGATTTTTTTTCTAGTTCCATCTATTTGCCTGCAAATTTCATGATGTCATTGCCTTTTACAGCTGAGTAATACTCCATTGTATAAATTTACCACAGTTTTTTTATCCATTCTTCAGTCGAAGGACAATAATGCTGCTATGAACATAGTTGAGCAAGTGTCCTTTTGGTATGATTGAGCATCCTTGGATATATGCCCAATATTGGTATAGCTGGGTCTTGAGGTATATTGATTTCCAATTTTCGAGAAACCACCATACTTATTTCTAAAGTGGGTGTGCAAGTTTATACTTCTACAAGCAGTGGAAAATGTTCCCCTTACTTCACATCCTCTCCAACATACACTGTCCTCAGTATTTTTTTTAATCTTAGCCATTCTGACAGGTGTAAGATGGTATCTCAGAGTCATTTTAATTTGCACTTCCCTGGTAGCTAAGGATATTGAACAATTCTTTACGTGTTTCTCAGCCATTTGAGATTCTTCTGTTGAGAATTCTCTGTTTAAATCTGTATCCCATTTTTAACTGGATTATTTGATACCTTTATGTCTAATTTATTGAGTTCTTTATATATTATGGAGATCAGTCTTCTGTCTGATGTGGGGTTGCCAAAGAACTTTTCCCATTCTGTAGGCTGTTGTTTTGTCTTGTTGACCGTGTCCTTTGCCTTAAAGAAGCTTTTCAATTTCAGGAGGTCACTTTTATTAATTATTGATCTCAGTGTCTGTGCTATTGTCATATTTAGGAAGTGGTTTCCTGTATTCAGGAAACCATACTTTCAAAGTATTGAAGGCTACTTCCCATTTTTTCTTCTATCAAGTTCAGTGTAATTGGATTTACACTGAGATCTTTGATCCACTTGGACTTGAGTTTTGTGCAGGGCAATAGATATGAATCAATTTGCAATCTTCTACATGCTGCTATCCAGTTAGACCAGCATCATTTGTTAAAGATGCTTATTCTTTTCCCTAAAATAATTTTGGCTTCTTTGTCAGATATCAGGTGTTTATAAGTATGTGGATTGCCAGGCAGTGGTGGCACACATCTTTAATCCCAGCACTCGGGAGGCAGAGGTATGTGGATCTCTGGGAGTTCAAGGCCAGCCTGGTCTACCAGAGCTAGTTCCAGAACAGCTAGGGCTTTTACACAGAGAAACCCTGTCTCACAAAACTAAAATAAATAAATATGTATGTGGATTTACATCAGGGTCTTCAATTCAATTTTATTGATCCACCTGTCTGTTTATATACCAGTATCATGCGGTCTGTATTACAGGGATGGTGAGACCTCCAGAAGTTCCTTTATTGTACAGGACTGTTTTAGCTATCCTGGGGTGTTTTGTTTTGTTTTGTTTTTTCACATGAAGTTCAGGATTGTTCTTTTGAGGTCTGTGAAGAATTATGCTGCGATTTTGCTGGGTATTTGCCTGAATCTGTAGATTGTTTTTGCTAAGATTGCCATTTTTACTATGTTAATCCTACTGATCCATGAGCATGGGAGATCTTTCCATCTTCTAATATCTTCTTCAATTTCTTTCTTCAAAGACTTAAAGTTCTTGTCATGCAGGTCTTTTACTTGTTTGGTTAGAGTTATCTCAAGATATTTTATATTATTTCTGGCTATTGTAAAGGGGGTTGTTTCCCTGACTTTTTTCTCAACCCATTTATCATTTGTATATAGGAGGCTGCTGATTTAATTAATCTTGTATTCGGCCACATTGCTGAAGGTGTTTATCAGCTATAGGAGTTCCCTAATAGAATTTTTGGGGTCTCTTATGTATACTATCATATCATCTGCAAATAATAAAAGTTTGACTTCTTCCTTTCCAATTTGTATCCCCCTGATCTCCTTTTGTTGCCTTATTGTTCTAGTAGATATGGAGAGAGTGGACAGCCTTGTCTTGTTTCTAGTAGATATGGAGAGAGTGGACAACCTTGTCCTGTTTCTAGTAGATATGTTGAGAGTGGACAACCTTGTCTTGTTTCTAGTAGATATGGAGAGAGTGGACAGCCTTGTCCTGTTTCTGATCTTAGGAGAACTGCTTTAAATTTCTCTCCACTTAATTTAATGTTTGCTGTCAACTTGCTGTATATTGCTTTTATTATGTTTAGCTCCATTCCTTGTATACCTGATCTCTCCAGAGCCTTTATCATGAAGGAGCGTTGGATTTTGTCAAAGGTTTTTTTCAGCATTTAATGAGATAATCATGTGGTTCTTTTTCTTTATATGATAGATTACGTTGACAGGTTTTCATATGTTAAACCATCCCTGCATCTCTGGGATAAAGCCAACTTGATCATACTGGATGATTTTTTTGATGTGTTCTTGTATTCAGTTTGCCAGTATTTTGTTGAGTATTTTTCCTTCAGTGTTCATGAGGGAAATTGATCTGCAATTTTCTTTGTGTGGTTTGGGTATCATGGTAACTGTGGCCTCATAAGAAGAATTTGACAGTTCTTTCTATTTTGGTTGTTTGGAACAATTTGAGGAGTATTGGTATTAGCTCTTCTTTGACATTCTGATAGAATTCTGAACTGAAATCATATGACCCTGGGCTTTGGGGGGGGGGACTTTTAATGACTGTTTCTATTTCCTTAAGAGCTATAGCTATAATTAGACTATTTATCTGGTCTTGATTTAATTTTGCTGTGTGGCACCTATCAAGAAAATTGTTTTACATTTTCCAATTTTGTGGAGTACAAGTTTTGAAGTATGACCTAATGATTCTCTAGATTTCCTCAGTGTCTGTTGTTATGTCTCCCTTTTCATTTCTGAATTTGTTAATTTGGGTTTTCTCGCTCTGCCTTTTGGTTAGTTTGGATAGGGGTTTATCTATCTTGCTGACTTTCTCAAAGAACCAACTCTTTGTTTCATTGATTCTTTGTATTGTTCTCTTTGTTTCTAATTCATTGATTTCAGCCCCGAGTTTGGTTATTTCCTGCCACCTACTCCTCCTGCATAAATTTGCCTCTTTTTGTTGTAGAGCTTTCAGGTGTGCTGTTAAACCACTATTGTGGTATTTCTCCAAATTCTTTATGTAGGCACTTACTGCAATGAACTTTCCTCTTAACATTACTTTCACAGTGCTTCACAAGTCTGGGTATGTTGTGGATTAATTTTCATTGAATTATAGGAAGTCTTTAATTTCTTTCTTTATTTCTTCCTTGAACCATGGTGGTTCAGTTGAGAGTTGTTCAGTCTCCACGAGCTTGGAGATTTTCTGTAGTTTGTGTTGTTGTTGAACTCTTTAACTCATGGTGAGTTAAAGGGGTTATTTTAATATTTTTGTATCTGTTGAGTTTTGCTTGGTGACCGAGTATGTGGTCTGTTTTAGAGACGGTTCCATGAGGTGCTGAGAAGAGGTATATTCTTTTGTGTTTGGATGAAATGTTCTGTAGATGTCTATTAAGTTCATTTGAATCATAATGTCTGCTACTTCCCTTGTTTCTCTTTTTCTGTCTGGCAGACCTGTCCATTGGTTAGAGTGGGGTATTGAAGTCTCCCACTATTAATGTGTGGGGTTTGATGTGTAGTTTAAGCTTTTTTTTTTTTTTTTTT
>NC_022014.1:44713565-44743486 GCF_000317375.1 Microtus ochrogaster
TTTGGTTTTTCGAGACAGGGTTTCTCTGTGGCTTTGGAGCCTGTCCTGGAACTAGCTCTGTAGACCAGGCTGGTCTCGAACTCACAGAGATCCGCTTGCCTCTGCCTCCCGAGTATAGTTTAAGCTTTTGTAATGTTTCTTTATTGGTGTGGGTGCCCTTGTATTTGGGACACAGATGTTCAGAATTGGGACTTCATCTTGATGAATTTTTCCTTTAATGAATATGAAATCTCCTTCTCAATATTTTTTATTAATTTTAGTTTGAAGTTCATTTTGTTAGATATTAGGCTAGCTACACCAGCTTGTTTCTTAGGTCCATATGGCTATAATATGGTCAAAGAACTATAGGAAATTAGGATTGTAAAAATTAAAAGAGGCATGGAGAACATTCTCATCAAATACAGAATACCAATAAAGAGGCAGACACTGTGCGTGTGTGTGTGTGTGTGTGTGTGTGTGTGTGTGTTTATGTGTGTGTAAAGTAAATAGAAACTCTGGAGTGAAAATAAACAAGAGCTAAAAATAAAAATCCCAAAAAGGTGTTGGTGAAGAATTGGACTGGCAGAAGAATGAACCAATGAATTTTCAGATAGAAGATTAAAAATTACAAAATTCAAAGAACAAAGAGGGGAAAGGAATAACAAATGCACAGAGTCTCAAAGAAACATGGAATGCCACTAACGCACCAATATATACACAATGGGAATAAGAGGAAGATAAGAAAAGAACAGCAAAAAAATTATTCTCCAAGAAGACAAATTTGATGAAAAACATTGCTCTCCCCATCTCAGCAGCTCAACAAACTCAGCAGAGTAAGACAAGGAAATCATTATTCAGATATGTCATAATAAAAGTACTGAAAGATAAACACAAAGAGGAAAGTTTGAAAGCAGCAAAAATATGATTTGTGACATACAAGTGAACTCAAATGTGGTTAGCTTTTCATGTTCATAAATAACCAAAAACCAAAGGTAGTGGTGGTGATGGGGGAGACATTCTAACTGCTGAGAGAAAACAATGCTCACTCCTACCAGCACCTCTTGGTGTATACCTCTTTAATTTAGACCATCCATTGCTAGGGGAGGGGAGTTGTAAAATAGGACTGCCACTTTGGAAAATAGAATGAGAACTCCCCTAAGGGTTAGACAGAGACCTACCCTATATCCTAAGTATTACACCACTATACATATAATTAAGAGAAATGAAAATACATGCCCACACACATAAATACTTATGAAGGCATTATACACTGTAGCCAAAAACAGTGCAATGCCTATACATTTAGATATAAAACACATGCTATAGCAATACTGTGAGTATCATCCATCAGTAAAGAGGAAGGAAGCACTGACCCAGGCTTCCACTGCATGGTGAACTTTGAAAGCATCACCCTAAGTGAAAAGGGCCTATTAAAAAAAGACAGCATAACAAGGCAAAGATGTGGCTCAGCATCAATGTGCTTGCCTAGCATGGGCAAAGCCCTCTGTCCAGCCCCTAGTACTACAAAACAAAACAAAATCAAACAAATTTAGGTCTATATGATATGAACTATCCCCCCAAAAGAAACTCACATGATCAGAAAATACATGAGTGTCATAGGCTGGGAAGAGAAACCAACAGGGTTGCCTGCTAACGGGCTTGAGATCTAGTTCAAGAGTGATGAAGCCGGGCGGTGGTGGCGCACGCCTTTAATCCCAGCACTTGGGAGGCAGAGGCAGGTGGATCTCTGTGAGTTTGAGACCAGCCTGGTCTACAGAGCTAGTTCCAGGATAGGCTCCAAAGCCACAGAGAAACCGTGTCTCGAAAAACCCAAAAAAAAAAAAAAAAAGAGTGATGAAATATTCTTTTTTTTTTTCAAGACAGGGTTTCTCTGTGGTTTTGGAGCCTGTCCTGGAACTAGCTCTGTAGACCAGGCTGCTCTCAAACTCACAGAGATCTGCCTGCTTCTGCCTCCCAAGTGCTGGGATTAAAGGCATGCGCCACCACCGCCTGGCGTGATGAAATATTCTAAAAGTAGGTGTCGGATCCGGGAGATGGCTCAGAGAGCAAGATGCTTGCTGCACATGCATGAGGACCTGAGTTTGGATCCCCAGCACCCATGTAAACACAGATGCAGTATTGTGTGTCCATGATCCCAGGGTTCCTATGACCAGATGGAAGGCAGAGACAAGAGAATCCCCAGAAGCTCATGGGCCAGTTAATCTGGCATACACAATGACAAGCAAAAAGAAACCCAACTTCTCTGACCTCCATACATGGACCATAGCAATCAGGCACTAGCATTATCACACAGAAACACACATATACATATATGTACACATAAATGCACAAAAACACAAGGACCACAATCAGATACTAGCACTATTAAACACACAGAAATACACAAAGGATAGGAGACACTGCTGACTCAACTCTATGGCTATATTAAGAACTGCAGAATTACACATTTTACAAGCGTGACTTCTGTAATGTACATCATATCTCAACAAACCTGTCATTAACAGAAGAAATTAAACACTCGGGGTTCTTGTTTGTTTCTGTTTTTTTATTTTGCAGATGATCAAGAAATTTCACAGCCAAGTTATAAAGAAGGAGCTGGGGTGGATATGTACTTTGTTGTTAACTGTCAGCTCTTCCTTTCCTCCTGGGAGGACACTGTAGAGACCCGTTGCTAATTCTTAAATGGACCGATGCTAATTTCTCACTCACAGTCATCTCTGGGATTAAGTCTGTTTAGAGAAGGATTTTATACCCTATGGTAAGAGCTTTCTAACTTTCTTCATACTTGAATGGAAGTTTTATTTCTAAGAATCTTTCCTCAGGCCACATTCAAGAGTAAACACTTAGCTTGTTACCCACGCCACTTTAAGCCATGGCTTTCCTTAGTGGAGAGGCACAGGTCATTTGAGAGGGAATTTTTTTCTTAAAGAAGTTTGTTTGCACTTTTGCTTCCTGTCTCAGGAGGGACTATGGTCTCTTCTTTAAAGATGATGAGAAGGGGGACTGGGGAGATGGCTCCATCAGTAAGGTCCTCATGCCTGCCTCGAAAGCATGAGGACTCTGTTCGGATCCCCAGTAACCACATAAAAGCCTGACATCATGGCGTGTGCCTGTAACCCCAGTGCTGGCAGGCCGTGGAGACAAGCAGATTCCACTGACTCCAGGTTCAAAATACACACAGTGGAGGAAGACCACATGTGCATACACAGGCACCCTGACCCATGGCCTGCACAAACACACCCACAGGCACAGGTATGTCTACCTGTATGCATGCATACAAGCATATGCATGGATTTCACACACATACAATTTTTTAAATAAAGCAGCAGGCTGATAGAGATGAAGTGTGGGCAAAGTCACATGTCAGAAGTGCCAGAATCTAAGAAAACCTGTGTTCTTTGCTCGGCATCAGACTGCCTTCTGGGGGGTTTCAATTTTGTGTAGGATGCATCTTTATGGTCCTTCACAGCTTTGGTACGAGCTCACAGTCATCTCTGGCTCGAACTGCTTGGATAATTAAAAATCAAAGGTGTCTTTCAAGCGCAGCACACAGTACTCCCTAGCCGCAGGCCCCATTTTTTCTGTTTACTCTTACTTGGCTAGTATTCATTCATCAACAGTTTAGGTATGTACCAAGTGCCCAGCCTGTGTTGTTCTAGGCCATCTAAAACACAATTGTACCGATTATTCAGGTGTGAGAACATTACCCTTCTGATGAAGGATAAGAGGGGAGGCTGCCTTGTTTCTTTCCCTCTAGCTAGAGAGCAAGGATGAAGTAGCCCAGAATAGAACCTGCTCACAACAATGCTGGGTTCATGCAGACACACGGGCATAGCTGGGCCATCTTGCTTGACCTTGAGCTTTATGAAGGAAAGAACTATGTCCTGTGCATGCCCAACACAGATCCTGGCCTGGGGCAGATGTTTAAGCCATCTGACCAAATGATTCATTAACTCCACTAAACCAGTCCACTGAAAAAACAATTTGGACGAGTCCCTCCATTGCTCCCATGCCTTCATTTATTCACTTATGAAACAAGAAAAAAAAAAAGGAGTACCCATCCCATAGGACAATGTTGAGAGCTCTTGAAGCAATAAAACGTGCATACTAAGCATCTGGTATGGCCACTGAGTGTGGCGGTACAGGTCTGTAACCTTTGCTCTTGGGAAAATCAGAAGTTCAGGGTCATCCACGGATACATAGCAAGTTCAAGGACAGCCTGGGCTATCTGAGACATTGTCTCAAAATAAAAATACACTGGGGTTGTTATTCTTATTATGATTTATGTTGGGAGAGGTAAGAAGCCGATAGTGACGTTCCATCTCTTCTTCTCTCTTTTGTTTTCCTCCCAGCAGTGATAAGATTGAATCCAGAGCTTATGTATGCTGGGCAAGCACTCTGCCACTGACCTACATCCCCAGTCTGTTCCTCATGACCTTTGTGACCTGGTTTCTATCTACTGAAACAGAACCGAAGGACACATGGTACAGCTAGGTAGATCACACTCTGCTCTGTCGTAGGAACCCCAGTCCTAGACCCTGAGGATCTAGGGGTGCACATCTAGTCCTCCTTCCCCCGCCTAGCTTGGTCAGCTGGTTGCCACTTTTTAACCCTCTCAGAAAAGAGAGGGGAAGTCTGTTTTGAAAACATTAATGTTTGGCTTAAAAGGTCATCCCCAGAATGAGGCCAGCCATGCCCCAGCCAGTCAGTGGGGCATCCACCGTTAGACTCTGATCCTCTAACTAGAAGTATGTTTGTGTGTTCATGTGTGTACCCACATGTTTGGAGAAGTTCCATCCAATCAAGAGAAACGGGTCTTCTAACAGATCTGCTGTTGCCAAAGGGAGTTCACTGGATCCTGGCTAGGACTTTGTCTGCAAACCCAAGCTCCTCATGGCTTTCCAAAGAGACTCCTTGGGCACAAAAGCTCTCAAAAGGAGACTAGAGCCCTAGAGCAAACCATGGCCAGCCATGTTGTTTAATCACATTTACCAGGATCTTCAAAGACATACAGTACCCCATATGGGACTGAGCCAAATGGCTGCTGTGTGTTCATGACTGGTCAGGACACCCTGTTGGGCACCTCTTCCTCTTCATGGAGGGAAAGAGCTGTACCCACAGCTGTAGATAGACGTTTCTGTCCTACCTGGTCCCACCTCCACTCAGTCCCAAAGAAGCACATAGAGACTTATATTAATTATAAACTGTTTGACCTATTGGCTCAGGCTTATTATTAACTAGCTCTTAACTACTTAAATTAATTCATAATTCTTACCTATATTTATCCATTTGGCTTGGTATCTTTTCTCAGTAAGGCATTCTCATCTTGCTTCCTCTGTATCTGGCTGGTGACTGCCTGTCTGCCATTACTCTTCCCAGAATTCTCCTAGACTGGTTGCCCCACCTATACTTTCTGCCTGGCTATTGTCCAATCAATTTTTTTATTAAACCAGTACAAGTGACAAATCTTTATAGTGTAGTATTTTTACAGTTTATTAACAGTATTATCCCAAGCTTTTCTTTTCAAAACAAGAACCCTGAATCTATTCTCCTTTGTTTAGCTTTTTTTCTGATCATTATCCATAACATCTTGTAACCAACATGCTAAACAAAGACAAAAATTCATAATCCATTTTTTGGAATTTGGTCACAGTTATCTAGGCTACTTCCTGCTGATTGGGGGTGCTGATAGTCAAAAAATTTAGGATTATGGTCAAATCCTGACTGAAATATTCTGTAAGGCTGAATCATCTCAGTCAGCAGTCTTGAAGCTGTTCTGAATGTAGAACTCAGAGGAAATCACAACAGAGGCACTCTGAAGCATTGGATCATCTGGGCTGTCTGTTCCCATTGGCGATTTTTCAGGGGGGGGTCTTCCTTGATCAAACCTTATTTTTCTTAACACAGAATGAATCCACAGCCTCTCATTTCCTGTGGAAACAAAAACAAAACCTGTTCTCCAAAGTGACATATCTTTGGACTTAA
This sequence comes from Microtus ochrogaster, assembly GCF_000317375.1. Lineage (NCBI taxonomy): Eukaryota > Metazoa > Chordata > Mammalia > Rodentia > Cricetidae > Microtus > Microtus ochrogaster. Next base: position 44,719,551 of record NC_022014.1, read on the forward strand.
ATTTTGAAGTCAAGACTTATTCAAAATATTTAGGTTGGATTAATCCAACAGCATTAGTAATCAAATATCTTTTAGCAGCTGTTGTTCCTCCAGCAGTCAAACAATTCAAAGACAACACGATAACATACAGTATCCAGATTATCTGTGTATTTTCCATCTTTACATGGCTTTTATTTTTAACTCTATTTATTTTATTTTTACTTTTAAATCTTGGTTTTTTTGAGTCAGGGTTTCTCTGTGTATCTTTGGCTGTCCTGGAACTCATTCTGTAGATGAGACTGGCCTAGAACTCACAGAGATTCACCTGCCTCTGCCTCCCAAGTGCTGGGATTAAAGGCGTGCACTGCCATGCCTGACTACTCTATTACTTGTTTTAAGGACTTTCTCTATCCTTTTTCCTTTCTATCCCAAGCCTATATATATATTTTTTTTTGGTTTTTTCGAGACAGGGTTTCTCTGTGGTTTTGGAGCCTGTCCTGGAACTAGCTCTTGTAGACCAGGTTGGTCTCGAACTCACAAAGATCCGCCTGCCTCTGCCTCCCGAGTGCTGGGATTAAAGGCGTGCGCCACCACCGTCCGGCTCCAAGCCTATATTTTTTAAACGCACTGTAAACCCTAGAGGGTTTTCCCTGAATTTGTCTTTACTATATATCTCTATCTTTTTCTGACCACATGAGTCTTTAATCCGCTAAACTGCATGGCTAGGATTAAAGCTGAGGCTTTAGCAGCTGGCTCCTTCCAATTCTTTAGCTGTGTGAGAGTCTAGCTTCATGATGGGGGTACTGGCAGGAGCCAGATTTATTGCCACAGCTCTGTTGAGTTTCTATGTCCAAGCCACCACCAAGAAGCCTGATGCTGGTTGCTCATAAACACCACTTAAGTGTTAGGTGGCAGAGCCTCTTAAAGAGCTGCAAAGTTTTTACCACTAATGCTGAGTCAGAAAGCCTCTCTTAAAGGAGCCACAACCTCTGCTTGCTGCCAGCAAACAGAGCCTACCAGAGAGAAGACAGTTACCAAGAAGCTGCACTTGACTCTGTTCTTGTCTATCTAGAATTTTTTTTAAACTTTTTCAGGCTTTATGTGGAAATTCTTGCCAAATGTTTGGGTGCCATTTGTAGATGAAAGTTTTTTTTTTCCAGCCTGGTTAAGCAGTTATTCAGTCCTAAAGAAACACACAGAAGCTTATATTAATTATAAACTGTTTGGCCTTTTAGCTCAGTCTTATTATTAACTAGGTTTTACAACTTAAATTAACCCAGAGTTCTTGTCTATGTTTAGTCACATGGCTTGGTACCTTTTCTCAATAAGACATTCTCATCTTGATTCCATGGTTTCCAGGAAACAGAGTTGCAGGGACTGATGCATTTCCTTCCACCCCTACTCCCAGCACCCATGCTTTGGTCCAAAGAAAACAAGTTTGATTACCATTCCCAACAGGCTACCTCATGATAGGCAACCTATGCAGTCACACAGAGCCTATACACTTGATCACAATATTCTGCTTTGGGTTCTATGAAATCCTTTTTCCCCCTCTTTTCCAAACCTTTTTTTTTTTTTTGAGACCAGGACTTGCTGTATAGTGCTGTGGAATAATCTTTTCGTGATGATGTATCTTCGCCAAGGTACCTTCTGAGTGGGTTAATAAAAAGCTAAATGGCCATTAGCTAGGCAGGAGACATAGGTAGGAGAGTCACACAGAGAACTCTTGGGAGATGGGCAGAGTCACCAGCAGGCACACAGGGAACAAGAAATACTAGAGGACAGGTAAAAGCCACAAGTCATGTGGCAACACATAGATTGATAGAAGTTGGTTAACTTTAGTTGTAAGAGCTAGTTAGTAACAAGACTAAGCTATTGGCCAAGCCATTAATAATATGTCTTCATGTCATGATTTGGGAGCTGGCTGGCAGGACAGGAAAAAAAAAATCACCTACAGTATAGCACAGGCTATCCTCAAAACTCTTAATCCTCTATGCTCACACCACCATACCTCTCTGGAAACCCTCAATTTCAGTGACTAGGAAGATGGCTCAGCCAATAAAGGTTTGCCATGCAAGCAGAATGACCTGAATCTGCTCCCCAGAGCCCATGTGAAAAAGTTCAGTGTGATGGACTACATTTGTTATCCCAGCACCGGGGAAGGTAGACAGAGCAAGCTCCGGGGGTTTCCTACCCAACTGGCCTTGCATAATTAGTGAGACCCTGCCTCAAAAAATAAGGTGGATAGCACCTGAGATGTGATAATCGATATTGACCTCTGACAGGTGTGTGTGTTCATGTGCATGCACATGCACACAAGCATCACACACACGCTGAAAGAAAAGAAGAGGGAAGGAGAGAGAAGAAGTGGAGGCCACCTAAATTTTATCCTTGCCACTTTTGAACCAGGGATCCAGCAAGTTCAGTTTGCATTAGGTAGAATTCCCACCTCTTGTTTTTGCTCATACTGGGTCTGGCTCTATCTCCATAAGCCTCTCTCTTTCCTTCCTGTCTCTAAGTCCATCTATTTATTTATTATCTTTAGTGTCTCAAGGTTTCTCTGTGTAGCCCTGGCTGTCCTGAAACTCCCTATGTAGACCAGGCTGGCCTTGAACTCAGAGACCCACTTGCCTCTACCTCCCAAAGGCTGGAATTAAAGGCGTGCACCCCCATGCCAGGCACTAAGTCCTTTTCTTTGCTTCTCTAGTTCAAATTCCTGACAGTGAAACAGTTTTTGTTTTAAACCACAAAGCAGAGAACATTCTATGAAGCTCTTTGCTGTCCAGATGCAGCTGAATAGTGACGGTCAATGGTTGGCCTGGTAAAACCGCTGCTGGCGTAAGAGTTGTTGCATTCCGTGCAAGGCTAAGTGTGGTGACAGAGGCCTTCTACCCCAAGTCCTAAGCAATTATCGTCTGGTGTCATATTCCTGGAAGAAGAGTGGGAGCTCTTTGCCCTGCCTTTGGAGACGCAATGACTTCTGGGTGTCTGTGTGTGTCAGGGTTCAATCTCAAGCCGCTTTCCTAGCCTTGGCCAGCTTTTTTGGAGGAAGGTAGCCACTCGCTCAGGCACACCTTGCCTACTCCTTCTGGTCTGTAGGATGAACAAGCCTAGGAACCTGGCTGGACAGCAACAGAGAGCTGATTGCCTGTCCTGTCTCTCAGAGCCCATTCAGGGACCTCAGGCCCATTTTCATTTCTGAGTAATGTCCTCTTTAGCTTTATTTAACATTAATGTGGATGGGTGGGTAATGGGGAGGGGGAGGCGTGGGTGCGTGTACCACAGCATGTGGAGGTCAGAGGGCAGCCTTATGAAGCTGGTCCTCTCCTTCCACCCTCACGTGAGCTCCAGGAATTGAACTCCCGTGGCCGAACTTACTCAGCAAGCACCTTAACCCCTGAGTCATCTTGCTGGCCCCATTTCTTGGTGATTTATAAAGAAAGAAGACTTGGGCTGGCAAGATGGCTCAGTGAGTAAGAGCACTTGCTGTGTGGCTGCTCATGCACCTGAGTGTGAATCCCTAGGACTGGTGTAAAAAAGTCAGGCGTGGCTGCACACACCTGTGACCCCGACATTAGGGGTTGGAGACAGGTAGATGCTGGGAGCACACCGGCCAGCTAGCCTAGTCTAAATTGGGAGCTTCCAGTTCTGTGAGAGTGAGAGGCTCTATTTCAAGGATATAAGACAGGATGTGATAGAGAAAGATACCTGATATCTTCTACCCTCTAAAAGTGTGGATGCACACTCACATGTGTGTAACACACACATATAAAACCATACACATATACCAACACACACAATAGAATAAAGGCTTGCTCAAGTCAAGGTTATGAGTGCTGAGAAGTTCAAGGCCGGGGGCTATGTCTAGTGCAGGCCTTCCTGCACAGGGCATCAGATCAAGAAGACATAAAACTCGTTTATATCTGTCCTCTAACAAAGCTGCCGTTCCCTTTGGATTAGGCCCCACCCTGATTACCTCATTTTTTTTTTAATCACCACCCAAAATTCCTATCTCCAAACACCATCATTGAATTAATTATGTTTACTTCCTTAACACCTCACAATAGGGATTAAATTTCACCATGAGTTTCAGTGGGAACAGTCACACCATAGCACCAAGTGAGGTATCAGTCTGGATAAGTGATTGATAATCTCAGATTGATCCTTGGGTTGCTTCTGAAGGTGAGGGAGCTGAGTTCCTGGTCCATGTTCTTCTGCAGAGCCATGCTTGGGCATCCTACCAGCATCGTGAGCTGGAGCAGCCTTGATGGGAGGAAGTCTATAGGGTAGGCCTTAGGTCTCGGGACCTAGGCAGGCTGGTGCTCTGCAGAAGGCATGACCGCGAGGGTCACGAGGGTCACCAGGCCCTTCTAAGCTGAGCGGCTGGGCTAGCCGAAGCCATTGCCACAGGCAGACCCTTGGGCATACAATCTGCTGTGACTCCTGGCTTGAGTTTTTATCGCCTCCCTGACTTTGTTCACCTTGATCGCCTTAGCTTTTCGGTTTATGCTTTCCATTTGTTAGTGTTTCTAACCCCCGCTCCCGCACTACAGAACTACAGAATGCAGTATGGACTAATGCATATGTAGGAATTAAGTCAACTACACTTTGAAGGCAGCTGTGGGAAACAAGAACAGAACTGCTCCACAAATGCCGCAGCTGTAGGATGCCCGCACAGTCGGGCAAGGGGTAGGCTGGAGGGTTCCTCTCCTCTGCTAGCCCATCTTGTGACACGCTGCTCCCATACACACCTCCGGGCCAAAATATATGAGCAGAGGTCGCCAAGCACACTTTGAAATCTCTGCAGCCTCCCTTGAGACTGGGCTGAGCTGACTCCAGGGGAAATCTGGGAACAGAAACTCTGGCTGAAACTGGTTTTATGGATCCACCAGCAGGAGCATGTTAGTGTAGTAGCAGTCCACAAGGCCTGGGGACTGGGAGGAGCCACACTGCTGGGAAGGCTGGGTGGGAGGGAGGGGAGAGGAGTGGAGGAAGGAGGCTCAGACACCCCTTGGAAAGGGTGGGGCGTGCTGGCACAGTGGCCCCTGGAGTGGGTTAGGTGCTCCATCTAGGTTTGAGGGGACCAGGGAACCAAGACTTCTCAGAGAAATACTTAAACACCTCACAGCACTGAGGCTATTTTCAGTCTTCAACAAAGATGACGTTTTACTCCTGGACCAGCTAGCTGTGCCCTCTGCCCTTCTCTTCTGGCCTTCCAAACCTCTCTCTTCTGTGCTGTCTTCTGTGAAGCAGAGGAATGAGGATCTCTCTTCACTTCTTACTGCTTTGTGGTTGCGGGCTTGCCAACCTCCTTATAGATAATGCGAGCAGGTTGAAGCCCTCTCCTCCCTCCCAAAGAGGAAGCTGTGTCTCAATGGGAGGCAGTAGCATGCCCCCCGGGCTTCTTGTCACACTGAATGGCAGAGTCACACCCAGAGCTACGAGGCCTGTGCTCTTTGCACAGAGCCAGCAGGCTGGCGCAAGGGAGGACAGTGCACCTGGCATCCATCTGGCGCTCCTTGGAGCGGGGCACGGGTGGGTCCTGCTGGAGGACTGGGCTCACGTTGCATGCTGTCTTGTTGGCAGTGGAATCTGGTGTGTGAGGATGACTGGAAGACACCCCTCACCACCTCCCTGTTCTTCGTAGGCGTTCTCTGCGGTTCCTTCGTGTCTGGGCAGCTGTCAGACAGGTAAGGACTCTGGATGGGGAACAATGAGGCGGAGCTCCTTATCAGTCCACAGCCTGTCTTGACGCAAGGCCAAATTCATGGGCTTTTTACACAGACAAGGGTCCTCGAGTGGATAACAGGAGAAGCGTGGCATTTGGGAGGCTGGGGTCTGAGGAGAGGATTAAAAGTTTAATGTCAACCTGAACTCTATATCAAGACCCTGTCTAACTAAGTAAATCTTTCCCAGATAAACCTAGTGTGCAACCTTGACTGTAGCACCCCTACATAACAAGACCTGCCCTATCTAACTACTACAAACTAGCTAAGTAAATAAATAAGTCTTTCACAGATGGTACTAACACGTAACCCTCACCTCCGCATCCTGCCAAGACTTCTGTCACACTCCCAATCTGAACTCACAGGGCTTTGACCATCTTTGATCAAAGTATCGACCCCAACAGAAAGCAGGGCCCTTGTGCCACAAGCCCCTTTGCAGACCAGGATGCTGGTATTATCATTGCCCCTGACTCTGCCCCCAGCTCTTGACAGGGCAGGGGTAGGTGACATGTCACTGCTGCACAAACAGCTAGAAGCTAGAGTAAAGCCAAGTCCTGTCAGATAGGCACTCTCTGAGGCTGGGAATGGAGCCATGGCTGGGCCTGCAGCCATAGAACTGACCCAGACTGGCTTTTGGTCACCAGAGCCTGCAGGCTTCACAGGGACAAGATTGCATTATCCCGAGTTGTGTCCTGCCTGCCCTATATGTTCTCTTGTGGCCACAGCAGGTGGGAGTGTTTAATAGCGGTGCTGGACAGCGCTTCCTGGGAATCTGCCCCCACCACCAGCTTTAAGGCCCAGAGGGAATGGGGCAGAGAAGCTCCACCCTGCCCACTGGTCACTACCGGAATAAAACATTAAAGCTTAAACCAACCAGTGACACAGCAGACATGGCTGAGAATGACATCGTCCCAGAAAGCAAAGGTTTGCAGCTGTAGAGACACATCGACATACCTGGGCAACTGCATAACACCCCAAGGCTCAAACTGCCTTGCAGACAAATAATATTTGGAAGACATCAGGTGCTGGCATGAGTGTGGGTGCTCCTTGACTTTCTGTAAGCCCTGTCCTAATAAACCCACCCTAAACCAAAGAGATTAGATCAGAAAAAAAAAAAAAAACTCTTTACACGCCTAATATGACATGCTAGCTCGGCAAACAGCCAGATGTCTGTCAGGAGTGTAGCTCACTGTCACTGCTCAGCACGGAGAGAGAGGCTCCCAGGCCGCATCCCTGTCCAGCAGGGAGAGTGGGGAAAATATGAGTACAGAATTCCAAGCAGGGATTCTAAGTAAATGCAGAGCACTTCCCACCATTGCAAAATCACGAAGTCCTAGGTTGAACCACTGTGAATCAAGGATTGTCATTTTTCAAGCTCGCTGGGTGGTTCCAAGTGCAGCCAAGGTTAAGAAGCAGCAGCCCCTGAGGGGGTTTCTAAAGACACAGAATTCCCATGGGGATGATAAAAGTATCTGCAATCTTATCCACTTCTCACAAATGGTGTGGCAGTTTTGACCAGTGCTGCCTCTTTCTTTCTCTCTCTCTTTCTCTCTTTCACTTTCTCTCTTTCTCTCTCTCTTTCTTTCTTTCTTTCTTTCTTTCTTTCTTCTTCTCCCTCCTTCCTTCCTTCCTTCCTTTTTTTTTTAAGACAGGCTCAGGATGGTCAAGGATGGCCTCAAAACCACTGTATAGTCAATGGTGGCCTTGGGCTTCTGATCCTCCTGCTCAACCTCTCAGGCGCTGGAATTACAGCTTATGCACCATTCTGGGGACCAAAGCCCAGAGCTTCATTCAGCTAAGCAAGCACTCTGTCCACTGAGTCAGACCCTAGCCCTCCCATGCCTCCTTCTAAAGATCAGATTTGCCCATGTGGTCATCACAGAAGATGCCCGTTTCCTCCAGAGGCAAGACTTGGCACCCCAAAAGGTAGTTCCCAGGCAGGTGGATGCTGGAGGCCTCTCCAGGGAGGAAGCTAACAGGATGTCAAAGGGAAAAGAAAATATCTCAGTCTTGAGACAAGACAGACCCTATGGTGAAGTTAGGCTTGGTGTTACAACACACCCTGAGTTACGCTGTTGTGTTGTGTTCTATAGGTTTGGCAGGAGGAAAGTCCTCTTTGCGACCATGGCTGTGCAGACTGGATTCAGCTTCGTGCAGATTTTCTCCACCAGCTGGGAGATGTTCACTGTGTTATTCATCATTGTGGGCATGGGCCAGATCTCCAACTACGTGGTGGCCTTCATACTAGGTAGGAATGACTTTCGAGACTTGGTGTCCCTTCTTTCCACCCTGTGTAGTTCTGGGCAGGAGGGAGCTACTGAGTGTGAGTCCAAAGTGTCCTCAACTTTAGATACATGTGTATATCTAAGGGGGGAGGCTGCAGCTATGGACACCTCAAGCCAGTCACAGCCTGGCAGGGGCTCAGAGGGGGCCATCTGTACTGGACTAAAACCAAGAGCTGGAGCTGGGAAGAAGTAGCCACACATCAGTAGACACATCCTCAGGAGCAAGGGGCTTGGAACAGGAGATCCTGGGGTGGGGGAGATAGCAAGGATGTGAAGTCCTTGATCTGGGATATAAAGGCATAAGGCTGGTGGCCTACGAAGGGACTTAGGGGGGTTGATAAGGCGTATATGCAGTGGGAGAGTCACTTGCTCAGTGTCAAGAATTTGTCCCACCTGGGCAGATATGCTGTGGCCTAGATCTGAGTTCACGCCCTGAGCAGATGAGCATTGCACAGGACGGCTGCACCTCTCTGATAACAGTTCTCCTGTCAGAGGGAAGACCAGGCTGAGAGGGCGGGCAAGCCATCAGTTTCTAGGCCCTAGGGAGGTTCTGGGGAAAAGTGAGGTGAACTTCACGGAAACCATTCAGGGCTGTTCTCAAAAGTGTGAGCCCCACCACCAATATGCTCTCTGATCCCCCCATCAGGATGAGAGGAAATGAGAGTCACCCCAAGCGCGATGAACATCAAGTCCTACAGTCTTTAGAACAACCATGCTAGCCGACCCCAAATTACCCCAGTTTGTCCCTATTGTCCCAGCACAATTATTGATTGTGTCTCTTCAATAGTACTAGTGCCTTTCTTGCACCTGGCTATGTGGCTCTGATTGCTCTCTGGAACCTGTGACTCACTGGCCTTGGCAATGGTGTGTTCTATTAGCCAAAGACACGCACACCCTCTGTCAGGCTGCCAGGGTGGAATTGTCCAAATTCCATTCCTTTAATTATTGATGAAGGGCTTCTAGCCACAGGCCCAGCCTCATGTCTGAAGAGGGAGACACACGAGGAGGCAGAGCAGGCAGGAACCACATGTTCCCAGCAGGTGGCCCTCTATTGAGCAAGCCCTGGCATGAAGAGAGCTGTTCTCTGCGGGACCAGGGGTGGAACAGGAATTTTTCCGAGGTCATCTGTGAGGCCGCACACATGTTTTCAGGAAGCAGAGATGGGTGAAGGCTAAGTTTTAGGACAGCCTGGGCCATGTAGCAAGACCAAAGCTCATAAAAGCAAAACAAAACTCACCATTAAGAAAAATTGCATTCTGTAGAGAGCGGAGAAGTTTGTGCTGATGGAAGAGCTGCCAACAGTGACTGGCGTGGCCCTGGGGGAGACCTGAAGGTCACTCTGGGCAGAAGGACGAATCCAGAGCAGCCCAGGCTGGGATCGAGAAGGGGTCTATGCAAAGCAGTCACCCTTCTGATGCACCTGGCTGAGAGAGAGAGAGAGAGAGAGAGAGAGAGAGAGAGAGAGAGAGAGCGCACAAAAGTGTGAGCACCGGCGTGTGGGCAGGTGGGAGGCTGAGGGAAACACCAGGAGTCTTTCACAATTGCTCTCCATCTATTTCTTAATGTAATGTTTATTTTGTGTATGGAAGGGGTGCACGTGTGCCTTAGCTCATGCGTGAAGGGCAGAGAACAGCTCAATGAGGTTCATTTTCTCCTTTCTTCATGTGGGTCCCTTGGCTTCACCTCAGATTGTCACGAGCCAACCAGCTGACCATTCACCTTATCTTTGGACATAAGATCTTACACTGAGCCTGGAACTCTCAGGCTAAATGGGCTGGTCAGCCCACCCCAGGGATCCTCCCGTCTCTGCCTCACCTGTGCTGAGATTTCAAGCATGTTTCACAGTGCTCAGCTCTTTTAGGTGGGTCCTAGGGATTTGAACTCACTTTCTTATTTTTGCATGGCAAGGACTTTATCTACTGGCTCAGCCTCCCAGGACCCCAACCCCAGCTGTTCAAGACTCACAGAACAAGACCTGCTCCTCCAGACAAACAGGGGCTCCCGCTCTGAGAGCCTTTTCTGTGAGAATAGGGCAGTGCCACAGCTCTGGCCTTCCCGCTACCCACTTGGCCATGGTCTCACGTGCAGGGTAGAGAAGGAGGAGAGGGCCAGGTCAAGGGTAGGTTGGAGCTGAGGTGTGTCAAATCAACAACCAATAGAGGGCTCCCTGTCGACTTGGGTCCACACCCCTCATGCTAGCAGGCCCTACAGGAAACTGCTAACAGTAAGTAGGTCCTGAGATAACATTTGTACTAAGACCTCAGGTCTGAAAGCCTGTGAGTGTCACTGAAAACTGATCTGTCTCAAAACAGGCGGAGTTCCCAGTCAGTTCCTGAAAGGGAGAACTTGGTGGAAGGACAGACTCCGTGGCTGCTGGTTTTCCTGCAGCGCTGCAGCGCCCTCTGGTGTGTCAGGACTAAAATTGCTACATTCCAAGGGCATTTGTTGGGGTTTTTCCAAGAAGCCAGATTTGACCCCAACAGATTTTCATTTAAGAAATTCTGTTTGTGCCTGCACTTTATCCTCCATACTCTGGGGAAGAATCTAGATGCTTGGGATGGTAAAAGTTCAGGTTGGAAATCAATCTTTGCATTGATTGCAGAGGCTGAATTCTTCCCAAAGCTGTACGGAGTCTCCTTCTGGGCTGCACTTAACTCTCCCCAGGCTTGCCAGAGTCTTAGGTTATACAAAAGGCCAGCCAAACTCTCCAAAGCAACACAGAATGTGGAGGAAGTGGGACTCAAGATCAGAGTCAATGACTTCCCGCACCCCAGCTTCCCCCCAGACTCCATGTCATTCTCAGGTACAGCACCATAACCTGCCCACAGACTTCTGGGTAAAATGGCAGCAGCACCCTCCTTCATCGTCTATAAAGAACTGCTTCTCTGTTTTCTACGGGAAAACCTAACCACCTCCTGTCTCGACTGATTCATCAGTATTTTCCAGGGCTTCTAACACCAACACCCAACCACTACCCCACCCCCACCCCTGCTATCCCACGCTAGGACAGTTCTTTAGACATGCTTAAAGCTTGCCTCCTCTGGTCCCCATATTTCCCTTCAGTAAGGGTAAAACTGATGGCGACTTCTACAGCTTTGACTCACAGGAATCTCAGATTTCTTTGAAATTGGACTACGCCAGTTATATAACTTTTATCGGCCTTGATATTTTTATTACCTCTTAATGTATTTATCTTTGTGATACTGAGGATCAAGCCACGGGTCTCTTGAATACACTGTATAGTTGATGTACACACCAGTCCTTAAATGCTTTTAACTTGAAATGTAACTTTGACTTGTTATTTGAATGGAATGACGTAGCCAAATACCAGACTGGCTTAGCTCAAAAACCAAAATTTTATTTTCTGCATCATGACAGCATGGCATGAGGCCCCTGGTCACATTGTGTCATTTGTCAGGAAGCAGAGAAAGATGAACACCTGTGTCTAGTGCGCCTCTCTCTCTCTCTCTCTCTCTCTCTCTCTCTCTCTCTCTCTCTTTCTGTCTCTCTTTCTCTCTGTCTCTCTCTCCAGCTGTGCACCCTATCCCATACCTGACACCATCCACGTTTAGGGTGGATCTTTCCTCCTCAGTTAACCCAATCTCAGTTAACACCCTCACAGTTATACCCAGAGACTTGTCGCCTAGGTGATCCTAGAGCCCATCATGTTGACAAGCGATATTTTAACCATCTCTGGGGGATTTAGCATAGAGGAACCCACATTCTCCCCACATTGTGACATAGGGCACACCCTCTCAGCCCATCCTAGCAGATGCACATTTCCCAGGCTTGTTTCCTGAGCTTGAATCGGCTGCAGGCCTCAGCCGCGTTGAGGTGCGTGTCCTGCTGCCTCCTCGTGACGTGTGCCTAGTGGTTCCTGGAGCTGGCTGACAACGATATGATGTAAAATCCTCCTGGGTGGAGGAGCCACTGAGTGGGCACAATCTCCCAGGGCTGGTCATGGTCTCAGCAGGGCCAGGACACACTCTTTGACTTGGACTAAGGTTTCTGCTCTCGAGAGACACTGAGAAGCCAGGCTTTGCCTACAATCATGAGTCAATGGGGGGTGGGGGGCAGAGTAGGAGGACGGGGATCTGATGAGCAGAGCTGGAAATCATTTCTGCCACAGGTCTTTATTCTGGGTGAGAACACAGAGAGTTTATTACATCTGCCTACTTGAGGCCCTCTCCTGATGTTCCCTAGAGAGAACTGCTTGGTTATTAGCCAGTTTAATGATCAGACTGTGAGTGACATCCACGGTCTCGTTCATCTCCCCTGTGTCTCCACTAGCATCCCAGCTGAAGGATTGGTCCATAAGACCATGGGTTTGAGCAGGCAATTTTCCTCCTGAAGGCTTGACATATGTAGGTTAATAAATATCGTCAACATGACTACATCATTGTAGTTCATTTCTTTGCTATGAGTTTAGGGATTTTGTTCGAGTGTATACATGCATGTGTGACGTTCATGTGTATGTGTGGTACCCCTGTGTGTGCATGTGTGGAAACCAGAAGTTAAAGTCATATGTCTTCCGCTATACTCTCTCACTAAATCTGGAACTTACCCATTTCAGCTACGCCAACTGGCCAGGAAGCTCTCAGGATCTTCCTGTTTCCATCCCCAAGTGCTAGAGTTACAGACGTGTGCTGCCATGTCTGGTTTTCATATGGGCTCTGGGGATTTGAATTCAGGTCCTTATGATTGACTGACCACCACTTTACCCACAGAGCCCCCAACCTATTTGTTTGTGGGGTTGGTTTTTTGTTTGTTTGTTTGTTTGTTTGTTTGTCTTTGAGACTTGGTTTCATGTAGCTCAAGCTGGCATTGAACTCAGTGTATGCAGCCAAAGAACTCCTGAGCCATCCCCCTTATATTTGCTGAGCGCTGGGATCTTAAGTGTGGAGCTGTCACATCCAGTTTGCATCACTGTCACAGATACTTGAATGTAGACAAGTGGCTTTAACTCCTTATGCCTCAGCTGAATATTTGCAGGGCCAGAGTCAGAGAGATCGTTATGTAAGCAGTTAGCCTGGAATGGGGCTTAGAGACGTGCTCAGAAAAGCGATGGCTGTGAAGATGATGGTGGTGACAATGGTGACAACGATGGTAATGATAATAATGTGGTGGTGATAATGACCCTGCTGATGGTGGTAATAATATGATAATGATAAGTGATAATGACTGATGATGGTGGTGATCGTGTATGTCTTGGTTACTGTTCTGCAGCGGTGATCTCACACCCTGACGGAAAGCATCTGAGGGAAGAAAGGGTTTGGTTCAGCTTATAGTTCCGGACGGGCTAGAGTCTATCAAGGTGGGGAAGGAGTGGCAGCAGGAGCATGGGGCTGACATTTTCTCCCCACATAAACATGGAGAGAAAAAGAAGTGGATTCGGGCTATAAAACCCCACATTCTACCCTTAGATGTACTTCCTTCAGCAAGGCTCCACCTCCCAAAGGCTCCATCACCTTCCCCAATAGCGCCAGCAGCTGAGACTAAGTGTTCAAACACACACGCCTATGGGGAACATTTCTCACTCAAATGACAGCAATGCATAAGGAAGGGAGAGACCCCAAAAGCTACAGAGCATTAGGACTAATAAGGAGTTGTTTGTACCGTCCACCTTGATCCACAGGCTGGCATGTCCTTACCTGCTACCTGGAGCATAGCTAACTCACCCTGTATCTGTTAGCATCTGCTCTACGACCCTGTCCCAATGCTACCATTTATCTACCTGGAGCATAGCTAACTCACCCTGTGTCTGTTAGCATCTGCTCTACGACCCTGTCCCAATGCTACCATTTATCTACTGACCTCACACACAAATCAGAGTCTCACTTAGTCCTCTGTGCTTTTCTTTCCCATGATCAGATTCTCTGCTTCTAGATTTCTGCTTAGGAAGAACACACGCATGCGTGTGTGCGCGCGCACACACACACACACACCCCACATACCCATTCATTATCACATCATAATCCCAGCCAAAGACAGCCAGGCTATGGTAGAATGTGTTCATTCATAAATTAAGGAAAGATCTGGAAATGATACTCAAGAAGGTCAAAGTAACCAGACACCACCCTAGGGAAAGAGTCTGCAGGCAGTGGGATGGCCCTGGGGTTAGAAGTCTGGTCTGCAAAAAAAACTATGGAAATTGGGAGACACCCAGCAGGAGACTATGAAGTTCAAGGTCAGCCTGACCGTTCTCAAGAAACTGAAAGAAAGATCAGAAGGAAACCACAGAGGGGTGTGACTCCCTTTTTCTAGGACCATGTCCCATGCAGCGGTGCTGCCCACATTTGGGAGGGGTGTTCCTAGCTCAGCTAACCCAATCCAGAAATTCAAGCATGCTCATAAAGTTTTGTTTTCTGGGTGAGTCTAGATTTTTCAATTGGGCAATCAATATTACTAGTGTGGGCAGGCCCTACACAAAAGGCCAAGCTCTTGCCCTTGGCCATATCTCTGTCCTTAGGTCAGAGGGCCCAGAGTGGATAGAATTCCAGTGTGCTAGAATCCTGACCCGAGCCATAAGGCCATCTCTGAAGACCCGCTGCTAGTGACCTGCTGTGTACTTGCTGCACGGGACAGAAACCAGCTGCCAACACGTCCTTCCCCAGCACTGCAACTGCACGCGCCCTTGAGCCTTTGCTCTGGTCACTGGGTGTGTGTCCAGTGCCGGGGCGGCCACTGCAGGGACAGCAGAACAGCTCCTTCCCTGCCGTCCCATCAGCAAGCATTGTCTGCCTGGGGAGCATCGGCTCCAGTGCTGACCGCCAGCCCTGGAAAGATCCAGAAGCAGCTGGCTTCTGGGTGTCATGTCCAAGGGTTCAAGAACAGGAGTGCGTCCTGACAGCCGGAAGTGCCACTGTTGTCTCTAGGCCAGTGTCTGTTCGCAGTTGTGGACAAGCATCCCACACCCTGACTCCACACAGTGTCTCAAAAGAGCCACTTCTTGTCTCCTGGACAGGACCGTCTGTCTGTGTCTCCCAGACACAGACACAGAATAAAACTGGCCTCTTACTCTGAAGATGCAGCATTCTCAGAAGGCATTGGTAGGGCCCTTGTCATGCGTCCATGGGTTCAATCCCGAGTAATGGAAAGAAACCCTATCTCAAAAAGCAAACGCTGAAGAGAGTGGAAACGCTAACTCTGCCCCCTTGTTTTGAACAGGAACTGAAATTCTGAGCAAGTCAGTTCGAATTATCTTCTCCACATTGGGAGTCTGCACATTTTTTGCAATCGGCTACATGGTGCTGCCTCTGTTTGCGTACTTCATCCGAGACTGGAGGATGCTGCTGCTGGCACTGACGCTTCCTGGGGTGCTGTGTGTCCCCCTGTGGTGGTGAGTACAGCCACCTTTTCAAGTCAGCCTTCCGCTGTGGCAGGCGGACCCAGAGATGAGCCCACTGCCCACCCAGCTGCATCTGCATGCTTGCTCCCATGCCCCCACACCTTCAGCACCCTGCATCTCTGTGAGTGGGCGCATGCACTGTACAAAACCTGGTTCTTGGGAATGCCAGCTTTCTTCCAGATGCTTCCCACTCCAGTCCCATGCCCATTTTCTTATTGTTAGTGGTGCTGGTACTGTTGGGCAATGTTTTAAACTCTGTCCCCAGTTTTGGGCCCCTTCCCTTTCTTTAGAAATCCTTTTTCTCCCTTCAACCACAGTTCAGATGGTCCCAGTTACCCATGAACTCCACGTACATGATGCAAAGAACAGAACCAGAAAATAGTGCCCCGTTTTTCTTCTTATTTCCCAAACAATACACTCCAGCCACTCTCACACTGTGTTTGCATTTTATTAGGTGTTGAGAGGCTGATGGCGGGTAGCTCAAAAGCAGAATGCCCAAGGCCTATCTCCAGCAAGCTCCTCACAAATGGAATGATACACATTGTGTTGGATATTATAAGTAATCCAGAGATACATGCATACAAAATGTGCATAGATTATATATAAATCTTATACCTATTTTATTTGAAGTTGCTTTGTTTTGCTGTGCTGGGATGGAATTTAAGGTTGTGTGCATGCCAGCAAACATTCTTCTACTGAGCTACACTCTAATCCCAATTTGTTTTAGATGAGACCCTGCTATGTTGAGCTCCTGGCCAAGTGGTCCTCCCACCTCAGCTTCCTGAGTAGCTAGTGTACAGGCACACAAACCACTGTGCCTGGCTATGCCATTTGATGTAAGAGGGTAGAACATGAAAGAATTTGGGGGTCTGTCAGGGATCCTGGGATCAGTTCTACAGCAACCAAGGAGCATGCAACTGTTCTTCATAATTAGTATCTAAGGTGTACTTGTTACATATATGTGCTTTGTCCTAAAAATGATAATTATTTTTCAGCAGAATTTCCTGTATTCTAGGCTTGCCCCGGACTCCTCGATATGAGCCAAGGGTGGCCTTTTTTCCTTCTGCCTCTACCTCCCAAGTGCTAGGTTAACAAGTGTTTGCCACTACAAACAGTTCATGTAGCACTGAAGATGGAGCTCTGAACTTCATGCATGCTCGGCAGGCTCTTCCTGAGTTATGTGCCCAGCTCCCCAAATCGGCTGAGTTAGAACAGTCTTAGCGAAGGTGTTATTTCTCCTATGGCAACCCTGCCCCCATGGAAACATTCATTTTAAGATGGATATTGAACCTAGAGCCCCTGTGAATACTGGGCAAGTGGTTTGCCTCTGAGCTGATGCCCTCCAAGGCTTCCCCAAACCGGTTTTAGGACAGCAGTTGTGGAAATAGCCAAGTTTGGAGATCTCGACTAAGTCTTACCAGGTAGGGGGTAACTGGAAGCTTCTGGAAGAGAATGAATTTCTTGTTTGTTTGTTTTTGTTTTTAGAGACGAGGTTTCTTTGTGTAGCCCTAGTTGTCCTGGAACTAGCTTTGTAGAACAGGCTAGGCTCTAACTTAGAGATCTGCCTGCCTCTGCCACCCAAGTGCTGGGATTAAAGGCGTACGCCACTGCCCGGCAAGAACATATTTTTACAAATAGAAGTAAAGTTCTAGTCACAGCCCCCATTCAGAATTTCTCTGCTCTCTCATATTTAAACAGGACAAAAGGAGACTGCTTGTGCTGTTGTTTGCTTCCTCTCTCCTAACTCATCTTGGTTTTACTGCGTTCTGTCAAAATCCGGTCTTCTAGAAATGGCCTATTTTACTAACTGCTCAATTGCCACCTGCTTACATGGCTAAGGTAATAAAGGTTTCTTTGGTCAGTTTGTGGCATCTACAGTTTGATTCTCTTGGCCACCCTGTGACACTTGCCTGGGAAACTGGCTAGAAGGATGATCTTCTTTCTGCTGCTGTCTTGCAGCCACAGGGGTGGACAAGCATCTCCCTTGGCCTTATCTGAGGGGATGGCTCAGGTGGCCTCCTCCAGGCTACTTCCTTTATCCCCCAGCCTCCTGTGGTTTGACAGCAGTAACATTTGAGAATGAGAAGCATATGAAGGTTTAGGTAGAATTAGTATTTGGGAAAAAAACAAAAACAAAAAACCTTTCCTGGCTTGCTTTGCTTTGTTTATGATTTCACTGGGGTTTGAAAGATCACTTAATTTTTTTCTTTTTTTTTATTGTTTGTATTAAGCTATATATTTTTCTCAACTCCCCTCACTTCCTCCCCTCTCCCATTCTACCCTCTCCTGTGACCAGATTTACTCAGGAGATCTTGTCTTTCACCTTCCTATGTAGATCCATGTATGTCTCTCTTAGGATCCTCTTTGTTGTCTAGGTTCTCTGGGACTGTGGCCTGTAGGCTGGTTTTTCTTTGCTTTATGAGTGAGTGCATACTACATTTGTTTTTCTGGGTCTGGGTTATCTCACTCAATATGTGTTTTATAGATCCAACCATTTGCTTGCAAATTTCAAGATGTCATTATTTTTTACCACTGTGTAGTACTCCATTGTGTAAATGTACCACATTTTCTTTAACCATTCTTCGGTCGAGGGGCACCAAGGTTTCCATGTTCTGGCTATGACAAACAATGCTGCTGTGGACATAGTTGAGCACATGTCTTTGTGGTATGATTGAGCATCTTTTGGGTATATACCCAACAGCAGTATTGCTGGGTCTTGAGATAGATTGATTCCCAATTTTTTGAGAAATTGCCATACTGATTTCCAAAGGGGCTGTACCAGTTTGCACTCCCACCAGCAATGCAGGAATGTTCCCCTTACCCCACATCCTCTCCAACATAAGCTGTCATCAGTGGTTTTGATCTTGGCCATTCTGACAGGTGTAAGATAGAATCTTAGAGTTGTTTTGATTTGCATTTCTCTGATGGCTAAGGATGTTGAACATTTCCTTAAGTGTCTCTCAGCCCTTGAGATTTGTTTGTTTAGGTTTGTAACCCATTTTTATTGGATTATTTTTTCTTTGGATGTCAAGTTTCTAGAGTTGTTCTTATATTTTGAAGATCAGACCTCTGTCCGATGTGGATGAAGATCTTTTCCCATTCTGTAGGCTGTTGTTTTGTCTTGTTGACTATGTTCTTTACTTTACAGAAGATTCTCAGTTTCAGGAGGTCCCATTTATTAATTGTTGTTCTCAGTGTCTGTGCTATTGGGGTTATATTTAGGAAGTGGTCCCCTGTGCCAATGCATTCAAGTGTACTTCCCACTTTCTCCTCTATGAGGTTCAGTGTGGTTGTTTTATGTTAAGGTCTTTGATTCATTTGGACTTGAGTTTTGTGCATGGCAATAGATATGGATTTATTTTTATTCTTCTACATGTTAACATCCAGTTATTGCAGCACCATTTGTTGAATATGCTTTCTTTTTTCCATTTTATATTTTTAGCTTCTTTGTCAAAAAATCAGGTGTTCACAGTATGTGGATTGATACCCAAGTCTTTGGTTCGATTCCATTGGTCCTCCTATCTGTTCTTATGCCAATACCAGGCTGTTTTCAGTACTGTAGCTCTATAGTAGAGTTTGAAGTTCGGGATTGTGATACCTCCAGAAGTTCTTTTGTTGTACAGGATTGTTTTGGATATCCTGGGTCTTTTATTTTTCTATATGAAGTTGAATATTGTTCTTTCAAGGTCTGTGAATTTTGCTGAGATTTTGATGGGCATTGAATTGAATCTGTAGATTGCTTTTGGTAAAATTGCCATTTTTACTATGTTAACTCTACCTACCCAAAAGAATGGGAGAGAAAGATCACTTAATTTTTAAAATGTTTATACATATGGGTGTTTTGTCTGCATGTCTGTCTGTGCACCACGTGCATGCAGTGCCTGGGACAGCCAGGAGAGGGCCTCAGATCCCCTGGAACTGGAGTCACAACAGTTGGTGACCATGTGGGGCCAGGAATTGAACCGTGGTCTTCTGGAGGAGCAGCCAGTGCTCTTAATCTACTAATCCTGGAAAGACAGCTTTGTGAGAGTTAGATATTATGCTGATTTATCTGGAAGTTTCCAATGGAACCCAGGCTGAGGGTCAGTAAGGAAGGGCAGGCCACGCTCCACACAACTCTGTGCCTGAGAGAAGCTCCAGATTGGTTACTTTTCCTATTGCTGTCACAAAATACCTGACAAGGAAGGAACCCCTGGCTCACGGGTTGGGGGTACAGCCCATCACTGCAGGGAGGCCGTGGGAGCAAGGACTGGAGGCTGCTGGCCACACTGTGTCCACAGACAGGAAGCAGAGAGCACGGAGAGCTGGCGCTCAGCGCACTTTCTCCTTTTACTCAGTCCAGCTGTGTCAGGTGTCTTCCCTCCTCAGCTAACACAGTCCAGAGCTTGTCACGAGCTTGCCCAGAGGTCCGACATAAATTCATTGAGATGTCATGCTGTATGCTAGAAATGGAATTTGTGTGCTGATTAAAACTAGAATGTTTGCAACACTAAAATGACCCAGGACCATTTTGCTATGTGTTTGCTAACATCAAATCCTGTGGTTATAAAAGGTTATGAACCATTGCAAATGAATCCTAGGTTTATTCCCGAATCTCCCCGGTGGCTGATATCCCAGAGGAGATTTGAAGAGGCAGAACAGATCATCCAGAAAGCCGCAAAGATGAACAGCATCGTGGCCCCGGCAGTGATATTCGATCCTCTGGAGGTGAGTGAGCGCGTGTGGGTAGACACCTCCTTCAGAGATCAGCTCTGCAGTCTTTCTTTTATGGAGTTTAATGCAACTCACTATTTGTTAAGTGCTCACAAGGCACCAGGAACTGCACTGGGTATCAGGGATGTGATCGTGGTTACATTCTCAGATAAAATCTTGGGAGGCATGGTACTGCACACCTGTGGTCCAGCCTTCTCAGGAGGTGAAGGCCTGAGACTTCTTACGTCTAGGCACTTAGGGTCAGCTTGAGTAACATAGTAAGATGCTACCTCTCTTACTAAAAATATGCCTAAAGGATTATTTATAAATTAAAAACAACTTTAGGCATTTGTTGTATTTTGTTCTTTTTGTTTGTTTGTTTGTTTTGTTTTTTTGAGACAAGATTTCTCTGTGTATCTCTGGCTGTCCTGGAACTTGCTCTGTAGACCAGGATGGCCTCGAACTCACAGAGATCCGCCTGCCTCTGCTTCCTGAGTGCTGGGATTAAAGGCATGTGCTACCACTGCCTAACTTGTGTGTTTCATTTTGTTTTGTTTTCATTTGTTTCAGTTCATAAGCACAGTTGTTAGTTGGCAGTTTTATTTCCTTAGTACCTAATTTGTGTGATTCCTTGTGAATTCTGGATATTAACCCATTGTCTGCACTGTCACTGGTAAAGAATTTCTCTCAATTCTATCAAATACTTGTTCTATGATCGTTTGCTGTGTGAAAACTTTTAATTGCACATTGTCCTATCTGCTGGTATTTGGGGATTCTCCTCTGCTGGTAAGGCTCTGTTCTTCCTTACCCCAATATATAGAAGAGTATTTAAGGTTTTTTTTTAGAAGTTTTAGTATTTCCAGTTTTAAATTAAGACCTTTTGTCCAGTTTGACTTGATTTTTGAAGAGGTAAAAGATAGGAAACTGATTTTATTGTTTGCAGGTGGAGATCCAGCTTGTCAGCATCATTTGCTGACCAGGCTATCTTTCTGTTTTGCAAGTTTCCAGTTTGTGTTGGCATTTGTGCCTAACCATTGCAAAGTTACATACTGATGATTTTTATAACGTAAAACATATATAACATAAAACATATAACCTATCTATTGGTTCTTTGGGACTGTCACATCATGCACCCCAATCCTACTCATCTCCCAGCCTTTCCATGTCCACCCTTCACCCCTGTATCCTTCTCCCCAAAAGAAGAAAAACAAATCCATATCCTTCCTCCATCTTTCCCACCTCTCCAGCACATATTCCTTTGTCATAGTGGCCTTGGGCACCGCAGTGTGTCACACAGTATCCCTTTTGCTCAAATAGCTTTTCCTGCAAGTGTTCATTGCAATGAGCTGTTGGCCATTGAACCCCATCAGCACTGGACCATCACTGAACCCCATTAGATGTCTGATACCGCCCTGAGTCATGGAGGTCCTGCAGCTATGCTTCAACAGCTCGTAGATGGGGTAGACGTAGCAGTGGACCAACTCAAAGCCCTGGATGTATGCCAGGGTGGTAGTTGTGTTGGTCAGTCTGGGCTTCCACCTCTCCTGCACCCATGCCCTAGGAGACAGCTCTCCTGCTCCAGTGCCCAGGGCTGTGGCCAGCTCTCCCATGAGGGGTGGCTTGTGAGGGTTAGAGCCAGTTCTCCTTAGGCCAGTGAGGGGCAGGGCCAGCTCAGCACAGCTCTTAGACCTCCACATGGTCCTGGGTGGCAGAGAAGACCCTGGGCATCCTCATGGTCATTGCCCTCAGCCACAGATCAGGACTGAACAACACTGTGGACTCAGGCAACAGTGCAGATCACCCAGATCAGGATGGCCCCAGCGGAAGCATGGCCCTTGGACATCAACACGGCCTCCATGGTGGTCCAAACCACAGGCATCCATCTAGCCCTTGGTGGAAACACGGGCCATGTACATCAACACAGACTCCAACTGTAGCTGAACCACGAACCCAGACTTGGTCCTCGGGTGCAGCCCAGGCCAGAAGTTACCTTGGCCTCCGGTGGCAGCACAGGCCCCTCTGATCAGTAAGGCCCCAGAAGCAGCATTGCCCTTGGACAGTAACATGATTGCAAGTGGTGGCCCAGACCTCAGGCCTCCACCTGGCCTGGCCTTCGATGGTAACACAGGCTACAGACATCAACATAGACCCTGATTGCAGAGGGCCATGGACCCAGACATGTCTGTTGGTGGCAGCAAGGACATCACATGGTCTCGGGTGGTCACACACACAGGCATTCACGTCAGCCTGCCCTCACTGTCTTCCCGTCTTCAGTTTCGCCTCTCTCCACAGCACGTGGACCACTCTGCTCATCTCTCCAAACATTTTCCCACAGTTTGCTCATGGTAGGGACACTTGCTGTATGGCACCCACAGCAGGCCTCTTAGGCTGATGGCTTTGAAATACTCACCGTACTTGGAAAACGTACACCTGAGGGCTGGTCGACCCTCGATTCCCACTGTATTTTGAATTACACCAAGGCCTGCTAGAAGAGCAGTACATGTCTTCGGTTGTTGTGTCATCCACGTCCTCAATGCCCAAGAGCACGGGCTCAAGGCTCTGCTCCTGAAGGCAGGCGGCCATGTGGAAATGCTGATATACCATGGGGTTTACTCATATTGTGACAGTGAGGGCTTTTGGGGTGTCAGGTTAGGCTGGTTCCTGGAGACGAGAAAGCTGAGACAGAGCCCACACGCAAAACTGTAGGAGGCAAGCGCAGTTGATGCAAAGGGAAGTAATGACAGAGGAAGGAGGCTAAGAACCCCAAGGAGCAGATGCTACATGGCAGCCGTACACAGAAAGATAGTGGGGTGGCCAAAGCCTGAAGAGGCAAGTTCACACTTGGAGGATGGTGAGATTAGCATGGATGAGCAGAGAAGTCGGTGAGATTAACACAGATGAGCAGAGAGGTCAGGGTACCGCTGGCCGGATGAAGGAGAGGACCCTCAAGGCCTTGGTGGCTGCATCAATGTTATGCATGATGTATGCTAGGGCCTGCACTACTGGCTTCACCAGCAAGCAGAACTCTGTGGGGGATGGTGGACATGTCAGTGATAGACCCCAAGGACTTCAATCATCCCTGCTTATCAGGAACCTTTCCAGAAGCAGCTACCTTGGCCATGGCTGGAATCTTCATTTCAGTGGCCACGAACCCAGACTCTCAGAGGGCTACCTGGACAAAGCATCCTTAATTTTTGCTGTTTGAATTCAAAAGTTCATCCCAGTCCCTAGTACACTTAGACACAAAAAGGACGTTGTCATAAATAATGCTTCTGCCTTTCAGGGCCATGTGTGTATTAGTGTTTATCAGATGGAAAGTTTCATTTCTATCTTCAAGAAATGCAATGTGACAGTGTGGTTATGGAGGTAATATCTACATCATAAAATTGACATGAACAAAAGAAGAATGAAGTCCAGAAGCACAAACCCCTGGATGGGTCCTTTCTTCTGCTTCCTGTGATGTGCATCTGTCTTGAACTAGACACACCCACTAAGGGAAATGGATCCCTTGATTTCCTAGCCCTGACAGCTCCCCTGCCCACCACCCGCTAGGACCCTGTGTAGGAGTGTCTGCACCAGCCAGTGCAGCCTTCTTAGAAAGCTGGTGAAGAGACCATGAGGTACAAGGCAGTCTGCCTGACTCACGTGATGCTCGTGGTAGCCACTGCTAGGGCTCTAGCCATGAGCTTCATTTTTCAGGAAAGGAGATGGAAGCACAGAGAAATGACTTGCCAGAGATCACACTGCTACTGAGCTGTGGTTTTTCCTGGGTTTCTCTGGGATCGAGTGTATGCTCTAATGAATGGCAGTTTTCCATTTATGTCGAGGTTATGCCGTTAACTTGGACAGGAAGCCATGTAGTCTCATCATCTTTTTTTTTTTTTTTGGTTTTTTTTTTTTTTTTTT
>NC_022014.1:44743586-44748637 GCF_000317375.1 Microtus ochrogaster
TCTTGTAGGCCAGGCTGGTCTCGAACTCACAGAGATCCGCCTGCCTCTGCCTCCCGAGTGCTGGGATTAAAGGCGTGCGCCACCATCACCCGGCTGAGTCTCATCATCTTGAAGAGCAACCTTAAGCTTCCCTGGCTTTGGAAGAAGCCCCTTCAACCTACTCATGTACCTTATCCAGAGACATTTGGGCAGCTCATCCCAGATCAAGGACAATCATGGATTCAATAATATTCTTGTCCGGATGTTTTTGCCTCCTTGTCACTAATCATGGTCACCTAAGAAAGCTTTAAGTAAACAGGTTCCCAGGTCTCCAGTCCAATGAAAGATTCAGAGGAATCTTGCCTGAGGGGACCTGGCAGTCTGTATTCCAACAGAGGCCCTATGGAAGTGGGATGTGTTGATCTAGCCTGGCCCTTGGGTCCTGTGATGTATGTGGGATCCCTAGAGCCCTGCATGAAGATGTCCAGGTCCCACGAGTTTAAGCTTTCCTTTGTGCTAACAACTATATTATAATATATTATATTATATATTGCTGGATATAAATCACCCACACCTTGCAATGGAGAAAGAGCACTCATCAGTGAGGCCGAGGTCATTTATTTTGAAGGCTTCTATCTAAAATTGGCTACATCAAGCATTTCAAAGCATTAGAAACTCAGGAAACAATATGGGAGATGGGCAAAAGAGCGAGAGCAGATGATGAGGAGAGATTATGTGAAATGCTAGCTTTTGGACATGGCATAGCCATTGCACTAAGGAACTCGCAGCAGCTGTGGTTACTGCAAGCCCCAGCCCTTCAACATCCCAGCATGGGAGTGGGAGATCACATCCATCCCTGGTTCTAGCTGAGGAGTTATCGGTCGGTAATGGCTGCTGGCGGGGGGAAAAGTCATTTTCTTCATGGGTGTAACATGAAGGAGGAGGAGAGCATTCTGGGAAGAAGACAGATTCCAGAGGGAGTGGGAGAGGAGTATGGTCAAAATCAACTAGAGGCATGCATGAAATTGTCAAAGCCTGAATTTAGAATTGTGTTGTAAATAAAGAGTTAGAATAAGTACCACTCTTGAAGATGTTCTTGCTGGCCTCAATTTCTGGACTTAAAGAGCTATCAAAAGTTCTATAAGAGTTGTAGGAGTGGGCTAGGATGTAGTTCCATGGTAGAGAGCTCACCTAGCACACGAATGGCTTCAATCCCCAGTATCAAACCTGGCATGGTAATGCATGCCAGTAATCCCAGCACCGGGAGGTGGAGGAAGGAGGATCCGAACAAGATCATGTTCATCTACATAGTGAGTTAAAGGCCAGCCTTGAGATACATGAGACCTTATCTTAAAATAATAACAATAAAATGATAATAATATTTTTAAATTAATTTTTTAAAAAGAGTTGTATGCCCAAGTTTTCCCCATAGGTACTTCCTGCCTACCTCTTTATTTCATGTTTTATTTATGTTATTTTAGCTACATGAGCTAAATTCCTTGAAGCAGCAGAAAGTCTTCATTCTGGACCTGTTCAAGACTCGGAATATTGCCACAATAACAGTGATGTCTGTGATGCTGTGGTAAGCAATGAGCACTCTGGGAATGCAGATGTGTGGCACCCAAGTATGCAACTGACTTGCTCTAGTTGGAAGGAATGTGACAAAGCCTAGACATCCCCCGCAGCAAAATGAGGACTGTGGAATGCTAGACATGTCTCGTATTGATTGATGGAACCGAATATTGGGAAAGCTATAGGTAGCAACAAGTCCGCAGTATGGGACCCCACCGTGGAAGGTGATGGGCTTAAGGCTGCTGATGGCCCTGGGGACCAAAGCAGAAGTGTTAAGACTCCACCTGCTTTCTGGAACTGGAACAGTGAAGTTAATGTCACCTGCCTCCCTAGTAGCAAATTAACATGTGATTATAAGGCACAGAAGTAATGACCTGACTTTATTACCTAGATTTAGTCACAAATCTTCAAAGAAATAAGGAAGGAAAAGTAATAACAACCTATATGCCCCAGAGATAACAACACACAGACAGACAGACACATGCACACACACACACACACATAGACACAGGCACACACATACTCACGTATAGACACATGTGCACACACACCGCTGAGTACCAGAATTGGCAGGGACTCTACTTTAGAAAAAATGCTGTTATGCAATTAGAAAACCATCAGTAAGAAACACCCTGGGCCACAGCTGCTGTGAGCTCTCTTCAGTCTTAGCTGTCAGCACACATCACTTGTGTAGTGTATCCCGACTAATGGCACCAGGAGCACCACGTGTGAGAGTCACTGGTTCTCTGCGGCAGTAAGGTTAACTTTTTCATGTTGTTTTGGATCAGTCCTATGTCCCCACCTGGTCTAACAGAGACACCTAGCATATTCTGAAAGCTTTCTTCAGAGATGTGTGCTCTCCTGTCATGCTCAGATGTCCTCACAGGGGCATCTGCACTGTTGACCAGTGGTCTATGCAGAATAGCATTGTTCTACAGCACTTTCTGCAGAGACAGGAATATTTATAATCTGTGTTGTCCATCACAGTAGCCACCAGCTCATGTAGCCACTAAGCATGTGAAGTGTCATTTCAACTGAGAAGCTGAACTTATAATCTCACTTTAATGTATTTCCATTCAAATAGTCCAACATGGCTAACACCTACTTAGAGGATGC
Organism: Microtus ochrogaster; assembly: GCF_000317375.1. Lineage (NCBI taxonomy): Eukaryota > Metazoa > Chordata > Mammalia > Rodentia > Cricetidae > Microtus > Microtus ochrogaster. The sequence goes on from NC_022014.1 coordinate 44,746,254, forward strand.
AGGACCTAGACCAATTCATGACCGTCATAAAAGTTTAGAGAGCCATGGGCCACTTTGTTTGTGATTTATCATTTGTCTGTCTTTCAGGATGCTAACCTCAGTGGGTTACTTTGCTCTGTCTCTCAATGTTCCTAATTTACATGGAGATGTCTACCTGAACTGCTTCCTCTCTGGCCTGATTGAAGTTCCAGCCTATTTCACAGCCTGGCTGCTGCTGCGAACCCTGCCTAGGAGATACATCATAGCTGGAGTGTTGTTCTGGGGAGGAGGTGTGCTTCTCTTGATCCAAGTGGTACCTGAAGGTAAGAAGTTAGCCCAGGCTAACAGCATCCCAGAAAACCTGGATACATTAACGACCTAGAGTGTCAGTACTAGTGACCAGCCTCTCATGAGTCACCACTCCCCCGTAACACAGCTCTGACATCACCAAACGTTCATCAGATAGGCAGGTGACAGCTGACTGTGACATTTCCTATGTTCCCAACAACTGTGCCAGCAGGGTATGGTGGCCCATCCCTATAATCTCAGCACTTGGGAAACAAAGGCAGGAAGACCAGTTCAAGGCCAGTCTCAGCTGCATAGCTAATTTGAGGCTAGCTCAGGCTGCATGAGACACTGTCGAAAACACAAACAGAAGCGGCAGGATAGTGCATGCAGAATGGCCCAGTGGGTAAAGGTGCCTTCCACCCCACGCTAAGGACCCAACTCGCATCTTTGGAACCCCATGGGAGAAGGAGAGGACTGACTCCAGCATCTCTTCCTTTCACCACACCTATGCCCTGACACACACTTGCCCACAGACATATAACTAATAAATGTGGGGGTGGTGCAGTAACACTAAACAAAAACTCCAAAGTCAAAGGAAGATGTATTTCCTTTCCCTAATGTATCTAACTTTCTCCTTTTGTTAAAAGACAAGCTGATATATCATAGATATATTGTAATATGTAAAGAAAACTGTTTCTTTTTGCGGTTAACTTTTTAACCCCTGCAGTACTAAGGTTTAAACCCAGGGTCTTGCACTAGCTTACTATATCCCCAGCCCTTTGTTTATTTTTATATAGAGGCAAGGTCTTGCTAAGTGACACAGCCTGGCCTTGAACTCATTACATAGCCTAAGATAACTGTGAATTTATGATCCTCCTGCTTTAGCCAGTGAAGTATCAGTAGCTGGGATTACTAGCACGCGCCAGGAGCTGGAAGGATAGCTCAGTGGTTAAAGTACATAAGGACCAGAGTTCAGATCCCAGAACACGAATTGCTGGGCAGGCATGATGGTTCACCTGTAATTATAGCCTTGCATGTCTACACACATAGAAAATCATGCAAACAGCATATACATTTGTACACCACACGAACGAAAAGAAAGACTTTCTTTGAAAGCATGTACCAATGATCCCAACTAGAACTAGATTTCTTAATAATAAAAATCAGGAAAGGAAGGGCTGGCCCCTCTCTTTAGAGATTAAACCTAACTATATTAACATCTAACAACTCACCGTGAAACTGCTGTAACAACAACAACAACAAAACACACACACACAAGTGGACAGGGGCCTCAGTATACATTAATAATCCAGAATAACAGTAGCTCCGGGTCAAGGCCACCCCTCGCCTTCCATCGTCAACCGTGCGCTGATGGGGATGTTTGAGGACAGAGTCTTGTCCAGCAGTACTTTATGAGGAATCACCACACCGCAGCAAAAGGAGACCATAAGGGAACCGAGTTCGTATCAGTTCTAGAAGCACCTGTCTGAAATGAAGCTCTTTTCCAGACTATAGCTTCGTGTCCATCGCCCTGGTGATGCTGGGGAAATTTGGGGTCACCTCTGCCTTCTCCATGCTGTACGTCTTCACGGCAGAGCTCTACCCGACCCTGGTCAGGAACATGGCCGTGGGCATCACCTCCATGGCCTCTCGGGTGGGCAGCATCATCGCTCCCTATTTTGTTTACCTGGGTGAGATTCCTCTTGTTCTGTCTTCAAATTCATGGTTTGTTTTAATTTTTTAATGTATGTTGCATGTGGGTGTTATGTGCGTTGTGTGTGTGACCAAGGGCCTTCTTTGGCCAGTCCCCTCATAGGAGGGGTTGGTGTCCTGTGCCGGTCACATACTCTGCCTGCTTAGTTTCACAGCCCGGCTGCAGGAACATTTCATCTTAAAGCCCTCGCCAGTTTCTTTTCATGATGATTCCCCGTGACCCCTTCTGCTATGACTCTATTAGGTTCCATTTATCTTCTCTCTCTCTCTCTCTCTCTCTCTCTCTCTCTCTCTCTCTCTCTCTCTGTGTGTGTGTGTGTGTGTGTGTGTGTGTGTGTGTCTTTTGATCTAACAAATTTTGTATTTTATGTATATGGTGTAAGCATAGCACTTTTGTCCCTGGT
>NC_022014.1:44748997-44750661 GCF_000317375.1 Microtus ochrogaster
TGTCAGGATGAATGGCACTCAGATGATGCTGTTGAGTCCTGGTCAGACAGACACAGAGTGTCAGGATGAATGGCACTCAGATGATGCTGTTGAGTTCTGGTCAGACAGACACAGAGTGTCAGGATGAATGGCATGCAGAGGATGCTGTTGAGTCCTGGGCAGATAGACACAGAGTGTCAGGATGAACAACACGCAGAGGATGCTGTTGAGTCCTCCCCAGTGGTTCGGTGGCTAGGCTCAAATTTTCTTTGTGGTATATATGAGTTCTTTATAGTACAAAGAAGTCAGTCTTCTGTATACATTTTATACATATTTTATAAATATTTTCCTAGGTAATCATTTAGACTTTACTTATGCTTTTATTTTGGATTGTTTGTTTGTTTGTCTTCAAGAAAGGGTTTCTCTATACAGCTTTAGAGTCTGTTCTAGGACACTCTCTGTAGACTAGGCTGGCCTCGAACTCACAGAGATTTACCTGCCTCAGCTTCCTGAGTGCTGGGATTAAAGGCATATGCTACCACTGCCCTGTCTAAGACAGAAATTTTTAGTTTCTATATAATCAAATATAGCAGTCTTAAATAATATTAAAAGGGGCTTTAGTGGGATGTTGTTTAGTGTTCTGAGCCTAGTCTTTATTAGGAATTGACTGGCATAAACAGACTTCCTTATTTTTCTTCCCGACATGTTGGTTATCTACCAGATCAAACATACACACACACCCCAGATATGAATTCTCAGAAAAGGTACACTCTAAATCCATACAGAGAAAAACACATTTTCCTAAATTTAACACACCCTGCACATCTGCTCTGAGCACAGCTGCTGAGCAATACTGTGACAGCATACTGTATAGGGTGGTGCCAATTCTCACGATACTTCTCAGCTACACTTAGATGATCCAGTGCTAGGCCCCTAGTTCACAAGAAGCTGAGCCCAAGAAACATCCTTTAATATAAGATGCTATTTCTGTTAGCCATACAAGGCCACAGAGAAGAGAGAAGGCTCAAGAGCACCGTTTACCTTATCAGCCAAAAAAAAAAAAAAAAAGATACTACATGCATGACTGTTGTTTTTCTGTTCTGTGTACAGAGGAGCAGCAAAATGAGGATCTCTTGTCCTCCTGTCCAGTAGCTCCATAAAGAGAAGTTGAGCAGGGCTAGCATGAGGCTCAGTACAATCCTTGCCTACTAAGGAAGCACAAAGCCCTGGGTTTGACACCCCCCAGTACTGCTTAATCCATGAATAGAGTCACAGAGGTGAGGGCAAGAGAATCAGATATTCAAAGTCAACCTCAGCTCCATTGCTAAGTCCTCTCACCACCCATCACAAGTTACCACACCTAAGGAAGCTCTGACAGTGAAGACTTCTATCCAAGGAATATCTGTCATGCATGGTTGAACAATAGCTTAGAGCCTAGCAGTATGCTAATGTACAACCAGGGGGTAAATAATTGTAGGAGTGCAGGCTGTGGCAGCCCAATAAAACAACCTGTGGTATTTTGCTGACTTTCCTTCTTCTGAAAAAAGGTTAGCCTATGTTCAGCAAGTCCGGTTTTATCCCATGCTTTTTCGGACCCAGGCCAGCTGGCCTTGGTGAGTTCCCGATAGAACATCCTCATTGTCTCAGTGTGTGGGTGTACCCCTCGCGGTCCTGAGTTCCTTGCT
>NC_022014.1:44751871-44767386 GCF_000317375.1 Microtus ochrogaster
GTGTGTGTGTGTGTGTGTGTGTGTGTGTGTGTGTGTTAGAGCGTTAGAGCACAGGGGCAGCAGTGAGAAAGGGAGCCATACATGGACTATGCAGAAATCTCTACGATGTCAAGCTGATCAAATGTTAGAAAGCCAAGGTCATTGATGACTTTGACCCTACAGGAAGGAAGGAGAGAACCCCGAGCAGGTAGAGAAGGCCAGCAGTTCAAAGTCACCTTTTACTAGGTGGTAAGAGAGGCCAGCCTAGGCTACATGAGGCCCTGAAGAAAAGATAGGGAAGAAAAGCAGAGAAGAGAGAAGAGAGGGGAGGGAGGGAGGAAGGAAGGAAGGAAGGAAGGAAGGAAGGAAGGAAGGAAGGAAGGAAGGAAGGAAGGAAGGAAGGGAAAAAGAGGACATTGCTAAGCATAACCTGGCAAAGAAAACAAGACTGAACCAGGAGAGTAGCTACTAAGAGAGGGAAACACAAATTAGGAGTTCTGTGGATAAACTGTTGGGAGCACAAAGGTCTTTGCATCCACAGTCCGCTGGGGAAACCGATAACATTAATCACACGTGGTGGTCTCCTCAGAGGAAGAAGTGCCTATTTTCCTCCTAGGAGGCTGAGAGTGGCAGTTGCTAACGACCTGGTGAGCCAGAATGTTTATCCCAGACTCTCCCTCCCTAGACCTTTAGCTTAGCTTTCTCAGTCAATAGAATTTATCCTTAGGGGAGATGTCAAATGTATCATATATCTTTATATCATAGATGCTCTCTCAGTCAGAGAACCACAGCAGATCCTGGACCCTTAAGCTATATGGAACCCTCTTCATGGTCACATGTACTTTGAGCTGAGTTTCAATGTAGTTATGCCTACTTGTGCACCCAGATGGCATCACACCACTATAGTTGGATTTTTCTTTGGGTCACCAGCTCACAAATAATGACACGGAGACTTATTATTAATTATGGAAGTTTGACCTTAGCTTAGGCTTATTCTCAACTAGCTCTTATAACCTCACCCATTTATATTAATCTACATTCTGCCACGTGGCATTACTTTTCTTCCATTCTGCACCTCTTGTTTCCTCTCCATGTCTCGCTGGCCAATCTACATGCCTAGAATCCTCCTCCCAGTTTCTTTCTGTCTCTGCCCAGAAGTCCTACCTACTCTCTCCTGCCTAGCTATTGACCATTTAGGTCTTTATTAAACCTATCAGAAGGAGTCTTAGGCAGAGACACATCTTTACAGTGTAAACAAATATTCCGCAACATACCAGTAAACTTTGTCCAAGCTGTACTGTGTTTAAATATTACCATAAACAGCCTGGTGTCAGACGCTCTAGAAGTTTAAACCAGCATCAACTAAGTTGGGCTGAACTGAATTTTCCTTTCTGCCTCTTGTGGTTCCTTTCCCTGTCGGCTGTGACACTTGAAGGGACCCCCTCCGCTCCTCACCCCTCCCCTCGTGCACAATTATCTGCTTGCCATGCAGTTGTGAGAACCTGAATTCAGATCCCCAGAACAGACACAAAGTCATGCACAATCCCAGCATTCCTAGAGCAAGATGCAGGCAAAGGCAGGAAACTCCACAGAAATTCACAAGGCACCTGGGGCGTGCAGTACTGAATGAAAGATTCTGTCTCAAATGAGGCGGGAGGCGAGGACCAGCCCACACGGTAGTCAGGACTTTGATCCCCACCAGGTCCCACCTTGCACCAGCATTCACACTCACCCACCGATCAAAGACAAAAAAATGAAATAACAATTAACAACGACGACAACAACAAATCCATTGTAAGTTGACTTAATTTTTTAGATGTGTTTTAGCATCCAAGGAAAGACAAGTGTGCATAGCACCCTAGAATGGTTGGGGTAGTTGCTGACCTGAGAAGCTCTTGGAAGCCACAGAGACATTCCACAGGTGGTGCAGTATGCTTGCCTTCCCCTCTGACTGCTTGACAACCTTAGGGACACAGATATCCTGACCATCCTTTGTCCCTAATAAACAGGTGACATCTGGGGCACCAGAATCACCCCAGGAATGGACAGGCTCTTTCCTCCAGGCATATGCAGTCTGGTAACCACTGTTCTTTAAGGGACCACGCTGACCTTTTGAGTGTTTAAGCAGTAATCCTGTCAAACACCCACACCTAAGGTCATTCTTCGTGGGCTGGGCCTGCCCTCAAGCACAGCTTACTTTCTTCCTTGCAATTCAATCGCAAGTTTGAACTAGGAAGCTGGGGTGATAGCTTAGTGTTGTTAATGTGCTTACACTTTGCCTGCCTAAGGGCCTGAGTGTGACCTTCAGAACCCATATAAAATAGCCTGGGTATGTTACTAAACACTTATAATTCTAGTCCAGGAAAGGGACGACAGCAAACCCCTGGGGCTCCCTGTGCACCACTCTAGCCCCTTGATGAAATCAAGACTAATGAGAGACAGTGGATGGTAACCAGGGAGGAATGACACCCATGGACCTCTGCCCTCCACATGCATGCACACACATGTGCACACCCACCTGCATTCACACATGCAGTGTGCACACATACACAAAAGAATTTTGAATGTGTTTTTATTTAATCCTATGACAACTCCCTCCCAGTCTTCTTCTAAAAGACCAACTCATCATTGCCTGTTGTCTAGATGCAATGAAATGTCATACTGTGCCCTAGAAATAAAGTTTACGTGTTGATTAACAATAAAAATTATTTTAAATCAGGATGGTTAAAACATTAAAATTATCTAGGAAAACCATGATTGCTGGTATTTCTTTACAATAGAAACCAGGAGGAAAGAACTGGCCCCTTCTCTTTAGAGATTAAACATAACTGTATAACATCTAACAACTCACCATGAAACTGCTGTAACAAATAAGACAAGTGGACAGGGGCCTCAGATTACATTAGTAATCCAGAATAAGAGTAGCTCCAAGTCCAAGGCCACCCCTCACCTTCCATCGTCAACCATGTACTGATGGAGATGTTTGAGGTCAGAGTCTTGACCACCACACTGCAGCTCTATCACACACACCAGCTTTAAATAAAAGGTAATAGATGTTCACTATGAAAGCTCCAAATACTATAGAAAACCTTGGGAAATGTGCTTTCCCTCCTAACTCCACAGACAACTCTAGAAGTAGCCGACCCAACAGTTCAGTGAGTACAGCTTCAGACTTGCTTTGTGCAGTATAAACACGTTTCTGAACCATCACAATTATGCATTGGGTATAACTTCTTAAAACATAACATTGTGTCCGAATACCCTTTCGTGTGAGTATATATTACTTTGGGCTCTCTTCTTAATAAGTACTGTCTTCTAATATATGCATGTAGATAATTTATTGAACCTGGATCCCATGGGCTGACAGGCCAGTTCCAGGTGTGTGTGTGTGTGTGAGAGAGAGAGACAGAGACAGAGACAGAGACAGACAGAGACAGAGAGAGACTGACAGATACAAAGGAAGAAAGGTGATAGTCGAGAGACAGGGAAAGAATGGAGGGGAGGGCATGCTTGGGCCACAGTGTTCATATGGAGATGAGAAGACAAGTTGCATCTGTGAGTCTTAATGGATGGAAGGAAGTGCACAAAGGCCAGAGACTCAAGTTTCACAGTTTGAGTATCCCTTACCACAGGGACTCTAGGTTCTCCTCCTACCTTGTATATCCTGGGGACTGAACTCAGATCCTCCTGTTGGACCCTGGAGTCCAATTACTGAGGAGGAGTTGCCCCAAGAAAATACTCTTGATGTAAAAGCAAGAGGATTTAATTAATTCTGTCACGACAGGGTCTTTCAGCATTCGAGAAGCCAGAAAGACCCCCACATAGCTGGTACAGGCTACTTTTAAAGGAAGAAGTCACAGAAACAAGAGGGGAGTCTGGGGGTTGTTTTTCATCCTAACTGTATCTGAGGAACTGAGTCAATATTCCTTGACCAAGGCCGAGAAAGTGGGTCAACATCTAAGGGTTATCTTGCGCCGATTCCAGTAACTGAGTTCTATCTGGAGAATATCCACAAGGACACAGGGAGATGGAAAATCCCCGACATTCTAGTACATGCATGTGAAGTTGTCGGGTCTTTGGTTCCCAGGGGAGGGGGGAAGCACGAAGACTGAGAGGCGTCAGAAATGGCCTCAGAGTTATCCTAGAGTTTTACACTCCCTGGGTGGGAGAATATTGGCATCCCATTGAACACAACAGAACCAGACTAGGACTCACCAGGAGGCCTTCATAGATGCTTGCTGCGTATCTCAGTATGGCACTTCACTCTGATAGCCTGAAAAAATGAAGGCAGCCTCAGAGCTTTGGAACATCTCAAAGCAGAAGCAGCTCCTCAGCCCTGGAGTTCAGGAGTGAAAGTTCATCTCTAAAATTTGAGTGGGTGGTCTGAATCTCGCTGGGGCCTCCAGAAAATGTTAATCCCAATAGCAAGAATAAGATCACTACTGTAATGGTCTGTCCTGTCCCTTTAAGAGACAAGCAATGCCTACTCCCTCCCCCCTCCCTGTCCTCTGAGGTAATCTGATCTTCAGCTTCCAGCCTGAGTCTTTTCCTTTTTTCTCTCTCCCCCGCCACCTCCGCTCTCTCTGCTTCTGTCTCTCACTTCTCCCCACTTCTCTCCTTCCCCTCTGTTCTCTCTCTCTCTCTCTCTCCCGCTCTCTCTGTTCTTTCCCCTTCTCCCCTTCCCTTCCATAGCCCACTAAATAAATATCCAATTTCACTCTGCATGGCGTGCCTAACCATTTTGGCCTTTCACCTGTCCCGTGGCTTCCTGCCTGGGACCCAGCTGCCTTTGTGGCCTGCCATAGTCTTGGCTACTGCCTACCACTGCTCAGAGACCTGCAGCATAGCCTCATGGCCCACTGCCCACTGCCACCACTCGAGGACCTGCAGCATTTCTGCCTCTGCGCCCCTTGGGGGTCCACAGCATTTTACTTAAACCATTACAACTACCACAAGTTGAGTCAAATTCAAAGCAAGCTTGATTTTTTAGGGGCTGCACCCAAGAGCTGGCCAGTAACTGCCTCCTAAGTCGGGTTAAAGAGAGAAGTTCTGAATCCACGTCTTGGGCCCTTTTAAATCATGAATAGTTTTACAGAAAGGAAAAACTGGGCAATAAAAAAAATTTTTTTTAAAGTCATGTGATCACCAACCATGTGATTAGAAAGGTCAGGAAGGGTCAGGGTAGTCTCAGAAACAAACTAAGGTCATGACTTAGGAAAGGTCAGGTTTCAGGAAACAGAGCTAGCTACTCAACTCTCACAGTAAATAGAAACTTATTTTTAAAAATACAGCATAATGAGTCCTGCCTTTAAAATGAAGTCAGGTAGGTTTCTCGCTCTCACCACCCATCTCAAGTTACCTCACCTAAGGAAGCTTGCTCTGACAGTGAAGACTTCTATCCAAGGAATATCTGTCATGCACGGATGGACATGCAGTTAGCTTAGAGCCTAGCAGTATGCTAATGTACAACCAGGAGGTAAATAATTGTAGGAGTGCAGGCTGTGGCATCCCACTGGAACAACCAGTAGTATTTTGCTGACTCTCCTTCTTCTGAAAAAGGTTAGCCTAAATCAGCTCTCACAGCCTGTCTGCACATTGACAAAATGACTCCCAGGAGCACGTGCATATCTAACTGATGCTCTGTGTCTACTGCTTTACAGGGGCCTATAACAGACTCCTGCCCTACATTCTCATGGGCAGTCTGACGGTCCTGATTGGAATCATCACGCTTTTTTTCCCTGAAAGTTTGGGAATGGCTCTACCAGAGAACTTAGACCAGATGCAGAAAGTGAGAGGGTAAGTAGCAAAAGGATTGGAAGAATAAACGTGGGAGAATATCGAACATGGTCTGGAAAAGAGGAGCTCTGAGTGGAGATTAGCAGAGAGGCACTGAGGAATATTGGCATGGCAACAGTGGAGGGATAGAGCCCAGTGGAGCAGGAGAGAAGGAAGCCCAAGAAAACAAAAGATCTGGCCTCATTATATAGTGTATATATAAGCATACATATATAATATATGAGAAGATTATAAATGTTAAGACAACTAGTGTTCTTATTAGTATATTGCTTCACACCAAAGATTGTGTGTATCGAGCTGTTTCTAAAAGATGTTTATTTTCCTTAGGAGTTAAAAAAAAAGAGTCATTGCTTTCAGAAAAAAAGTCAATAAAGATCCCACAATTGTTTGGGAAAAAATAAAATAAAAGAATTCAGAATATGATTTAAAGCAAACTAACCAACCACATATCAACTTAAAATCCTTTGGGAAGAACAGGGCACACACCTGTAGTCCAAGCTTCAAGGGAAGGGTAAGGTAGGAGGGTCACATGAATACAGGAGTTCAAGACCAGCCTGGATCAAATGATGAACCCCCTCAGTATCCATTCATCCATATATACATGCATACATACATATGTAAAAATAATCAGAATTTTTAAAGAAAAAATACATCAAGATAAATTCTAGAAAGAAAAAAATATTTAGGACTAAAAATACAAAATCATAAATCTACAAGAACAAAACAATTTGTGTAAATGTGAACTGAGCAAAGAGGGGGAGACAAGATCAAGAGCTAAAGGTCATCTTACACACTGAGACCCTGGCCCCACACCAAACAAACAACAAAAAACAGCAAAATCAAAGCTGATAAGCAGGGGGGAAATATGTAAAGCACAAATGTAGACAGAGGCTGATGTCCCAAATTCTGCAGTTGTGGGGAAGAGGTTTTGCCAGCAAAGGACAGGAACTGGCTGCTTAGAGAAGGTAAAATTTAACTGTGCAGCACACATGAAAATCAATCTACTCATCATACGTATAAAGAAATAGAGGAGCCCGTGAGATGGCACAGAGGGTAAGGGTGCCAACCACCAAGACTGAGCACCTGAGCTCTGTTCCTTGATCCGAGAGTGGAAGGAGAGATTTGATTTCCCCCAGTTATCCTCTGTAGTGGATACCGTTCTGTTGTGGTGGTAAAATGCCGTGGCCAAAAACAGCTTACACGGAAAGAGTTTATTTTGGCTTACAGTTCGTTTGCATCCATGTAAAAACCAGGCATGTAATCCCAGTTCCAGGAAAGCAGAGGCAGCGCTGAGCCAGGGGCTTGCTGGCCAGTCAATCCAGTCAAATCAGTGAGCTCCAGGTTCAGAGAGATACTGCCTCAAAAACCTAACATTCACCTAGATACACATTTGTGTGCGTGCACACACATCCACACATATGAGAACACAAATCTGGGTGTTCTCACAATCTGGCTCAATTCTGACACCACACCTAGCATCAGACCCCCAGGTGTGAGGGCCCAATCCCACACCTTTCTCAAACTGTGGGTGCCAGCCACAAGTCATTCTCACTAATGTTTGACTTGGCTACAAAAGTTTGGGGTCCCACAGCTCCCATCTTTGTGTTCAGTCACTTGTTAGGAAGCCTCACAGCTTAGGGAACGCTTCCCTCGCCAGCCGTCAGCACTGTCTGAGGAAGAATATAGGCAGGGTGCTGGAAACCCTGAGTGTTGGGCTACTGCTCCCCTGGCAGCAGAGGCAGGCCGTGGTTCAGGAGCTCCCCAAACCCCACTGGATGCAGATTCTCCATCCTGTGCGCTTGATTGGTCACTCTATCCCCACCCTGTCCTTCTCTGCAGAGGCTGAGAGAGCAAAGCCACAAATGTCTGTGCTCTTAGATGAAGGCTTCTTCCTTCTGGCAGCCTGTCCCCATGCTGGGCTAGCTAAGTGCTCCTCATAGAACTCAGGAAACCACAAGAGATTCAGGAGCTCGGTGCCAGGACCCAGAGGCAAAGCCCAAACAGGAGTAAAGCTCAGCAGCTAGATGGAGAAACTGAGACTCTGAGCTGCATCGGCCTGGCTCCAAATTCCCAACTTATGGCGTAAATTAACTAATGGGGAAAGTATTTGTCTTCTCAACCGTCGGTCTTCCCATTTATTACATGGGAATATTTATGTGACTGCCTGGGGGTTCTGTGAGATAAAGTGTTAGCCGTGGCAGACCATAATAAAGCTAAGTCCGTATGTGTAGATACTGGTCTGTCACAAATTTGAACAGATACCTGCATTTTGTAATTCATTTAATCATTATAATTCTTCATGATAATCCTTCAGTATTGCCATGAACTTCCTGCTACCTTTCAATCCTTTCTTCATGGAAACTGGAGAGCTTAGATTCTAGGTTTTGTGTTTAATCAAGAAAGTAGCTCAAATAAATCCTAAGTCATGAGGTCTGCACCTGTTAGGTTCTTTAGTTAGAATTCACAGGTTTTTCACGGGTCGAATGGGGAAATGTTTACCGATGTCAGTCTGGTGTTTTAAGGAGAAGAGTCTTAACTGTCTAATTTTCTTCTGCCATTGTTTTCTTTTCAGGTTCAGATGTGGGAAAAAACCAGCAGCCTCTGTGGACAGAGAAGAAAACCCCAAGGTTCTGATCACTGCATTTTAATAAGGGGTCCCCTGCACTTGGCAACCTTAGACCCAGATGTGAGATGACCCGGGGGTGATGGAACACACCTGTAATCCCAGCGTGTAGAGGGGGGCAGGAGAATCAGGAATTCAAGGTCAGGAGTGCCAGATCAGCCTGGACCACAAGCAACCCTGCCTCAACAAAACAAACCAAATCCAAGCCTTTACTGCTGAAAGGGACTGACAGGAACATAGGCGTTAAGCTGGACTTGTTGTGGAGAAAGGCATGGTGTCCTCTAAACTCTGGCCCACTCTTCCAGATAACCTTCCTGTTTTTAAGAACAAACATTTCTAAAGTGTCTTGACCACTAACTAGTCAGAGACATAGGTTTGTAAGATTTTTCTTGAAAAGGTGTTAGTCAAGGACTGGCAAAATCCATAAGAAGATTAACACACATTTCCAAAATGCTATCCAAATAAAATTGATTGTATTATCACAACTACTTGATGGTAACAGTGTTTGTGTGTTTATGTGTCTGTGTGTGTAAGGGCAGAGATGATCCAGCATGTTCAAGATGAGAGGAGTTTCTGTAGCCAAATGATCCTTGGACAGTAGGTCCTGAGCCTTTGATGTGTAGTTGCCGCCCTGTGCTAAAGAGTCAGTCATACCAAATAGATGTACAGTTCATCCATTGATCTGCACACTCTGCCGAACACTGTCTTCACATGTATCACCTGATCATAGCACCAGTGCAGACAAAGAAGTCTTTCCAGATCTGAGGGCATGGCTCAGTTAGCAAAGCAATGACGGGGCATGAGGATGTGGTGTCAAAACCTAGGAAGGTTGAATGTAGCCTTTATAAAATATAACCATGACTATTAAAAACACTAGCACGCACAGGCCCTGAGCTAAATCTCCAAAACCAAAAAAATCCAACACCCCCCCCGAAAAAAACCACAAGAGAAAAGAACAAAAAACATTGAAAGAAATTTTCATAAAATAGGAACATCTTGTAATGTTCAAACTATTAGCAGACCCCAAGTTTTAAAGGCCTTAAAATTATACTATCCACTAAGGTAGCCACTAACTAGAAGTAGCTGCTAAGTATTTAAATGAGCATGTCACTAGATTCAGTTGAAATGTCCTGTAAAATACACACTGAAGTCTTAAGATTAAGTATGAGAAATAGGGATTAATGATTTTTGATAAGAATCAAATGCATTTCAATACTCTCTATGCTAATTTTATGATGAAATGATAACATTTCAGACACATGGGGTTAAATATATTATTACAAGTTGTTTCATACTTTTTTTTTTTTTTTTTTGGTTTTTCGAGACAGGGTTTCTCTGTGGCTTTGGAGCCTGTCCTGGAACTAGCTCTTGTAGACCAGGCTGGTCTCGAACTCACAGAGATCCGCCTGCCTCTGTCTCCCGAGTGCTGGGATTAAAGGCGTGCGCCACCACCGCCCGGCTGTTTCATACATTTTAAAGAAAAGTTTTTCTTACAGTGGTGGGATCAAATGCAGCGCCTGGAGCATGCAAGGCAAGCACTCTCCCACTGAACCACACGTGGTGATATTTTGTGTGTGCTCTAACAGATAAAGCTTGCCTGAAGATCAGAGGGCAGAGCTAGCCACTAGTTAACCAGGGAGTGGTGGCACACACCTTTGATTTCAGCACTTGGAATCCCATGCCTTTGATCCCAGTACTTGGGAGGCACACGCCTTTCATCCCAGCACTAAGGAGGTGGAAACAAAGTGATATGGCTGGGTGGAGAGAAGAATAAAAGGCAGTAGGAGACAGGAGCTCAGCCCCTTCTGTCCGAGAATTCAGTAGAGGTAAGAAGTCCCTTTAGTGGCTGGCTCCTTTACTTCTCTGATCTTTCAGTACTTGCCCCATATCTGACTCCAAGTTTAATTATTAAAACCAATTAGAATTCACACTACAGCCCCACCCCAGCTCTAAAAATTTTTAATATGCAGCATTGCCAGGTAGAGCCCAGGACACCCACTGACAACTCAATTTCACTTATCCCTCCCTTCAGGGGACATAATTATAATTAAAATTGTTTCTTCTTTATCTAAAATTTGAGTTTAACCAGGTAGATTTTTCATTTATTAAATCTTGAAATTAATATGTATTAACTTGTATTAATTAATATGTATTCATTGTATTCATATGGTTAATTTTAATTGTGATGGTTAATGTTGTCATCTAGAATCATCTAAGAGAGGCACCTCTAGGCATACCTGTGAGGAAGTTTCTAGACTGGGTTAGCTGAGCCGGAAAGACGAACCTTAACAGTGGGCAGGCCTGGGATCCGGGACTAAATAAAAAGGAGAAGACGAGCTGAGCACCAGTATTTATCACTCCTGGCTTCCTGACTGAGGACAGGTGACAGGCAGCCTCGTACTCCTGCCACCATGCTTTCCCAGAGTGACTGACTCCACCCCCAACCATGAGCCCAAACAAACCAACCCTTCCTTCCCTCCTTCAACTGGTTTTCTCCAGCATTTTGTCTCAGCAACAGGAAATGTTACTAATACAAGGGCTACCAAAACAATTTTAATTATAATGTACACCTGTTGTGCGCACCTGTTGTCCCTGCTACTTGAGGGAAAGAGACAGGTGGTCATTTGGGGTCAGAGTGGTAGAAAAAAATCAGGTCAACACAGCAGGCTCCATTTCATAGATATAAATAAAAAAATATTACTTTAGAATCACACAATTGCTATTTTTATGCTCGATCTTTTTCTAATTTCAGGAAATATCATCTGCACAAAATAATGGCTTTCATTGTGAGGTTATTTGTTTTGAGGCTGTGTTTCATTGTGTATCCCTGGCTGGCCTCAAATCCACAGAGATCCTCCTCCTTCTGTCTTCCTAGTGCTAGGATTAAAGGGCCCTGCCACCAAACCTGGCAGGTTTTTTTCTTTGTTTGATATTTTTACCAGTCAGCTCCTGAGTTAACTGTAAAAATAACTAATCAGAGGGTTTAACCCTAGACTAAGATCCTTAATCTTGAAGCTAATTTTTTACATTTGCTTAAATCAATTTGATGAAAGAATGATTTTTTTTAATTAATTTATTTATTTAAGGATTTCTGCCTCCTCCCCACCACCGCCTCCCATTTCCCCCCTCTCCCCCGATCAAGTCCCCCTCCCTCATCAGCTCCAAGAGCAATCAGGGTTCCCTGACCTGTGGGAAGCCCAAGGACCATCCACCTCTATCCAGGTCTAGTAAGGTGAGCATCCAAACTGCCTAGGCTCCCCCAAAGCTAGGTTTTCACTTTGTAACATCTTTAGAATAATAGACGGTAATCTGAAATCCCACCATTGGTCAGATAATATCATTCTGTCAGGATTGTCCCAGAAAGAAATCTATAGACTTTTCTCTTTAATAACTTGATAGATAGTAATGGTGTTTCCTTAGTTATGATAAAAGATCAATTACATATGAAACTTTATACTTACAAAAATATTGTAGCTATAATTCTTGATTGATGAATTTTGTATATGTAGTTTTACTATGTTAAATTTATTTTTTTTATTTTTTATTTATTTTTTAATTTATTTACTTATTAAGGATTTCTGCCTCCTCCCCGCCACCGCCTCCCATTTCCCTCCCCCTCCCCCGATCAAGCCATAAATAAAGGACAGTGAGCTTATAATTCGCTATCCTAGAGAAGCTAAATTAGAAGGTGAATCCAAAGACAAACATATAGGCATCCTCCTGAATATTAACCTTCATCAGGCGATGAAAGGAGACAGAGACCCACATTGGAGCACCGGACAGAAATCTCAAGGTCCAAATCAGGAGCAGAAGGAGGGGGAGCACGAGCAAGGAACTCAGGACCGCGAGGGGTACACCCACACACTGAGACAATGGGGGTGATCTTTCGGGAATTCACCAAGGCCAGCTGGCCTGGGTCTGAAAAAGCATGGGATAAAACCGGACTTGCATAGCGGAAAAGAGGGCTACTGAGAACTCAAGAACAGTGGCAGTGGGTTTTTGATCCTACTGCACATACTGGCTTTGGGGGAGCCTAGGCAGTTTGGACGCTCAACTTACTAAACCTGGATGGAGGTGGGCGGTCCTTGGACTTCCCACAGGTCAGGGAACCCTGAAAGAATGATTTCTTAAGAACATAAAGCACAGAAAGGAATCGGAAAACTAAAGTTCATTGTTCGCAGCCTCATGACCACGGTCTCAAAAATCTGTCTCAATCATTTCAGTGAATATTATAATTTTATGTGAATGGGCATTTGCCCGCATGTGTCTTTGTGCACCACGCGTGTGCCTGGTGTCCAGTAGGGGAGAAAAGGACTTTCATTCCCCTGAAACTGAAGTTACAGAAGGTTGTAAGCCATCGTTGTGTGCTGGGAATCGAACTCAAGTCCTCTGAAGCAGACTCTCGGCGGAACACAACTAAAGTTAAGAGGGTAGGCTATTTAATACTTAATATCTAAGCCTTCCCCCACTGAACACCCAGCCTGGTCCCCAAGTCCCTAAAGGGGCCCTACTCGGGGGTGTGGCCTCAGAAGTCCCGCCCCCTTCCCCAGCGGAGGCGGGAAGCTACGGAGGCCCCTCCCCCAGCGGCCCGCGCCCACTCTTGAGGAGACCTCAGCTCAGGGCTGCCCTTCACCACCCGCCCAATTCTGAAGCCAGGCTCCGACCCGCTTCTGCACTGCCCAGCCAGCTCGGAGTCCAGGGCCGAGTCCGGCGCCCACCGCGGGTCACCCAGGCTCCTACCCCTTCCCACTACGGCGTGCTTCAGAGCTGACCCGCGAGGCGGGCCCTGTGGCCTAAGCCCAGACCCAGAGCCCGTCACGGCCTCACGCCTAGGTATGATTGGCGCTGGCGGGTCTGAGGCGGCGAGAGGAACTCACGATCTTGTCCCTTCGTAAAGGTCAGCAAAAGCGGTCCGCGGGCCGCTGGTGAGCGGCTGGTGTTCCGCACGCAGGCACGCACGCGCACTGTACACTGTGCCCCGCCCCCTGCGCCGGGCTGTCTTCAGGTTCTCCGCCTGACTCCATGAGCGACTAAGGACTGTATGTCAGCCTACGATGACTTGACCGCCTTCCTGGGCGAGTGGGGCCCCTTCCAGCGCCTCATTTTCTTCCTCCTAAGCGCCAGCATTATCCCCAATGGCTTCACTGGTTTGTCGGCCGTATTCCTGACAGCAATCCCAGAGCACCGTTGCCGCATACCGGACACCGTGAACCTGAGCAGCGCGTGGCGCAACCACAGTATCCCGTTGGAGACGAAGGACGGACGACAGGTGCCCCAGAAATGTCGCCGCTACCGACTGGCTACTATCGCCAATTTCTCCGCACTAGGACTGGAGCCGGGACAGGACGTGGACCTGGAGCAGCTGGAGCAGGAGAGTTGCCTGGATGGCTGGGAGTACAGCAAGGACATCTTCCTGTCTACCATCGTGACCGAGGTAGGTGGCAGGTTCCTGTCAGCATCTGATGATAAACGCGGGCGACGGTTGTAGTCCTTCGTCCAAGGCACAGGCTCCCTGGTGATGGGCATCCTCCAGTCAGGACGCCCAGGAACACAGATTTATGAAATGACTTCTAGCCACGGTATGTCCCTCAGAGCACAAGTGTCAGGCTGGCCATCTGTCCTTAGAGCCACATTGAAGATGAAGTCCAGAAGGTCCTGCTTCTAGAAGCCCTAAGGCTCTGAGTGGTGCAACTTTGTCTAGTGATGTGATCCAGAGGAGCCTAGTCCAGGGAAGTGCCTCCATCTCAGCGTCTGTGTTCAGAAAGGGATGCTTGGCAGAACTTTTCTAAGTTAAGGAAGCATGTGCCCCAAACTCTCTTCCTTTTCTCTGGTTACTCTCCCTCCTTCACCCATCCTCACCCCAAATGAAGTCTCATCCAGCCCCATGAGAGATGCCCCATGAGAGATGCCCCATGAGGATTCCCCATGAAAGAGGAAAGATGCCCCATAAGAAATTGGGGTTTTTTGTTTGTTTGGTTGGTTGGTTTTGGTTTTTCGAGACAGGGTTTTTCTCTGTGGCTGTAGAGCCTGTCCTGGAACTAGCTCTTGTACACCAGAGGATTGCTATTTCTTAAGGACCCCTGGGTCTGAAGATCTATTCAGGGTGACTTTTGGGAGGGGGGTTGAGACCAGGTTTCCTTGTCTTTAAAGCCTGTCCTAGAATTAGCTCTTACTTTTCCTTCTTCTGGGTTTTTTTTTTTTCTGAGACAAGGTTTCTCTGTAGCTTTGGTGCCTGTCCTGGAACTAGCTCTTTTAGACCAAGCTGGCCTCGAAGTCACAGAGATCCACCTGCCTCTACCTCCCAAGTGCTGAAATTAAAGGCATGCCACCACTGCCTGGTTATTATGGGTGACTTTATATAGAGTCCTTTCCACAGTATTCTGAGAAAAGAGTGCTGGTGGGGTTTAATTATGGCATGTAGCATTCATGTGGAGAATGATGGAAACCTAAATCCTCATCCCCTTGCTCTTTATTCTTCGGTGACTCTGTCTGACCCATTGGAGTCTCTAAGCTGGAGTTGTGAAAGCTGTTTAACAGTGCATGTGGATGTGCTTTGGGGACTTAAGCACCAATTGTCATTTCCTGGGCTCTCAGCAGTGCTAAGTATGCAGAACAATGAAAGAGCCCTATGTCATACCGTTGGGCATCAGGGTCAGTGAATGTCAGGAATAGGGATTGATCAGTTAGGCCTCCTGGAGGAGAAAACTTCTTGGTGAACCTAACCATTAGGTCCAGATCCAAGAGCAAGAAATGGTTACAAGAGGATGTATAGCAATAGCAATAAGGAGAAGCTAGGGGTCCATGGATGGCATCTAAGCCTCCTGGAGGCCGGAGACTGAGCTTCCCTCCTTATGGAGGCTCCCAGGTATGTTGCTTCAGGGGGTTGTGACCCTTCAAGGGTAGAGTCTGAGAGCATCCCTGCAAAAATCACTGCCTGCTTTCTTTGGATGTTTGAGAGCTGGTGTCTCCAAAACCTGTGCCTAACCTGCTACCTAAGTAAGTAGTTAGAGTGAAAGATCCCAGCACTCGGGAGGCAGATCTCTGTGAGTTCCAGGCCAGCCTGGTCTACACAATGAGTTCCAGGCCAGCCTGGTCTACACAATGAGTTCCAGGCCAG
>NC_022014.1:44767486-44772255 GCF_000317375.1 Microtus ochrogaster
TGAGTTCCAGGCCAGCCTGGTCTACACAATGAGTTCCAGGCCAGCCTGGTCTACACAATGAGTTCCAGGCCAGTCTGGTCTACACAGTGAGTCCCAGGACATCCAGGCCTACGCAAAGCAAAAACAAAACAAAAAGCCAGTACTGGTTAAGTTGGTTAGTGCTTTTGATCTATGAGTCCACAGAGAAGAGATTCTCAATTGCTCCACATCCTGGTCTCCAAACTCACAGTGCGTGGAAGCAAGTGGGATCTGACAGAGGCTACTGGATGACACCCATTCCTCAGATCTGTTTCTGGCTGCCCAGAGATGGGCAGTTGAAATCTGAAGGGACTTACTGACATCTCTTGAACTTTTACCCTGACCTTGAGGGTACTGGGTCACTTGTGTCACTTGCCCTCACTCACTGTCAGGCTGCTTGCTGCCTAGGGTGGACGCAGTACTGGTGAGCTCCCCAGAGGAAAACTAAGCAGCAAAAGTCCAGATCCTTTTGACCTACCACTGCTGCCAATGTCATCGTGTCTTTTTTTTCCCCCTGGGATCTGGATGTTATTGAGCTGTCTTAGCAGTTTCGGAAGAGCTGTATGCCCTTTCACCTACTTACAGGTCAGCAGTCTTTGCAGGAGGCGAGTTTAATACCTTACTTAGCTCTTTTGCTTGGGAATACTGGAATGTCTGGCTTGAAGTTCAAGGCTTGTCCTCTTAGATGAGCAACTGCTGTTGAAAGCTGCTGCTTTAACATTCTGATGACTTTTTCCAAGACCTGATCACTTTCAACCCACACCTAGCCTGCTGACCACAGCAGCTAGTCAGTCCCCTGCCTGCTAAATGTCTCTAAGCCTGCCCTCTATCCCAAATCAAAGTAGATGTCTTTTAAGTATACTAGTTTTAAATAATTTTTCTCCTCCTCCTTCTCCTTCTCCTCCTCTTCCTCTTTCTCTTCCTCCTTCTTCCCTTCTCCTCCTCCTTCTCTTGCTCCTCCTCCTCCTTCTCTTCCTCCTCCTCCTCCTTCTCTTTCATCTCCTCCTTCTTCTCTTCCTCCTCCTTCTCTTCCTCCTCCTTCTCCTTTTCTCCTCTTTATTCTTCTCTTCCTCCTTGTCTTTCTTCTCTTCCTCCTCCTTCTTCTCTTTCTCATTCTCCTTCTTCTCCTCCTTCTCTTCCTCTTCCTCCTTTTCTTCTTCCTTTCTTCTTCTCTTCCTCCTTCTCCTTCTTCTTGTCTTGCTCCTCCTTCTCTTCCTCCTCCTTCTTCTCTTCCTTCTCTTCTTTCACTTTTGAGTTAAATTTTATGCATGAAATACTAAATTTTGCAATAGATTAGATTTCTATTTCTCCATGAATCTTGACAGAGTACTGGAAGAGGGAGATTTTTTTATTGAAACATCTTTATTGGATGATTGGGTGAATAATTTATGAGACTTTTTACAAAGCTTAAGAACTAACTGATAGACACAAGATAAGCTTGAGGAGCTACAAGATTGACTGGAATGCTTTCAGGAAAATGTGATTCTCCCCTCCTCCCCCACTTGGCTTTTTGTGTATTGAAAACCAGGCAGTGGAGTTGGCCAAAAAAAAAAAGAGATCCCTTCTATGAGGTTGGAGAGCTTTGGAGCCCACGTTTCAGGAAAGCTCGGTAAGCTACATGCTTGTGGGCTGGCCCCTCTTCCTGCCCCTTGCTCATCTCTGGGACACTTAGCAACTACTACCCACCATGCTATACTTCTGATCCAGGACTACCCCTTCTTCTGAGAACCTGTTTTTTACATTGCTGTGCCACCTGCTCTGTGGTTTCACAGAAACCCTGCCAAGCCTGCAGGCAGAAACATTTCTGTATGGCTTTCTGGTGCCTATGAGTTCAGGCTCCTTCAGCTGAAGTCTGGCATGGCTCTGCATTGTCCTACACCATACCCGTCTCTGCTTTCCATGAGTCTCTTGCCAAGGCATCAGCAGGACTTCAACTTGTTCTCTGGTGTTCCAGACTAGCTTTTCCGGCTATCTTGCCTCTTGCCTAGGTCATCTTGGAAAGTAGGAATTCTTCCCACCATTATCCACAACTCACCAGATAAAAACTCCTAGCACCCTAGTTGGTGGGTTTGGCATGAGTCTGAAAAATAGAGACCAGAGAACCTTGGAGCCAGGACCTTACTGCTTACCTGTGTTAGCCACCCCCTCGCCCACGCCCTGCCCACTTCTGAGATCCACAGACACTAATCTTTGCCTTGGTAGCTACATGGCAAACCAAAGCCACTTGCTGGCCCTAACTTCTTGTGCACACACAGCCATAGTAGACACAGATGATGGGAGCAGTCACACTGAGCCCTCTCTTACTGAGAACCAGCACTCTGGGTCAGGGTTCAATAATGACACAGTCAGGAGTCATAGAGCAAAGAAAAGAATTCCTCCTACAGATGAAAGTCTGGTGGTCATCTGGACTCTGCGCAGATGGGCAAACACTGTAAAGGAAATGATGGTGTTGAAGGGCAGTGGCCCTTTTATCCATTGAGCCACTCAGCCATGTATCATTTAGTTCCCAGGTCATTGCTCTGTTCAGGGCACGGTGGGCATGACAGAGGTTGTTAGAGCAGGTACTACTTCTCTTTCCTGAAAGCCCTGAAGCAAGGGTCCACTATAATTTCTTCTTCAATTTTATTTTGTGAAATTGAGTCTTGCTAAGTTGACTAGGCTGACCACAAGTGATCTTCCTGCTTCAGATTCCTGATTGTTGGGATTATAAACTCTCACCATTAATTGTAATAGGATTCACCATTAATTGTAGTGGGGGACAGAACACAATGTTTTAGGGAAGGTAGGAAGTGAGACCTGATAGTGTGCTTGGTCACTGATGCAGACATACTAGGTACATCTCAGGGAGACTTGTGCCTCTTGGACATAGATCCTATCACTTTTCTCTTCCAGCTGGTTCATGGGTGCAAGAACATTTTAGTCCCAGAAGACTGTATCCTCTCTTTCTCCCTCCCTCCTTTCCTCTCTCCGTTCATCCCTCTCTCCCTCTTTCTTTCTCCCACCCCTTTCTTCCCATTGTTGAAAAGAATATTCATTATATATGAGGTAGAGATGTGCCTCTTTGGGCTGAAAGGTGACTCAGGTAAGTATGCTTGCTGATACTGGATCCCAGCTCCCACATTGAAAAAAGGAAGGAAGGGAGGGAGGAAGAAAGGAAGGAAAGTATTATCTGAGGTTTCTTTCCTGCCCGGTTCCCACAGTCGTTAAATCCCAAAGAAATCACACAGAGTTCTACATTAGTTATAAACTGATTGGCCCATTAGCTCAGGCTTCTTATTAACTCTTATAACTTATATTAGCCCATTATTCTTGTCTGTATTAGCCACGTGACTTGGTGCCTTATTCAGCGGGGCAGTCACATCTTGCTTGTTCCATTGCTGGGCCAGGACTGCACATTAGGACTTCCTTCTTCCCAGAATTCTCCTGTTTTCATTGACCCACCTATACTTCCTGCTGGATACTGGCCAATCAGTGTTTATTTAAAATATAATTGACAGAATACAGACAATTGTCCCACACCAGGAAAGGGGTGTGGGGCTTATGAGATGTCTAAGTATTAAATAGCATTTTGTGCTCATCCAGAGGACCTGAGTTCTGTCTCTAGCACCCATGGGCAATCCACCTGTTATTCTGGCTCCAGAGGATCCAGTACCTTCTGGTCTACATAGGCAAGTATACACATGTGACATACACTCACATAAACACATAAAGTTTAAAAAGTCATAGACAAAATTTTAAAATCATTTTTAAAAAGAGAAATGGAAAGCTGGGTGTGGTGGGGCACACCTTTAGTATCAGCACTCCAAGAGGCAGAGGCGGTGGCGCTCTGAGTTTGAGACCACAGCGAAGCCCTGTCTCAGAAAGCAAGAGTGTGGAGGGAGCCAAGCATAGCTGTGCTGTTTAGTGAGAGACCCCATCTCAAAGGAATAAAGCAGGACACCCAACATACTCCTCTAGTCTCCATGTATGTAGGTATAAAGGCCTGGACAGACTACATATGCATTATATAATAATAATAAATAATAAAAATAAAAGGAAAAGATGTGATTCTTCTTTTAAAAAATCTGAACAGTTGTTTTTTTTTTTTCTTAAAGATTTATCTTTGTGAGTGTTTTGCATTCATGTGCTTGAAGCACCACATCCATGCAGTGCCTGTGGAGGCCAAAAGAGGGCTTGGGACCCTCTGGCAAAAAACTCATCAGTGATTGAGACATAATTGAGATAAAGAGTCTGTCTAAGTGGACAGTTTGGAGAGCTCTGGCACCTATGTTAACATACCCTTGAACCCACTACTACTAGAGAGACACATTTCTGACTAGAAAGAAGTGTGGACCCTGGTCATGCTGTTCTCAATTCTCCAAGTTTGGGTCCCCTCCTCCAGTTCTCCATCTATGAAGCTTGATGCATGGCCAGTACTTCAGAGCCACCCACCAAGTAGAAGAAGCATTGATGGTCTAGCCTTCGGGTGCTTTAGTTATAGCTGAGTAGCCAGATGAGTACAGGAATACTAGGTTCGTGTGTAAGCTCATCAAGCAGGAATGCGTAACTTTGACTATGATCCCACCCCTCCAACAAGAATTCAGGCCAAGTCGAAATGCCTACTGCATTGGATATGAAGGTTGGCAGGGGAATGAATAGGTGGGACTCACCCTGTGCTTTTGAGAACTCTTGTCCTTAGCTGACTATTCACAGGCTCCCTATAGCCAGTAGGAGACAAATATTATTGTAAGCCAGGCCCTGAGAGGTATCAG
>NC_022014.1:44797869-44799146 GCF_000317375.1 Microtus ochrogaster
TGGTGTACAGTTGCCGCCATGGAAGTGCAGTTGCCCCTCCCAGCCTGAGCCACTGTCACTGCTCTGAGTGCCCAAACAATAACACTATGCTTGTTTTTTTTCCGATGTATAATCATGGGGAAGTTCAAGAAAGAAATGTGAGTTGTGTTGACAGTCTCTCAGAGTTGCTGGCTGCAGCCGTGTAACATTGGTGGGTATTTGTGTTCAGTGTCATTGTCCCTTCTGATATTGCACACACTTCACTTTCTTTAAAGAAAGAAACAATATTTGGTCGAAACTACTGAAGTTCCTTGGGCAATGAGATAGCCTTAATAAACAATGATATTTTAAAATAATAACTACCTATAATCTTTATTTCTAGAGTTGGTTAGGATTTCTGGGATGGCTAATCTTGGTTGTCCACTTGACTACATTTGGAATTAACTAAAACCCAAGCAGCTAGGCGCACATGTGAGGGCATTCTCTTAGTTGGATTATTTGATGTGGAAGACCTCCCCTAAATCATGGTCATTTAATGTAAGAAACTTCACTCTAAACCTGGGCTGCACCTCCTGGTGACAGCTCATAAAAAAAGAACATGGAGGAAGAAAAGTTTTTACTGCCTACTTGCCCTCTCTTTCACTGGCTAGTTCATCAATCCTGTCCTAAACCATTCCTTCACTGGTGTTAGAATCCACCTCTAAATTCCAGCATGGACTGAGAACTGACAGTCCTCTAGGACCTCCTTGGTCCTCCAGTACTGGATGGGATTGCTGAGATATCCAGTAATGTGGAATGAACAACTCCCAGATCAGTAGCCTTTCCATCAGGTATAGCCACTGTTGAACTACCCAGACCACCTCCGCAAGCCACTCTAATAATTCCCTTCTTAATATCTTGCTTCATTCTGTCATTTCTGTTTCTTCAGAGAACCCTGACTAATGTACCTAGAAACACCAGCATGCAACTCTTCTGTAGGCTAACTATTAGTGTTCAGGGTTAAGATTTAACTCATACTATGCTATATAATAGGCATCTACCCAATATTGACCATGATTTGCACCAGTCTCATGCACTCAGCCTGGGTCTCCCTGGAAACAGCCTGAGCTCGGAGCTTCTGTACAGTTCTGTACTCTACCTGGAATAAGACTCTGAGGAGCAGGAATGCAGAACAGGGAAGGAGGGAGACCCAGTCCTAGGATACTTACTGTGTTGGTCGGCACCTAAGAAAGAAACTGCAGGGTCCTGAGTCTCTGAGGAAGCCTGGGAGATGCATCTCAAAACCGTCTTGCAGCACG
>NC_022014.1:44799416-44810828 GCF_000317375.1 Microtus ochrogaster
GCCAGGGTGACCTGTGCTGGAAAATACGATGGGACCTAAGTCCGAAGCTCAGCTGTTGCTTGGACAACTGAAGGCCGTGTCACATGACAAGCAGGAGCTTCTGGCTCAGGAGTAATACAGAGCAGCATATCTGGAAGATTCTCTTTCCTCCCCTCAAACCAGGTGCTGAGCTGTCTTTCCGATGGCATGCCTTCTCAGGAACCCCAGATTATAACTGCAGTTCTCCCCAGCATACCCTGCTGTGAGTGAACAGCTGCTACACTGGCTTTTATTCTTGGGGTCTGCTTCCAGACATTCAGGTCCTCCTGAAGCAAACACTGAGCTGCCTGAATGCCCTGAGCTCGCTCTGTGGGCAGAAGCAACAGCCCAAGGCCCTTCTGACAACCCTCACCATCTGCACAAGCCTGCTGTACTTATTATATAGTCTTTTTCCATGAGCGATGTCTTCAGAAGGACCATCTTCAGGAGAGAGGCATGTGAGCGATGAGGCCCTGAATGTCTGTGGTCATTGGAGCTGGCATACACAACACACAACACCAGGAATGAGAAAAGATGGAGAACAAAATCTTTAAAAAAAAAAAAAAAAAAAAAAAAAAAAAAAAACAGAATCTCTCCACAGTCCAAGGTGAAGGCAAGGATCCCAGTATGGTGGTACACATCTGCTATCCCAGAATTTAGGATGCGGAGACAGGATCATCGTTTAAAGATCTGCCTGGGCTACATTATGATACCCTGGTTTCAAAGAAAAGGTAAGGGTTTTTCCCCTCATTATTACGTCTATTTCTGGCAGCAAGCTTCTTTTTTCCCCTGTGTTCTCATGAATTGCTAAACAGCTGTTATTTGACAAAGAATTATTCTACTCAACACTTCTCTAAGTGATACTGCACAAGATGGGTCAGAAAGCCCTCTTCTCTTCTGGGTAATAAGAAATTTTTAAAAAGCATGCTTTTGAGTTAGTTTTTTTTTCATTTATTTATGTTTAGAGATAAGGTTTCCAATATGTTATCTAGGCTGGTCTCAAAACCATGGGCTCAAGTGATCCTCCCACATCGGCCTCCAGTGTGCAGGGTTTATGGGCATATGCCACTGTGCCTCACTTAGACTTCTGTCTATAAATGCTTTTCCTAATGGTCTTTGAGCTGATAGAAATTCTGGGGCAATATGTCATCAACCTTGCTATGGTTTTGAACTGACACATCCTCCACAAGCTTGGGCTTTGAACACTTGTACCCAGCTGGTGGTGCTATTTTGAGGGGTTGTGAGACCTTTTAGGAAGAGCTAAGCTGGTGAACTTAGTTTACTAAAGCCATGTCTTAAAAAGTATAGCTGGGTCCAGAGTTACGGTCTACTATGATGTGAGAAACTTCTAACACATGTTCCCACCAACTACTTAAGTCATCTAACTTAATGTGTTCTTATTAAAAACTAAGTTGGGACTGGAGAGATGGTTCACTGGCTAAAAACACTAGCTACTCTCACAGAGGACCTGAATTCAGATCCCAACCTCCATATGGCTCCTCACAACCTTCCATGATTGCGGTTTCAGAAAATCTGATGTCTTCTTCTGGCCACCATGGACAACAGGCATATATATGGTATACCATGTACATGCATGTAGACACTTACTCATATAAATCAAATATATTCATATGTGTATATATGTATATACATATATATCTTTTTGTTTTTTTAAACACAAGGTCACTCAATATAGTGGCTCTCCTGGAACTTACTATGTAGGTCAGACTGACCTTGAACTCACAGAGATCTGCCTGCCTCTGCCTCTCTAGTGCTGATTTTAAAGATATGAGCTACCATGCCCAAATTAAAATTAAATTTAACAACACAACACTGAAAAGATAAATCATTAATATATAGATTCTAGTGATCAATTTCAGGTACCCAGGCTCACACAAACAAGAGCCTTTACCCACTGAGCTGTGTCATTGGCCCTTGGCCAATACTTTAGTAATTTATCCCTTATTGAGAAAGATATCAGAAAAATGCTCTGTGTGCTGTTTGTGTTGTTGAGAGTGAAGCCTGGGCCTCGAGCATGCTGTGCAGGTGCCTTACCAGGGACTATGTCCCCACTCCTAATAAATAGTACAAAAATAAATACTTATTTTATGTCAAATTAAAATACGTTAAATAAATTAAGTAAACATGTTTTTTTAATCCTTCATGTCGCCCAAATGTATTCGTTTTGTGTTTCAGTCCAAGCTTTCTAATGGGACCTAGAGTCCCTGAGCATGTGACATCCTAGAGAACTCAGTGTCCCAGCTCAGGTAGTCAAGGCCCATGAGTGCTCAAGCCTGCTTCTGTAGGAACAGCCTGTGGGGTCTGAAGAGCTCTGTCTGCACAGGTGATTCTGTCACTCAGTCAAGCTGACAGAACTCAGGGACAGGGCCACCCTGCAGCTCTCCAAGGGCGCCTTGCTCAGAGAGGCTGCCTTGAGGTGAGCATGCCTTTGATGAGCAGCTACTTCTCACTCCAGATGACAAGGATTCTGTCTTCAGGACAGAATAAAAGGCAAGATCTTTCACCAGGGGACACTTTAAGAATGACATTATTCATCCTTGATGGCTCAGGTACAGACTACTCCTATTCTTGGTATCTTTTAAGGGGTGGGGGCTCGTTTTTCTCTAGAGGGAAAGCGTTCCAGCACTAAACTTTAATGAGAGAGAGGATGGAGACAGGTTGTGGGGGTCATTTATGGAGCAAGACCTTAAAGATGAGACTGGACCCCCCACAAGGAAGACATGGCTGGTAGCCTGGTATTGAGCACAAGAGCATCATAAAAGTAGAGAGGTAAGACATGGTGATTCCTTGCCTGCCTGGCATCTCACTCACTGCACAGAATGGAAGATTTGTTTGGCAGTCTGAATGAGATTGGCCCCACAGTAGGTTTGATCCTCAGATGGTGGAACTGTTTGGGAGGAATTAGGAAGTGTGGTCTTGGTGGAAGAGGGGAGTCACCAGAGGTGGGCGTTGAGGTTTCAAAAGCCCATGGCATTTCCAGTTTTCTCCTCCTCTGCCTCTAACTTGGGAATAAGATGTAAGGTCTCAGAGTCTTCTCCTCTGTCATGACTGCCCATTTGCTGCCTGCCTGACTCTTCACCAGAATGGTCATGAACTTACTGAAACTATAAAAAAAAAATGCCAATTAAAATGCTTTTGTTTCTTTGCTTGCTTACTTACTTATGAGTTGCTTTGGTATGGTGTCTCTTCCCTGCAACAGAGAAGTAACTAAGTTTCCAAAATCCAAGGCTCCAGTAGATGTGAAGCCATCTTTGTGTCTGTGTGAGTCCTCCCCCAACCAGCAAGGAGACAGAATGAAGTGTGAGGTGTTTGCGGGTGAGAGTCGGAAGCATAAACAGGAACAAAAAGCCTAACCTGGAAAGACTAAAGTCTCAATGCGGTTCTCATGCCAAGAAAGGGAAGTGGGACGGAAGGAAGCTGAAGTAAGAAGAGCTGCAGGCAGAAGGGCAAAAGTATGGGCTACACTCACAAGAAGTCCAAGAATTCAGACTTGATGATGAGGCAAGTTCCACCTGCTAGTTGTTCCTACAGAATTTAAACAGGATTTTAGAATCTAGATTAGATTTGTGTGTATGTGTGTGTGCGCACACACACATGTGTCAGGGCCTGTACGTGCAAACCAAAAGATAGGCATCCTCTTCCTTCTATAATGTGGGTCCTAGGGATCAAGTTCATATCATCAGACTTGGCAGCAAGGGCCCTTACCTGATGAGTCATCTCATTGGCCCTTGTCTATCATTTAGGATGGTTTTCTACATTTTGACTGATTGCTCTTATTTCCTCACTAAAGTATGTGTCTTGAAGGCAAAGACCACATTTATGCCTGTTTGCATTCGATCAGCAGCTTTGGCAAGATGGCTGCATTTTTTGTGGTTTCTACCTAATGTGTAAAGTTTGTTTTTGTGTGTGTTTTGTTTTTGGGTTTTTTTAATTATTACACTTATTTATTGGGAGGCACACCAAAGCACACATGTGCAGGTCAGAGGATGACTTTTGGGAGTCATGTTGTCCTGTCCTTCCAACAGATGGGTCCCAGAAATTGAACCACTGAACCATCCCATTAGCCTGCTACCTACCACTGATTGAATGGTATATGAAAGATGTAAACTCGGCATTCTCTAGCACTAATCAATGCTAGAATGCTGAAAATCAGTGAACTTTTGGGTCCCCAAAAACCTAGGACCAAATATAGACCCACAGAAATCACCAAGACTCTAGGCAGCCTTGGCTTCCTAGCACTCTCGACAACTGTGCTGTCTATAATAAGGAACCATGTGTGGTGGTTTGAATGAAAATAGCCATCCCATAGACTCAGGGAGTGACTTTATTGGAGGTGTGTCCTTCTTGGAGTAGGTGTGATCTTGTTGGAGGAAGAATGTCACAGCAGGGTGAGCTTTGTGGTTACAGAAGCTCAAGCCAGACCCAGTGTCACTAACGTCCTGCTGCCTGCCAATCCAGGTATAGAACTCTCAGTTATTTCTCCAACATATGTCTGTATATGTGCTACCATGCTCTCTGCCATGATGAAATAGACCTCTGAACCTATAAGCCATCCCAAATTAAATGTTTTCTTTTATAATGTTATGTGGTCATGGTATCTTTTTCACAGCAATAGATCACTGACTAAGACATCATGGCCCCTGACAGCTGATACCCCTGATGCTCCATAAGCTTGAGAACCTGACTTCCATCCCCAGAACCCATGAAAAAGCCAACACTGGGGAGGCAGAGACAGGAGGATCTCTGGGGCTTGCTGGCCTGCCAGCCTAGCTGCATCTATAAGCTACAGGTTCATGAAGCTCTCAGAAAAATAAGGTACAGAGTGATTAAGGAAGACATCTGACAATGACCTCAGGCCCCCCACACTCAAAGGCACACACCTGTATGAAACCAGGATTTGGCTCTACCTGTGGGAATTCCTTCCTCTCTTCATGGCTGTTCTAGTATAGAGTCTGTTGCTGTAATAAAACACTGATCAAAATCAGCTAGGGAGGAAAGAGTTCATCTTACAGCTTACAGTCCATCACTGAGGGATGTCGGGAGGAACTCAAGGCAGGAGCCTGGAGTCAGGAAGCTTACTGGCTTGCTACCCCACAGCTGCTCAGCTTCCTTTTTTATACAGCCCAGGACCACTTGGTCAGGGCTGTCACCTCCCACAGTGAGCTGGTCCCTCCTGAATCAGTCATCAGTCAAGAAAATGCCCCCCCAAAGTCTGCAGGCCAATCTGATGGAAGCAATTCTTCAGTTGAGGGTTCCTCTTCCCAGGTGGATCTAGTTTCTCTTTAGTTTAGAGAAGATAAGCTGCACCTGTCTAAAACCTTGCAAGACTTTGTTTATGCAAAAACAGCCAGAGTTCCACTCTGTTCCCGTGAGTCAGAACTGCCCTATAACAAGCAAGAGACTTGTGCAAGGCTTGCCTTGGCTTTCTAATGTTTTTCATTTTCTTCATGCTGCAGACAAAAAACACCTTCTGAGGAAGAGCTGTGAGCTGCTGTTTTCCTATCACCATCATTTGGGCTGTCTCCCTTTCCCTCTGCTCCTGCAGGAGACACAGAAACCTCCTGTGTATAGAACAAGGCCTCCATCCTGCAGGGCGTGTGCAAGGTACATAAACACAGAAACACAAAGCAAGCAACTTGCTGTTATGCAGTTCTTTGTTTCTCTCTCCGCGCGCGCGTGTGTGTGTGTGTGTGTGTGTGAGAGAGAGAGAGAGAGAGAGAGAGAGAGAGAGAGAGAAAATACAGAGAAAATTTTTACAGAGCCCAGAGAACAGTCCAAAGATATAACTAACTGTATATGTCCTGTCTTTCCCAACAGCAAGTGTTAAAAATGCTTGAAGTTGTCATGTATTAAACTGAGCTTAAAGCATTTGGGCAAACTTTATGACAGTTTCAGCCTTGGCAAAAACTTGTTTCAGTGGACTAACCTCAGC
The DNA here is from genome assembly GCF_000317375.1 of Microtus ochrogaster. Lineage (NCBI taxonomy): Eukaryota > Metazoa > Chordata > Mammalia > Rodentia > Cricetidae > Microtus > Microtus ochrogaster. The sequence goes on from NC_022014.1 coordinate 44,805,388, forward strand.
AAATTGTGAGACTTAGTGTTAGAAGCCTTGCCCAAAGACTGCAGTGCATCCTCAGTGCTCTGTGTGAAATGACAAAGTCTAGACTTCAAACTGCCCTGTCGTCATGGAGACACAGCAAGCAAGGTAAGTGCATCCCCCACTACTTAAGGGTTTGTCCTTGTGGAGCAAGCACCAAGTTCCAGGTCCACGGGGAAGTCAGGCAGTGGCGGTGCATGCCTTTAATCCCAGCACTCGGGAAGCAGCGGCAGGTGTAACTCTGTGAGTTTGAGGCCAGCCTGGTCTACAGAGCAAGTTCCAAGACAGGCTTGAAAGCTACACAGAGAAACCCTGTCTCAAAAATAAATAAATAAACAAACAAACCCACAAAGAAAAGGAAAAGGAAAGAAAAGAAAAAAGGGGGGGGGTCTGTGTTTGAGAAAGGTGACCAGATGTCCTAATTTATGAAAACATGAGGTCTCCCTGTGCTTCATCCTGGTGGGCGTTGCTTTAGCACATTCCATTTAGTAAGTCACAGCAATTGGGTTGTCAGCCCTCATTTTGTGGCTTGTTTTCACAAGCTATGCCTTTTCTCCAGGACTCCTTTCTTTGTCCAAGCAAAAATGAAGCAGCAACTGTGGCAGCTTCCTTCTCTTACCTATGAGTGAGGGTGGGAAAGAGCGGTGTCTCCAGAACCACAGACACTGCCTCCATTCCTGTGAAAGAGGGCAGGAGAGAGAGAGGTGTCTCCAGAACGACAGGTACCACCCTCGTTGGTTAGATTTGACCTTGGGTGTTTGGACCATGATTGTGTCAGGGTCTTATGTAGCCCAGGCTGTTTGAAGTTCATGATTCCTGAATTTCCTGCTTTTCTACCTCCCAAGTAATTATTCCAAGTGTGACCTACTGCACCTTTACTTTCTGTCTCTATAGTTTTACATATTTCTTGCATTTGTATATAAATTTGATTGTATAATATAGAACCCATTGTGACTGGCTTCTGTCATTCAGTCACATCGCTCTGAGGTTTATTTTCATTTGACACAGGTCAGTAGCTGTGATGGCTAGTCTTGGTTGTCAACTTGACTGTATCTGGAATTAACTAAAACCCAAGTGACTGAGCACACTTATGAGGGATTTTTTTCCTTAATTAGATCATTTGGAGTGAAAAGATCCACTTGTAATCTGAATCTTTAAGGCAGGAAGATCCAAGTTTAATCTGGACCACATCTCCTGCTGGCAGCCTATATGAAGTTTTGGGAGTCATCAGAGTCCAGCTACTGACTGTGTGTGTGTGTGTGTGTGTGTGTGTGTGTGTGTGTGTGTGTGTAACTAATATATATAAAACTATATATAACTATATTTATATAAATACTTGGCAAATTCTCAGGGACACACATATTTAAGATACGTAGCAAAACTTATCAGCTAGTTTGTGGCCAACTGCAACTGCAGCTGCAGCTGTGAGGAGGTTTCTGCCGTCTCTTAAGGAGCTGCTACAGGTTACAAAGGAAGAAAACTAAACCATTGAGAGATCTAAAGAAAAGGCAAAGAATACATGCATTATTTTACATTTCTTAAGTGTGATTAATAATATCTGGACATGGTTAGTCAATTAACAGTTTTTCCTATCACCTGAATATCAGGACCTAAGCAAAAAGTCTACTCCATCAAAACCGGTACAAACTGTTCATTGCTATTTTGAGTCAGAGCAGGGAGGTGCAGGGGAAGGATGCTTGGGGAAACATAGGTGCTAAAGCTCTTGAAGGACTGTGATATAACAAGGCCGGACGCCTGCAATTTCATAAGTAAAGTCTGTGAGAGTTCCGTCTGTGATCTGTCCAGAAGGACACATGTCTGGCCAAACTGCTCTGCCAGTAAGCCAAGGACAGAGAACAGGACTTCTTAGTTTCTAAGTGCCCATGAGATTGAGGTGCAATCATGAGATTGCATATACACATCACATGAACTCACACACTATAGTGTGGCTATTGGGGAGACACCATAGCTGCTCACCAGAGCAACAGTTTCCAGAGCCGATGGGCCTGTGGGCTTTGCACACACAGAATTATCCTCCATCAGACCCATGCCTCTGGTGGTTGAGATCTGAACACTAGCTGTCACCTGCTGTGACTCTCATGGTCTCTGACAATGAAGGAGATGGAAGAGGAAGCTCTCTTTCTTCTGCTTGCTCTCACTCTCTAGCAAGTCCATTCCTTCACTGGCATTAGAGCACTACTCCTTCAGGATTCTGGTATAGACCGAAGGCCAGCTGAGACATCTAGCCTCATGGACTGAATAATACTAGATTCTTGGACCTTCTGTTGATTGGCAGCCATTGTTGGATTAGCTGGACCATACATAGCATGTAAGTCATTATAACAAATTCCCTTTCTGTATAGGAAAGATTTATTTTGTAAATTCTGTTGCTCTAGAGAAGCCTGACTAATACAGTAGCTTTGTTTTCTATTCTCTAGTATCATCTCATCTTGTACACTGTATTTTACTCATCCATGGTTAGTCAGTGGTTATCCGGGTCGTCTCTGCTTTCTGCCTGTTATGAATACAACTATGACATTCACACACAAGTGTGTCAGGAGTCCCGCAGAGCAGTGCAGCTGCCTGATTCCGGGGCATTGGCACCTGGCCTTTGATCTGCCTCCAGTGACTACTACCTTCTGTTTGAAGTATTTCATCTTACCTGAGTGCTTCCTAAAAGATTCAAAGCCTATGCAAAACTTGGTTGTGGTAGAACCCAAAAAACTAAGATGTCCTGTGACTGGGAACTGCTTTGGCATGTGTCCCTTTGGAGAGCTCAGATAAGAGATTTTGGAATGTTGAAACTGACCTGTTAAAATGTGAATTGTATAACAATAAATAGGCCTCTTGCAAAGCTACAGTCAGTTCACTGGGAGCAGCAAAGGCTAAAAGTCACCCTAGAGGGACCCTGTTTCTTCCACGGACCTGCATGAAACCAAACACCTAGCACAGTAGACAAGTACTCCCGTGAACATAGATCTTCTTTTACAATCTCGTTGACTCTAATTGTTTAATTGCTTTACTCTGCTGTGCCATGAACCCATAGGGAATGGGATCCTTAGCTCAGCTGCTTTCCTGGACAGAGCAGTCTGGCACAAAGATGCAAGATATCTGATATGTGACCCCCAAGGGGTCTTGACCCACAGATTTAGAACCACTTCCCTAGGTGATTCTGGGATGAAGTAAAACCTTTCAATGTTAAGTATCCATGGTTTCTCTTTGTTTTTTCAGGCTATCTTTGGGGGTAATGAGTTTATTGTTTTACATGTATTCATTTATTGTGTGTGTAGGCGGGAACATGTGCCAAAGTGCCAAAGGACAACCTCTAGGAGACTGTTCTCTCCTTCTGGTGGCAGTGGTGGACAGAGAGAGACAGAGGTGGGAGAGAGGGAGGGAGAGTGAGAGAGAATGAGAGAAGAGAGAGAGAGAGAGAGAGAGAGAGAGAGAGAGAGAGAGAGAGAGAGAGAGAGAGAGCGCCTCACCACACTGTCTGGACTAGAGAGAGGGGGAGGGGTCCACTTGACTTGGGGTGGGGGGATTGGGAGAGGGTGGGGCTTGTCTCTTAAAGGGTACCCAGGTGACAGGGCAGGCCAGCAGATTTATTACAACAGTATATTTCTAGGAATTGAACTCAGTTCTTAATGTTTGGTGGCTAACACCTTCATCACCAAGCCATATTGTTGCCCTATTTGTGTCTTTCCACAGAGTTTTAAATTTTCCTCTTCAGGACTCTGACCCACTCTTTACTAAGAGAATTCTTTGACTCTGAAATATTACTATGGCTAATGATACCTTATTTTGTCACATTATTGTTGTACAGGACTGCACTCCAAATCAAACAAACTCCAGCTTTGCTTCGCTACAAAAGATCATCCTATCTGGGGTTAACGGTTTGTTTCCCCTCACAGAAGATCAGGGAGGGTCACTTGAGTATCCACCTACTCCCTGCCTCTTGTTGGATGCAACTCATCCCTAATAGCACATGGTCTCAGACAGAGACTGGAGTGTATAGACCAGGGAGACTAGGGGAAGAGGGACACTCTAGCTATGTGGCTACAGGAAGCTCTCATTTCTAATGCATGCTTTCTATTCTGGCCTTTTGTGTGGGGAAGAGGACACCCAAACTCCAGCAAGTAACTCCCCTCATCTTTGCTCTGAAAGCCCAGTAAGTTCATGGTTCCCCAGAAAGAACTGTGGCAGAATAGTACAGAGGTGTGTCATTGGGACCTTGAGAGGAGGGTTAAACTTTGGTTATGCTCCCCAAGGGAAGGAATCTAGCAGCAATTGTCTACTGTGCATTTCCTCTTACTTAGTTGCTGGCTTATGGTGTGAATAAAGGCCATCAATTGTTTTTAGTTTGGTCTCACACCTTTCTTCCTTTCTGGACTCTCATTCACTCTGACGGTTTTCCTGTCAGTTATCTTGAGACTCCTATGTAAACACTCATGCCACTTGTGAGTAGTGATGGCCTTTGCCTCTTCCTATGTCATATTTGTTTTCATTTCTGTCTCCTCATGTGGCCTCTCCTTTCTCTAGAGCTACATGACATGATAGGGAGAGCAGACATCCCATCTGGTTCCACTTCTTAAAATCATAGTTTCATGGCTCAGTGGTTAAGAGCACTGACTGCCATTCCAGAGGACCCAGGTTCAATTCCCAGCACCCACATGACAGTTAACAACTGTAACTCCAAGATCTGACATCTTCACACAGACATACATGCGGGCAAAACACCAATGCACATAAAATAAGAATAAATAAATTATTTTTAAAAAGAACACTTTTTTTTTGTTAAGTAAGATGTTAGCTGTGTATTTGTAGAAGGTAACCTTTATCAAGAAAAAATAAATCCCTTTATTGGGTGGCTCTGAGATCCCACTAAAAACAGGAAAAAAGCAACAGCTTCCTTCTTCCATATCCTTTTATATGGGCTGCCCCCAGGTGTTGCCAGAGCTGGGGTGGATCTTCCCGTTATAGCTCTTAGAGTTTAGTTGATTCCAGGTGTAATCAAATTGACAACCAAGATTGGCCATCAAGACAGGGTTTCTCTGTATAGCTTTGGAGCCTGTCCTGGAACTCACTCTGTAGACCAGGCTGGCCTCCAACTCACAGAGTGCTAGGATTAAAGGCATGCGCCACCACAGCCTGGCTGTAGCAAGTGCTCTTAACTGTTGAGTCATCGGTCATTTATGTGACAGTTTTAAAACTTTTTTTTTTTTTTTTTTTTGGTTTTTCGAGACAGGGTTTCTCTGTGGTTTTTGGAGCCTGTCCTGAAACAACTAGCTCTGTAGACCAGGCTGGTCTCGAACCAGTTTTATAACTTTTAAAATACCAGTTGTGTTTTTTCATTTCCTACTTTTTTTTTATTGAAAAAAAGGAAAAAAAAGTTTCCGCCTCCTCCCAGCCTCCCATTTCCTTCCCCCTCC
>NC_022014.1:44830813-44841780 GCF_000317375.1 Microtus ochrogaster
CCCAAATTCCCATTAAAAAGCTAGGCAGTGAATGATCACAGATGTGAGTGTGTGTGTGTGTGTGTGTGTGTGTGTGTGTGTGTGTGTGTGTGTGTGTGTGTTAGAGCGTTAGAGCACAGGGGCAGCAGTGAGAAAGGGAGCCATACATGGACTATGCAGAAATCTCTACGATGTCAAGCTGATCAAATGTTAGAAAGCCAAGGTCATTGATGACTTTGACCCTACAGGAAGGAAGGAGAGAACCCCGAGCAGGTAGAGAAGGCCAGCAGTTCAAAGTCACCTTTTACTAGGTGGTAAGAGAGGCCAGCCTAGGCTACATGAGGCCCTGAAGAAAAGATAGGGAAGAAAAGCAGAGAAGAGAGAAGAGAGGGGAGGGAGGGAGGAAGGAAGGAAGGAAGGAAGGAAGGAAGGAAGGAAGGAAGGAAGGAAGGAAGGAAGGAAGGAAGGGAAAAAGAGGACATTGCTAAGCATAACCTGGCAAAGAAAACAAGACTGAACCAGGAGAGTAGCTACTAAGAGAGGGAAACACAAATTAGGAGTTCTGTGGATAAACTGTTGGGAGCACAAAGGTCTTTGCATCCACAGTCCGCTGGGGAAACCGATAACATTAATCACACGTGGTGGTCTCCTCAGAGGAAGAAGTGCCTATTTTCCTCCTAGGAGGCTGAGAGTGGCAGTTGCTAACGACCTGGTGAGCCAGAATGTTTATCCCAGACTCTCCCTCCCTAGACCTTTAGCTTAGCTTTCTCAGTCAATAGAATTTATCCTTAGGGGAGATGTCAAATGTATCATATATCTTTATATCATAGATGCTCTCTCAGTCAGAGAACCACAGCAGATCCTGGACCCTTAAGCTATATGGAACCCTCTTCATGGTCACATGTACTTTGAGCTGAGTTTCAATGTAGTTATGCCTACTTGTGCACCCAGATGGCATCACACCACTATAGTTGGATTTTTCTTTGGGTCACCAGCTCACAAATAATGACACGGAGACTTATTATTAATTATGGAAGTTTGACCTTAGCTTAGGCTTATTCTCAACTAGCTCTTATAACCTCACCCATTTATATTAATCTACATTCTGCCACGTGGCATTACTTTTCTTCCATTCTGCACCTCTTGTTTCCTCTCCATGTCTCGCTGGCCAATCTACATGCCTAGAATCCTCCTCCCAGTTTCTTTCTGTCTCTGCCCAGAAGTCCTACCTACTCTCTCCTGCCTAGCTATTGACCATTTAGGTCTTTATTAAACCTATCAGAAGGAGTCTTAGGCAGAGACACATCTTTACAGTGTAAACAAATATTCCGCAACATACCAGTAAACTTTGTCCAAGCTGTACTGTGTTTAAATATTACCATAAACAGCCTGGTGTCAGACGCTCTAGAAGTTTAAACCAGCATCAACTAAGTTGGGCTGAACTGAATTTTCCTTTCTGCCTCTTGTGGTTCCTTTCCCTGTCGGCTGTGACACTTGAAGGGACCCCCTCCGCTCCTCACCCCTCCCCTCGTGCACAATTATCTGCTTGCCATGCAGTTGTGAGAACCTGAATTCAGATCCCCAGAACAGACACAAAGTCATGCACAATCCCAGCATTCCTAGAGCAAGATGCAGGCAAAGGCAGGAAACTCCACAGAAATTCACAAGGCACCTGGGGCGTGCAGTACTGAATGAAAGATTCTGTCTCAAATGAGGCGGGAGGCGAGGACCAGCCCACACGGTAGTCAGGACTTTGATCCCCACCAGGTCCCACCTTGCACCAGCATTCACACTCACCCACCGATCAAAGACAAAAAAATGAAATAACAATTAACAACGACGACAACAACAAATCCATTGTAAGTTGACTTAATTTTTTAGATGTGTTTTAGCATCCAAGGAAAGACAAGTGTGCATAGCACCCTAGAATGGTTGGGGTAGTTGCTGACCTGAGAAGCTCTTGGAAGCCACAGAGACATTCCACAGGTGGTGCAGTATGCTTGCCTTCCCCTCTGACTGCTTGACAACCTTAGGGACACAGATATCCTGACCATCCTTTGTCCCTAATAAACAGGTGACATCTGGGGCACCAGAATCACCCCAGGAATGGACAGGCTCTTTCCTCCAGGCATATGCAGTCTGGTAACCACTGTTCTTTAAGGGACCACGCTGACCTTTTGAGTGTTTAAGCAGTAATCCTGTCAAACACCCACACCTAAGGTCATTCTTCGTGGGCTGGGCCTGCCCTCAAGCACAGCTTACTTTCTTCCTTGCAATTCAATCGCAAGTTTGAACTAGGAAGCTGGGGTGATAGCTTAGTGTTGTTAATGTGCTTACACTTTGCCTGCCTAAGGGCCTGAGTGTGACCTTCAGAACCCATATAAAATAGCCTGGGTATGTTACTAAACACTTATAATTCTAGTCCAGGAAAGGGACGACAGCAAACCCCTGGGGCTCCCTGTGCACCACTCTAGCCCCTTGATGAAATCAAGACTAATGAGAGACAGTGGATGGTAACCAGGGAGGAATGACACCCATGGACCTCTGCCCTCCACATGCATGCACACACATGTGCACACCCACCTGCATTCACACATGCAGTGTGCACACATACACAAAAGAATTTTGAATGTGTTTTTATTTAATCCTATGACAACTCCCTCCCAGTCTTCTTCTAAAAGACCAACTCATCATTGCCTGTTGTCTAGATGCAATGAAATGTCATACTGTGCCCTAGAAATAAAGTTTACGTGTTGATTAACAATAAAAATTATTTTAAATCAGGATGGTTAAAACATTAAAATTATCTAGGAAAACCATGATTGCTGGTATTTCTTTACAATAGAAACCAGGAGGAAAGAACTGGCCCCTTCTCTTTAGAGATTAAACATAACTGTATAACATCTAACAACTCACCATGAAACTGCTGTAACAAATAAGACAAGTGGACAGGGGCCTCAGATTACATTAGTAATCCAGAATAAGAGTAGCTCCAAGTCCAAGGCCACCCCTCACCTTCCATCGTCAACCATGTACTGATGGAGATGTTTGAGGTCAGAGTCTTGACCACCACACTGCAGCTCTATCACACACACCAGCTTTAAATAAAAGGTAATAGATGTTCACTATGAAAGCTCCAAATACTATAGAAAACCTTGGGAAATGTGCTTTCCCTCCTAACTCCACAGACAACTCTAGAAGTAGCCGACCCAACAGTTCAGTGAGTACAGCTTCAGACTTGCTTTGTGCAGTATAAACACGTTTCTGAACCATCACAATTATGCATTGGGTATAACTTCTTAAAACATAACATTGTGTCCGAATACCCTTTCGTGTGAGTATATATTACTTTGGGCTCTCTTCTTAATAAGTACTGTCTTCTAATATATGCATGTAGATAATTTATTGAACCTGGATCCCATGGGCTGACAGGCCAGTTCCAGGTGTGTGTGTGTGTGTGAGAGAGAGAGACAGAGACAGAGACAGAGACAGACAGAGACAGAGAGAGACTGACAGATACAAAGGAAGAAAGGTGATAGTCGAGAGACAGGGAAAGAATGGAGGGGAGGGCATGCTTGGGCCACAGTGTTCATATGGAGATGAGAAGACAAGTTGCATCTGTGAGTCTTAATGGATGGAAGGAAGTGCACAAAGGCCAGAGACTCAAGTTTCACAGTTTGAGTATCCCTTACCACAGGGACTCTAGGTTCTCCTCCTACCTTGTATATCCTGGGGACTGAACTCAGATCCTCCTGTTGGACCCTGGAGTCCAATTACTGAGGAGGAGTTGCCCCAAGAAAATACTCTTGATGTAAAAGCAAGAGGATTTAATTAATTCTGTCACGACAGGGTCTTTCAGCATTCGAGAAGCCAGAAAGACCCCCACATAGCTGGTACAGGCTACTTTTAAAGGAAGAAGTCACAGAAACAAGAGGGGAGTCTGGGGGTTGTTTTTCATCCTAACTGTATCTGAGGAACTGAGTCAATATTCCTTGACCAAGGCCGAGAAAGTGGGTCAACATCTAAGGGTTATCTTGCGCCGATTCCAGTAACTGAGTTCTATCTGGAGAATATCCACAAGGACACAGGGAGATGGAAAATCCCCGACATTCTAGTACATGCATGTGAAGTTGTCGGGTCTTTGGTTCCCAGGGGAGGGGGGAAGCACGAAGACTGAGAGGCGTCAGAAATGGCCTCAGAGTTATCCTAGAGTTTTACACTCCCTGGGTGGGAGAATATTGGCATCCCATTGAACACAACAGAACCAGACTAGGACTCACCAGGAGGCCTTCATAGATGCTTGCTGCGTATCTCAGTATGGCACTTCACTCTGATAGCCTGAAAAAATGAAGGCAGCCTCAGAGCTTTGGAACATCTCAAAGCAGAAGCAGCTCCTCAGCCCTGGAGTTCAGGAGTGAAAGTTCATCTCTAAAATTTGAGTGGGTGGTCTGAATCTCGCTGGGGCCTCCAGAAAATGTTAATCCCAATAGCAAGAATAAGATCACTACTGTAATGGTCTGTCCTGTCCCTTTAAGAGACAAGCAATGCCTACTCCCTCCCCCCTCCCTGTCCTCTGAGGTAATCTGATCTTCAGCTTCCAGCCTGAGTCTTTTCCTTTTTTCTCTCTCCCCCGCCACCTCCGCTCTCTCTGCTTCTGTCTCTCACTTCTCCCCACTTCTCTCCTTCCCCTCTGTTCTCTCTCTCTCTCTCTCTCCCGCTCTCTCTGTTCTTTCCCCTTCTCCCCTTCCCTTCCATAGCCCACTAAATAAATATCCAATTTCACTCTGCATGGCGTGCCTAACCATTTTGGCCTTTCACCTGTCCCGTGGCTTCCTGCCTGGGACCCAGCTGCCTTTGTGGCCTGCCATAGTCTTGGCTACTGCCTACCACTGCTCAGAGACCTGCAGCATAGCCTCATGGCCCACTGCCCACTGCCACCACTCGAGGACCTGCAGCATTTCTGCCTCTGCGCCCCTTGGGGGTCCACAGCATTTTACTTAAACCATTACAACTACCACAAGTTGAGTCAAATTCAAAGCAAGCTTGATTTTTTAGGGGCTGCACCCAAGAGCTGGCCAGTAACTGCCTCCTAAGTCGGGTTAAAGAGAGAAGTTCTGAATCCACGTCTTGGGCCCTTTTAAATCATGAATAGTTTTACAGAAAGGAAAAACTGGGCAATAAAAAAAATTTTTTTTAAAGTCATGTGATCACCAACCATGTGATTAGAAAGGTCAGGAAGGGTCAGGGTAGTCTCAGAAACAAACTAAGGTCATGACTTAGGAAAGGTCAGGTTTCAGGAAACAGAGCTAGCTACTCAACTCTCACAGTAAATAGAAACTTATTTTTAAAAATACAGCATAATGAGTCCTGCCTTTAAAATGAAGTCAGGTAGGTTTCTCGCTCTCACCACCCATCTCAAGTTACCTCACCTAAGGAAGCTTGCTCTGACAGTGAAGACTTCTATCCAAGGAATATCTGTCATGCACGGATGGACATGCAGTTAGCTTAGAGCCTAGCAGTATGCTAATGTACAACCAGGAGGTAAATAATTGTAGGAGTGCAGGCTGTGGCATCCCACTGGAACAACCAGTAGTATTTTGCTGACTCTCCTTCTTCTGAAAAAGGTTAGCCTAAATCAGCTCTCACAGCCTGTCTGCACATTGACAAAATGACTCCCAGGAGCACGTGCATATCTAACTGATGCTCTGTGTCTACTGCTTTACAGGGGCCTATAACAGACTCCTGCCCTACATTCTCATGGGCAGTCTGACGGTCCTGATTGGAATCATCACGCTTTTTTTCCCTGAAAGTTTGGGAATGGCTCTACCAGAGAACTTAGACCAGATGCAGAAAGTGAGAGGGTAAGTAGCAAAAGGATTGGAAGAATAAACGTGGGAGAATATCAAACATGGTCTGGGAAAGAGGAGCTCTGAGTGGAGATTAGCAGAGAGGCACTGAGGAATATTGGCATGGCAACGGTGGAGGAATAGAGCCCAGTGGAGCAGGAGAGAAGGAAGCCCAAGAAAATAAAAGATCTGGCCTCATTATATAGTGTGTATATAAGCATACATATATAACATATGAAAAGATTGTAAATGTTAAGACAACTAGTGTTCTTATTAGTATATTGCTTCACACCAAAGATTGTGTGTATCGAGCTGTTTCTAAAAGATGTTTATTTTCCTTAAGAGTTAAAAAAAAAGAGTCATTGCATTCAGAAAAAAAGTCAATAAAGATACCACAATTGTTTGGGAAAAAATAAAATAAAAGAATTCGGAATATGGTTTAAAGCAAACTAACCAACCACATATCAACTTAAAACCCTTGGGAAAGAACAGGGCACACATCTGTAGTCCAAGCTTCAAGGGAAGGGTAAGGTAGGAGGGTCACATGAATACAGGAATTCAAGACCAGCCTGGATCAAATGATGAACCCCCTCAGTATCCATTCATCCATATATACATGCATACATATGTAAAAATAATCAGAATTTTTAAAGAAAAAATTAAATCCTCTCAATACATCAAGATAAATTCTAGAAAGAAAAAAATATTTAGGACTAAAAATACAAAATCATAAATCTACAAGAACAAAACAATTTGTGTAAATGTGAACTGAGCAAAGAGGGGGAGACAAGATCAAGAGCTAAAGGTCATCTTACACACTGAGACCCTGGCCCCACACCAAACAAACAACAAAAAACAGCAAAATCAAAGCTGATAAGCAGGGGGGAAATATGTAAAGCACAAATGTAGACAGAGGCTGATGTCCCAAATTCTGCAGTTGTGGGGAAGAGGTTTTGCCAGCAAAGGACAGGAACTGGCTGCTTAGAGAAGGTAAAATTTAACTGTGCAGCACACATGAAAATCAATCTACTCATCATACGTATAAAGAAATAGAGGAGCCCGTGAGATGGCACAGAGGGTAAGGGTGCCGACCACCAAGACTGAGCACCTGAGCTCTGTTCCTTGATCCGAGAGTGGAAGGAGAGATTTGATTTCTTCCAGTTAACACTGTAGTGGATACCGTTCTGACGCTGTGCTCAAATGCTGTGACTAAGAACAGCTTACACAGGAAGAGTTATATTTTGGCTTAGGTTCTCCATGGGGTTGCCCATCACAGTAAGAGGCGTGGCAACAGGAGCAGTAAGCTAGCCAATCACGTGTCATCTGCACACAGGAAGCAGTGCACTGCTCCCCTGACAGCAGAGGCAGGTCGTGGTTCAGGAGCTCCCCAGACCCCACTGGATGCAGATTCTCCATCCTGTGCGCTTGATTGGTCACTCTATCCCCACCCTGCCCTTCTCTGCAGAGGCTGAGAGAGCAAAGCCACAAATGTCTGTGCTCTTAGATGAAGGCTTCTTCCTTCTGGCAGCCTGTCCCCATGCTGGGCTAGCTAAGTGCTCCTCATAGAACTCAGGAAACCACAAGAGATTCAGGAGCTCGGTGCCAGGACCCAGAGGCAAAGCCCAAACAGGAGTAAAGCTCAGCGGCTAGATGGAGAAACTGAGACTCTGAGCTGCATCGGCCTGGCTCCAAATTCCCAATTTATGGCGTAAATTAACTAATGGGGAAAGTATTTGTCTTCTCAACCGTCGGTCTTCCCATTTATTACATGGGAATATTTATGTGACTGCCTGGGGGTTCTGTGAGATAAAGTGTTAGCCATGGCTGGCCATAATAAAGCTAAGTCCGTATGTGTAGATACTGGTCTGTCACAAATTTGTACAGGTGCTTGTGTTGATAATTCATCTAATCATTCTGATTCCTCAGTATAATCCTTCAGTATTGCCATGAACTTCCTGCTACCCTTCAATCCTTTTTTTTCCAGGGAAACCAAAGAACTTAGATTCTAGGCTTTGTGTTTAATCAAGAAAGTAGCTCAAATCCTAAGTCATGAGGTCTGCACCTGTTAGGTTCTTTAGTTAGAATTCACAGGTTTTTCACGGGTCGAATGGGGAAATGTTTACCGATGTCAGTCTGGTGTTTTAAGGAGAAGAGTCTTAACTGTCTAATTTTCTTCTGCCATTGTTTTCTTTCCAGGTTCAGATGTGGGGGGAAAAAAACCAGCAGCCTCTGTGGACAGAGAAGAAAACCCCAAGGTTCTGATCACTGCATTCTAATAAGGGGTCCCCCGCACCTGGCAACCTGAGACACAGACGTGAGATGACCCGGGGGTGATGGAACACACCTGTAATCCCAGCGTGTAGAGGGGGGTAGGAGGATCAGGAATTCAAGGTCATCCTTGGCTATGTCAGGAGTGCCATTTTTGACTATAATAAAGGCTATAAAAGAAATACTTCTATTGCCTACTGAACTAGCAGGTCTCCGTCATTATTTCTATTTTCTTTGTGTTGTGGTGAACCTATAGCCCCAGAGGGCTCAGTGGGAACTTCTTCGCCACTGAACTACACTCCCAGTTAGGCCTTAGGAAACAAATGGACAGAACTTGAAGACTGCAAAACTCTGGCCCTGAGGTGACTTAGGTCACTAGCCCAGCCTGGTGCCCACCACTGGTGCTAAGTTTGAGGAAGCTGAGTCTAGTCATTTTCTGAATGTTTCACACCTTAGAGCACTTACCTCTACTCTTGGCCAGACCCAGCCAAGCTGGTTCTGCAGGGGTGGATGACCTTATCAGACTGCTTAACAGGTTGTAAAAAAAAAAAAAAAAAATACAAGGACTTGAACTATTACCCAGTGTCTCTGCCTACGTTGGCACGGAAAAATCTAAAACCTGATCCTGTGAACCTTGAGCCTAGATTCTTCCAGCACTGGGTGCTGCAAGCTTCCCATTCAAACCTCTGAGCCATCTCAGAAGCAGTGAGTGGCTCAGTCCTTTAATCCCAGCACTAAGGAGGCAGAGGCAGGTGGATCTCTGAGTTTGAGGCCAGCCTGGTCTACAGAATGAGTTCCAGGATATCCAGGGTTACGCAGAGAAACCCTGACTAGAAAAATAAAAAAACAAAGCAAACAAACAAAAAACTCTCATGGCGAATCCCCCCTGAGCCCCCCCCTCGCCCTCTCCCCTGCTGTCCACCAGTCCTCCACACTGCTCTGCCTTCCCAACTCCGCTGCCCTCTTTAGGGGCACCCACCCTTAGTTGATTTCCACATCTCCTCATTGCTAGGTTTCGGAGTGGGGGTTCACGAGGGACACTGAGATGGATTATGGGGAATAAGGAGTCTACTGGAGGATTTATTGCTACTGTGGAGAGGAAGTGTGGCGGGGACTCAGAAGAGAGTTCACCACCCGCCCCACTCCACCCCTGCCTCAGAGACAGCATGGCAGGGTCTCTGATGAAGCTCACAAATGGGGTGTCTTTTTATAGTTTTCTGAGGCTGGAGGACGTTTCATAGCTCAAGTTTGTAGCCACACTCTTGGATTCATAGAGGGCAGGGGCTGGGGAGCAGGACATGTGGCCACCAGTACCCCCTTTGATGCTAACTCACTTCCCAGCTGAGAGAGCCTGGCACCAAGACCTCTAAGGACGCACAGACAGTGTCTCAGAAGGTGCATGTAGGTATCCTGTTGAGTGTAAGGACCTTCAGTTGGCTCAGAGCACCTCAAGACCAAGTTCTCGGCACAGAGGAGATTTATGTGTCCCAAAAGGACACACAGGACAAAGACAGAGACAGGGGCTAGAGTGGGAGGAAGAAGGGCAAAGGAACAAGGGAGAAGGGGAGGGGATATTTGTACCAGAGGGATAGAGAAGAGACAGACATGGGCCATAGGCAAATGGCAGTTTATAAAGGTAAAAGGGAAACCCTGTGTTAGGGTGAGGCATTTAATTTTGATTGGACAGGTTAGTTAGAGTAGTCACAAAAGGGCTTCTGATTGCTGGACTTCAATACTTCGATAGCTGGACCTTAATAATCAGCCTCAGGAGGAGGAAGAGGCCGAATAAGAGAATAGACCTTGGTGGCTAGCTTTAGGAGTGTAATCTGAATCCTTTGCTTTTTAGCAAAGCAGAGGAAATGGGGGAGGAAGGCAAGGCCTGCCAGAGCGTGTTTGCCGTGCTCAGGCAGGCTAGAGTCCCCTCACTGAGGCTGAAGCAGACGGTGTGGCTGAGTAGAGGCTAGGATCTAATGTGACATTCTTACCCCTGCCCTTGCCTTCCCGGGCCTGGCTTCCCCTTGATGCCCCCTTCCTTCTGAACCCTCCCAGGAAACTGCTTGTCTCCCACCTGCCAGGAGCTTGAGAGCTGGGCAAGGCCTCTTGCACCATCTCTAACCATCTCCAGCTTTTCTGTGTAACGTACCTCAGCTGGACAACAGCCAGCCCAGTTATGTGCCCACATTCTGGGAACTCTGCAGGAGCCTGAACAATCAGTCCCTCGCCTTGGTGTCACAGTTCTCAAAGTCAGGGCCACACCCAGACTCCGTGAGTCTCAACCACTCCACCCCCTCTATGAACTTTGCTTTCCTTCCATCCAAGCTTATTCTGTCCCCCAAACTTCCTCATCTGACTTCTAAAATCCAAGTCCAAAATAAACCGGCCGGTTTCCCCTCCAGCCCAGGCTGAAGCTGAACTGAGATGTGGCCGGGATGGTAGCTGATTGCTGGGAGAGACACTCTGGGTTGTGACTGGAAATGCCAGTCTGCGCAGACGCCAAGTCACAAAGTTGTGGGATTTCCTTTACTGGTTTAGGGTGGGAGGGACGTGAACAAATGGCTGGACTTGGGACTTTGAAATTCAGGTGAGCAGGGTGATAATACAATGGAGGAACTAAGATTTATTGACACAAAGGATCATGGGCTGCAGATTGAAGAGAACAGGAAGTAAAGCATGACGTGAGTCAAATTTGCTATGTTTATCTGTCTGTGTGTGTGTGTGAGTGTGTGTGTGTGAGTGTGTGTGTGAGAGAGAGTTGTGAGTGTGTGTGTGGTGTGTGTGTGTGTGAGAGAGTGTGTGAGAGTGTGTGTATGAGTGTGTGAGTGTGTGTGTGTGAGAGTGTGTGTGTGAGTGTGTGTGTGAGTGTGTGTGTGTGAG